>NW_026057582.1:55358850-55681085 GCF_023721935.1 Panthera uncia | reverse complement strand
GTTTCTCAGGATCCACATAAGAGTGAAACCATATGGTATCTGTCTTTCTCTGTATGGCTTATTTCACTTAGCATCACACTCTCCAGTTCCATCGATGTTGCTACAAAAGGCCATATTTCATTTTTTCTCATTGCCACGTAGTATTCCATTGTGTATATAAACCACAATTTCTTTATCCATTCATCAGTTGATGGACATTTAGGCTCTTTCCATAATTTGGCTATTGTTGAGAGTGCCGCTGTAAACATTGGGGTACAGGTGCCCCTATGCATCAGTACTCCTGTATCCCTTGGATAAATTCCTAGCAGTGCTATTGCTGGGTCATAGGGTAGGTCTATTTTTAATTTTCTGAGGAACCTCCACACTGCTTTCCAGAGCGGCTGCACCAATTTGCATTCCCACCAACAGTGCAAGAGGGTTCCTGTTTCTCCACATCCTCTCCAGCATCTATAGTCTCCTGATTTCTTCATTTTGGCCACTCTGACTGGCGTGAGGTGGTATCTGAGTGTGGTTTTGATTTGTATTTCCCTGATGAGGAGCGACGTTGAACATCTTTTCATGTGCCTGTTGGCCATCCGGATGTCTTCTTTAGAGAAGTGTCTATTCATGTTTTCTGCCCATTTCTTCACTGGGTTATTTGTTTTTCGGGTGTGGAGTTTGATGAGCTCTTTATAGATTTTGGATACTAGCCCTTTGTCCGATGTGTCATTTGCAAATATCTTTTCCCATTCCGTTGGTTGCCTTTTAGTTTTGTTGGTTGTTTCCTTTGCTGTGCAGAAGCTTTTTATCTTCATAAGGTCCCAGTAATTCACTTTTGCTTTTAATTCCCTTGCCTTTGGGGATGTGCTGAGTAAGAGATTGCTACGGCTGAGGTCACAGAGGTCTTTTCCTGCTTTCTCCTCTAAGGTTTTGATGGTTTCCTGTCTCACATTCAGGTCCTTTATCCATTTTGAGTTTATTTTTGTGAATGGTGTGAGAAAGTGGTCTAGTTTCAACCTTCTGCATGTTGCTGTCCAGTTCTCCCAGCACCATTTGTTAAAGAGACTGTCTTTTTTCCATTGGATGTTCTTTCCTGCTTTGTCAAAGATGAGTTGGCCATACGTTTGTGGGTCTAGTTCTGGGGTTTCTATTCTATTCCATTGGTCTATGTGTCTGTTTTTATGCCAATACCATGCTGTCTTGATGATGACAGCTTTGTAGTAGAGGCTAAAGTCTGGGATTGTGATGCCTCCTGCTTTGGTCTTCTTCTTCAAAATTACTTTGGCTATTCGGGGCCTTTTGTGGTTCCATATGAATTTTAGGATTGCTTGTTCTAGTTTCGAGAAGAATGCTGGTGCAATTTTGATTGGGATTGCATTGAATGTGTAGATAGCTTTGGGTAGTATTGACATTTTGACAATATTTATTCTTCCAATCCATGAGCAGGGAATGTCTTTCCATTTCTTTATATCTTCTTCAATTACCTGCATAAGCTTTCTATAGTTTTCAGCATACAGATCTTTTACATCTTTGGTTAGATTTATTCCTAGGTATTTTATGCTTCTTGGTGCAATTGTGAATGGGATCAGTTTCTTCATTTGTCTTTCTGTTGCTTCATTGTTAGTGTATAAGAATGCAACTGATTTCTGCACATTGATTTTGTATCCTGCAACTTTGCTGAATTCATGAATCAGTTCTAGCAGACTTTTGGTGGAGTCTATCGGATTTTCCATGTATAATATCATGTCATCTGCAAAAAGCGAAAGCTTGACTTCATCTTTGCCAATTTTGATGCCTTTGATTTCCTTTTGTTGTCTGATTGCTGATGCTAGAACTTCCAGCACTATATTAAACAACAGCGGTGACAGTGGGCATCCCTGTCGTGTTCCTGATCTCAGGGAAAAAGCTCTCAGTTTTTCCCCGTTGAGGATGATGTTAGCTGTGGGCTTTTCATAAATGGCCTTTATGATCTTTAAGTATGTTCCTTCTATCCCGACTTTCTCAAGGGTTTTTATTAAGAAAGGGTGCTGGATTTTGTCAAAGGCCTTTTCTGCATCGATTGACAGGATCATATGGTTCTTCTCTTTTTTTTTGTTAATGTGATGTATCACGTTGATCGATTTGCGAATGTTGAACCAGCCCTGCATCCCAGGAATGAATCCCACTTGATCATGGTGAATAATTCTTTTTATATGCTGTTGAATTCGATTTGCTAGTATCTTATTAAGAATTTTTGCATCCATATTCATCAGGGATATTGGCCTGTAGTTCTCTTTTTTTACTGGGTCTCTGTCTGGTTTAGGAATCAAAGTAATACTGGCTTCATAGAATGAGTCTGGAAGTTTTCCTTCCCTTTCTATTTCTTGGAATAGCTTGAGAAGGATAGGTATTATCTCTGCTTTAAAAGTCTGGGAGAACTCTCCTGGGAAGCCATCTGGTCCTGGACTCTTATTTGTTGGGAGATTTTTGATAACCGATTCAATTTCTTCGCTGGTTATGGGTCTGTTCAAGCTTTCTATTTCCTCCTGATTGAGTTTTGGAAGAGTGTGGGTGTTTAGAAATTTGTCCATTTCTTCCAGGTTGTCCAATTTGCTGGCATATAATTTTTCATAGTATTCCCTGATAATTGTTTGTATCTCTGAGGGATTGGTTGTAATCATTCCATTTTCATTCATGATTTTATCTATTTGGGTCATCTCCCTTTTCTTTTTGAGAAGCCTGGCTAGAGGTTTGTCAATTTTGTTTATTTTTTCAAAAAACCAACTCTTGGTTTCGTTGATCTGCTCTACAGTTTTTTTAGATTCTATATTGTTTATTTCTGCTCTGATCTTTATTATTTCTCTTCTTCTGCTGGGTTTAGGCTGCCTTTGCTGTTCTGCTTCTATTTCCTTTAGGTGTGCTGTTAGATTTTGTATTTGGGATTTTTCTTGTTTCTTGAGATAGGCCTGGATTGCAATGTATTTTCCTCTCAGGACTGCCTTCGCTGCATCCCAAAGCATTTGGATTGTTGTATTTTCATTTTCGTTTGTTTCCATGTATATTTTAATTTCTTCTCTAATTGCCTGGTTGACCCACTCATTCGTTAGTAGGGTGTTCTTTAACCTCCATGCTTTTGGAGGTTTTCCAGACTTTTTCCTGTGGTTGATTTCAAGCTTCATAGCATTGTGGTCTGAAAGTATGCATGGTATAATTTCAATTCTTGTAAACTTATGAAGGGCTGTTTTGTGACCCAGTATATGATCTACCTTGGAGAATGTTCCATGTGCACTCGAGAAGAAAGTATATTCTGTTGCTTTGGGATGCAGAGTTCTAAATATATCTGTCAAGTCCATCTGATCCAATGTATCATTCAGGGCCCTTGTTTCTTTATTGACTGTGTGTCTAGATGATCTATCCATTTCTGTAAGTGGGGTGTTAAAGTCCCCTGCAATGACCACATTCTTATCAATAAGGTTGCTTATGTTTATGAGTAATTGTTTTATATATCTGGGGGCTCGGGTATTTGGCGCATAGACATTTATAATAGTTAGCTCTTCCTGGTGGATAGACCCTGTGATTATTATATAATGCCCTTCTTCATCTCTTGTTACAGCCTTTAATTTAAAGTCTAGTTTGTCTGATATAAGTATGGCTACTCCAGCTTTCTTTTGGCTTCCAGGAGCATGATAAATAGTTCTCCATCCCCTCACTCTCAATCTAAAGGTGTCCTCAGATCTAAAATGAGTCTCTTGTAGACAGCAAATAGATGGGTCTTGTTTTTTTATCCATTCTGATACCCTATGTCTTTTAGTTGGCGCATTTAATCCATTTACATTCAGTGTTATTATAGAAAGATATGGGTTTAGAGTCATTGTGATGTCTGTATGTTTTATGCTTGTAGTGATGTCTCTGGTACTTTGTCTCACAGGATCCCCCTTAGGATCTCTTGTAGGGCTGGTTTCGTGGTGACAAATTCCTTCAGTTTTTGTTTGTTTGGGAAGACCTTTATCTCTCCTTCTATTCTAAATGACAGACTTGATGGATAAAGGATTCTCGGCTGCATATTTTTTCTGTTTAGCACACTGTAGATATCGTGCCAAGCCTTTCTGGCCTGCCAAGTTTCAAAGGAGAGATCAGTCACGAGTCTTATAGGTCTCCCTTTATAAGTGAGGGCACGTTTATCCCTTGCTGCTTTCAGAATTTTCTCTTTATCCTTGTATTTTGCCAGTTTCACTATGATATGTCGTGCAGAAGATCGATTCAAGTTACGTCTGAAGGGAGTTCTCTGTGCCTCTTGGATTTCAATGCCTTTTTCCTTCCCCAGTTCAGGGAAGTTCTCAGCTATAATTTGTTCAAGTACCCCTTCAGCACCTTTCCCTCTCTCTTCCTCCTCTGGGATACCAATTATGCGTATATTATTTTTTTTAGTGTATCACTTAGTTCTCTAATTTTCCCCTCATACTCCTGGATTTTTTTATCTCTCTTTCTTTCAGCTTCCTCTTTCTCCATAACTTTATCTTCTAGTTCACCTATTCTCTCCTCTGCCTCTTCAAGCCGAGCCATCGTGGTTTCCATTTTGTTTTGCATTTCGTTTAAAGCGTTTTTCAACTCCTCGTGACTGTTCCTTAGTCCCTCGATCTTTGTGGCAAGAGATTCTCTGCTGTCCTGTATACTGTTTTCAAGCCCAGCGATTAATTTTATGACTATTATTCTAAATTCACTTTCTGTTATATTATTTAAATCCTTTTTGATCAGTTCATTAGCTGTTGTTATTTCCTGGAGATTCTTCTGAGGGGAATTCTTCCGTTTGGTCATTTTGGAGAGTCCCTGGCGTGGTGAGGACCTGCAGTGCACTTCCCCTGTGCTGTGGTGTATAACTGGAGTTAGTGGGTGGGGCCGCAGTCCGACCCATGTCTGCCCCCAGCCCACCGCTGGGGCCACAGTCAGACTGGTGTGTGCCTTCTCTTCCCCTCTCCTAGGGGCGGGATTCACTGTGGGGTGGCGTGTCCCGTCTGGGCTACTTGCACACTGCCAGGCTTGTGTTGCTGGGGATCTGGGGTATTAGCTGGGGTGGGTAGGCAAGGTGCACGGGGGCTGGAGGGGCAGGCTTAGCTCGCTTCTCCTTAGGTGATCCACTCCAGGAGGAGCCCTGTGGCAGCGGGAGGGAGTCAGATCCGCTGCCGGAGGTTTGGCTCCGCAGAAGCACAGAGTTGGGTGTTTGCGTGGAGCGAGCAAGTTCCCTGGCAGGAACTGGTTCCCTTTGGGATTTTGGCTGGGGGATGGGCGGGGGAGATGGCGCTGGCGCCTTTGTTCCCCGCCAAGCTGAGCTCTGCCGTCCGGGGGCTCAGCAGCTCTCCCTCCCTTTGTCCTCCAGCCTTCCCGCTTTCCGAGCAGAGCTGTTAACTTATGACCTCCCAGACGCTAAGTCGCGCTTGCTGTGGGAACACAGTCCGTCCGGCCCCTCCGCTTTTGCCAGCCAGACTCGGGGGCTCTGCTTGGCCGGCGAGCCGCCCCTCCGCCCCGGCTCCCTCCCACCAGTCCGTGGAGCGCGCACCGCCTCGCCGCCCTTCCTACCCTCTTCCGTGGGCCTCTAGTCTGCGCTTGACTCCGGAGACTCCCTTCTGCTAATCCTCTGGCGGTTTTCTGGGTTCTTTAGGCAGGTGTAGGTGGAATCTAAGTGATCGGCAGGATGCGCTGTGAGCCCCGCGTCCTCCTACACCGCCATCTTCCGGAACCTAACGTTTATTTATTTTTGAGACAGAGAGAGACAGAGCATGAACAGGGGAGGGGCAGAGAGAGAGGGAGACACAGAATCTGAAACAGGCTCCAGGGTCTGAGCTATCAGCACAGAGCCCGACGCGGGGCTCGAACCCATGGACCGTGAGATCATGACCTGAGCCGAAGTCAGACGCTTAACTGACCGAGCCACCCAGGCGCCCCTCAAGAAGTTATCTTGTGAAAGATTTATATATTGAAGTTTTTTGTTACTATTTTGGATTCTTTGGATTCTGTCATTGAAAGGAAATACTAGTTATGCAAGGAAAAATGCTTCACTAACTCTAAAAATTTCAGTTGGGCCTTATTTTACACTTATTTATTTTTGTATAAGAATTTTGTAACCACAACCTAGCAAATATAATTTTTATAACTAAAATCAGATTTTCTTCACTAAATAAGTTATTAATTTAGTGTTTGCTTTCTATGATGAAGAATCCATTATTGTAAATTATGATTATGAAATTTAATGAATTAATGTGTTCCTTAAAGCAATGTAGAGCCAACTCTACCTCTAGCTTCTCTCTGTCCATCCCAGGGAAGACTTCACCTTGGGTTGTATTTTATTGAATTATAGCATGACTTAAAATTATTTTCTTGAGTTGTTAACAGAAAATTACAAATGCTGTAATAAAATTTTTAGGTCACCAAGATTTATGTTTTATTTCACAGCTGAACTCTTGCTATTAGAGGAAAGGAATGATTAGTTGTTCTCATTTGCAATGTGACATTTATATTAAGCAACAAATGCTCTAGTGGTGCATTAATTTATTTATCATATGATCCTGGAGGTGTATGACAATTTGTCACCATTTGCTATAGCTGAGTATATAATACTACAATTTTATTCAGTAACACAGATGCATTTCAATATTCAACTGGTGCCTCTAATTTAATTTTTAAATTAGGTTTAACAGTACTGGTGATGAGGTAAGCGTGTTTTTTGTTGTTGTTGTTTTAAATTATTTATTTATTTATTTATTTATTTATTTTAAAATTTACATCCAAATTAGTTAGCATATAGTGCAACAATGATTTCAGGGCTAGGTTCCTTAATGCCCCTTACCTGTTTAGCTCATCCTTCTCTCCCACAACCCCTCCAGAAACCCTCTGTTTGTTCTCCATATTTAAGTCTCTATGTTTTTGTCCCCCTCCCTGTTTTTATATTATTTTTCCTTCCCTTCCCTTCTGTTCATGTGTTTCGTATGTTAAAGTCCTCATCTGAGTGAAGTCATGACATTTGTCTTTCTCTGACTGACTAATTTTGCTTAGCATAATACCCTCTAGTTCCATCCACGTGGTTGCAAATGGCAAGATTTCATTCTTTTTGATTGCCAAGTAATACTCAATTGTGTGTGTGTGTGTGTGTGTGTGTGTGTGTGTGTATGTGTGTGTGTACCACATCTTCTTTATCCATTCATCCATCCATGGACATTTGGGCTCTTTCCATACCTTGGCTATTGTTGGTAGTGCTGCTATAAACATTGGGGTACATGTGCCCCTTTGAAACAGCATACCTGTATCCCTTGGATAAATATCTAGTAGGCATGTTTTAATAATAGTATTTATATAAATTCCCTAAATATTTTTGCACTTAAGAAAACATTAATGTGAAACAATTTCTGATTTTTTTTAAAGTTTATTTATTTTGAGAGAGTGAGACAGAGAGAGACAGAGAGAGAGAAGTAGAGAGGGAGAGAGTGAATCCCAAGCAGACTTCAAGCGTGGAGCCCATAAGGGGGCTTGATCCCATGAACCAGAGATCATGACTTGAGCCAAAATCAAAAGTCTGACGCTTAACCAACTGAGCCACCCAGGTGCCCCTGTTAATTTCCAATTTTATTCTATATTTTCTGGTCCAAATTTTTTCAACTTACTTGTCTTAATAAAATAGCATTTTTAGAGTAGTCCACTGAAGATCATGGCTCTATTATGCCAAATAACATATTATTATATGATTATCAGATAAGTGATTAAATTACAGTGAAGACATCTGATTCATTTATTCATATATTTCAAAACAGCTGGCTTTTTGCATCATGTAGATCCAACATCCAGATGACTGAAGGCTTAATTTTTAATCATTTTCAATACAAGGTACATATAATTAAAAACTAATGAAGAGCATCTCCCTCATGTTATTTATTTTGTACAATTGGAAGTAAGATGGAGAAAGAGAAGTAATGATGGTATATTCATAATTTTTCAAACTAGATCTTAAAATTGAAGGAAATATTGGAGATTATGTTACTGCTACTTTTAAATATCTCAAGGGTTTCTTTAGTGTTTAATGTGGTAAAATTTAGGGCAACCTTAGGAAGAACGTCCTGAGGGAAACAACATTAGCACATGTCTGCAATGAATTTTAACCCATTATTGGTACTTTCAGATGTATGATACCTTGTGATAATTACAAGTTGTTGTAATATTGTTTTTCATGTTAAGAGAGAAAGTTGAGTAGTGTGTTCACTGCTATGATTCCAATCCAGGCTCATAAGACTTTAAAGTACTACCTTTATTGATAGTGAGATTTGAATCAAAGTGTATGTTCAGACAATTGAAGAACACTTAACAGAGACATTGTAGAGGGGAAGAAAATACCATTAGGAGCTTAAAGGGGTCATGATTCTGTTTTGAAAAAAGGATTTCCTATTAACTTTCCGAGTTTTTCCTGTGTTTCCTGAGTTCTTTCAGAGTTTAGTGTTGGCATCCAAGATAATTGTTGGAGGAAGAACCATATTTCTCGGGAATACATGTACATAAACAATAACAGTTGCCAAATTTTCTAAAACCGTGGAAGAAGGCCAACATAGCAACAACTTGGAACTGAGAAAGTGATCAGAATTTCTTATAAGATGTTTTATTTCAAGATATCAAGTAGAAAGGGAAATCTTAGTAAGATCACCCTAGAAAATTGCAGTATTAGAATACCAATCTAAAAAGCTACTATTTTTAGCATTGCACTGACCAAAATATATGGACTAAAAAAACCCAGTACCTTGTTTGTGTTTCTTTACTATAGAATCCTATAATGGTTTTCTGAAATCTTCACTTACATCATCAGATATAAGAGCATTGATTTGGGGGCACCTGGGTGACTCAGTCGGTTAAGCATCAGACTTTGGCTCAGGTCATAATCTCAAGGTTCATGAGTTTGAGCCCCTCATGGGGTGGTCTTGATCGCTGTTTCAGGTGAGCACCACCTTAGGTGAGCTCAAGCCCTGCTTTGGGTGAGCCCCGCTTCTCTCTCTCCCTCTCTGCCCCTTGTGGGGCTCTCTCTCTCTTTTGCTTCCTCTCTCTCTCTCTCTCTCTCTCTCAAAAAAAAAAAAAATAAAGCATCTCTATCCTTATCATAGCAGTGTATAAGGATATGTATTTACTTCATTTGATTCTTGGCAGAACTGGTTTAGATAATAAATGCTTTTGGGCAGGTGGCACATAGTAAGTGCCTAATAAAAGGTATTGTAATAAAAGGGAAAATGTTATCATTAGTAAATGATGTAACCATACATAAAAATAACTTTAGATGATTGGGATTTAGATAGGATTGAGCAGTTACTATACTCTTCATACTAAAGCGAGGACATGGAAATACTGTTGATCATCAGTCTTTTTTTTGTTGTTAGTATAATAATTGGAGGTATTTATATTTTGCTCTTGCTTTGTACCACCTCTTTACCACAGAGAGGGAACATACTCAGAGTTTCAATAATAGGCTTCTTGGCCTAAACATTTTACTTCTAGGAATTTATTATAAATGTATTCACTAATATGTGTGCATGCATAGATGTATATGGACATTGATTATATCATTTTATAATATAATTCTGTAAACTTCCTAATTTTGAATTGGGACACCGTATGAGCAGATTATATTGTATGCATATGAACACGGATAGAATGGATAGTGTTGTTGATAGAAAATAGGAGTGATCTTCATGGTGTATGAATAAAAGGAATGGAGCAAAACAAGGCATAATATATATGTATAAAAATACACACACACTCACATTTACATATGCATAAAATATTTCTGAGGGGATGTTCTGAAATTTGAAATTTGTTTCTTCTATTGGGTATATGTCTTGCTTTGGAGGGGGATTTGCTTTTGGATTTCCTGTATTTTTATCATGCATATAAAATGTAAAAATTAGGCTAAAATATTCATGGAAGGAAATAAATAAGGCAAACAATAGCTGTCTCAGGGTGGTTGGCATATGATTGATTTATATTCATGTGTGTGAGTGGTATGTCTGAGTTATTCTCTAATTCTATAAGACACATCTTTAGTAATAAATATAAATTTTAAAAAGATAGTGTTGGTTGGCAGATTCATAAAGGTGATTTGAAGTAAACTATAATTTACTTTCATCCCATTTTACCATTAATCTATGCATTGATTTTTAGCATTTCTGAGTGATCTCAATGTAAACTGTAAGCCGTAGCTCTACCTTTTTTTTAAGTCCTAATTATCAGCTATCTCAGGACAATATAATCACCCTGTTCAATTTTAACTTTGTAAGATTTTTCACACATTTTTACAAATTGAGACAGCAGAAGCAATAAACTAAACCTGAATTGTCTTTGTGTCATTTTATATGGTTCTTATTAATACCCTTTGGAATTGTATTATTCCTCATTTTTGCTTCTCCAGACAAAATAAGTGATAGCTTATGGAAAATTACAATGCCTTTCTTCATTTCAAAAACATTTTCAAAAATTCAGTCCACTCCTACATTAAAAATTATTGTGTTTGAATATTAATTGACATTACTATGTAGATTTTAGGGGAAAGAATATTAAATATTGTATCTCATAGAGCAGGCCCAGTTATTATTTAGGTTAACATGGGACCCTCAGCAGTAGGTAGAAATCAGCAATCTTCTGATATGAGGGTGAAATACAAGAGGCACATTTGAGTTTTCCTCCATAGACACATGTGTTTCAATAGTAGATCTTCTCTCTTGACGAAAATACAGGCATCACAACGTAAGACAATTAGTTGCGTGAGGAAGGGATTTAGGAGCTTCATTCACTGCTATGTCTCCAGGTTCAGGTGCCTGGTACATATACTAGATGATGGTTAAACCTTTGTTGACATTTGTCATTTTTTTAACATTAGCCTGCAAGTTGAACTAATTGCAATATAAAGAAAATTGAGCTATATAGCTTTTGTTTAAACTGTCTTCAATCGTGAGATAAGAAAACTACAGATGAAAACCAGAATGCCGACCTCTCTGTTGGAATCAGAGCGTATTGCACGTTCCCCCACAAAGTCTTATTATGCAAATCTATTTAAGTTCTATTTAGTGATGTTCCTGATACACTTTGAGATTGATCACACAGTTAGCAGCAACTTTATTTTTCAAAGATGCTTTATAAACATATTTTGATACACTCTTTTTGTGCTTGTCTCCTTTGAAGACTCCCTGTAACCACTCAGCCAGGTGTTGGGAAGATGTGTAGTAGCTGAGCACCCTTCTGACACTCTCCTCAGAATCAGCTTGGAGATGCTTTCACCCTGTCCATCTTCTTCAGCAGCCAGGCAGAGTGCTGACTCCTTCACAGCAGTGAGGAACTCTTCTGGCTTCAGAAGTAAGTAGACTGCATTCAGTTTGATCATTGCCAGTGGTTTTAAAAACACTTAGAGGAGGCTAACTGGAAGTCTTGCAAATTAGTATACAAATTAAAACCAACATTGTTCATCACTAACTATCGCACTTCTATTTTGAGTTCTGTCTTTCTGAAGATACAGTTACTCCTTTTCATGTTGACAACCTGTATCTTTATGGGATTTTCTGCTATCTTTTTCAGGATTGTTTCATATGATTATCATGATTTATATTTGCAGCTTTGAGGCTTAGACAGGGGAAAGATTAAAATAATAATGTTTGCACAGGAGCAAATGGATTCAGAATGACCAAGTATTTTATTAAAGTTGCCTGGCTAATGAATTATGAATATAGGATAACATCTCTTGTCTTTTGAGTCTTAAATATCAAGTGCCCTTTCCGTGACTGTGATGTCCAGTGGTATATGGAGGGTAAGAGACTGGTGCAGAAAATGGCACTTCTCTTGATTGGTTGGTTTATTGAGTGACATCTTCTCTGAGTCATTGAAGGAGAGTTTATGGCAGCTTATAAATACGCATACTAAAAAAATAAGAGAAGTCACAGGCAGGGAAATGGATTGAACTTGGGACGTGAACAGTGTACAAGATGCATAATGTAATATATTATACACTACCCCAAAACAAATTCCCAGCTGCATATTTATCTTTGGGCTTCTTAATTACTGGGTATATCAGATAAATACATCAATTACGTGATTGTTTATGTTTATAGGATTTGAAAAGTAAAAGCGGTATCTTGGAAAATGTTCAGAGTCTCGTGGTTCGTACTTATAATCCTATTAGCCATTTTTCTAGTTTACTTGGTTTAAATTTGACATATTTCTTTTTTCTCTTCTCCCAAATTCTTTATGTAGGCATCCCTTCCTTCTTTTAGGGATATATTTGTGTCAAAATGTCACCACATAGAAAATGATTATGAGTGCACTTTTCTAGACAGTAAAAGTTTGAGTTAGCCTGGATTGTTTACTGTGATTAGGTGCTTAGCAATTAAAACTTCCTCAGAGAGAATGGGTAGAAAATACTTAATAACCTTAGTTTTATTTTACAACATATTACAGCTTTAGTATGCCAGCAACAGATAGGTCTGTGTTCTTGAAGGAACAGAGAGACTGTTGTTACGAATTTATTTCTGAATCATGGTGCTACCTACCGCATAGTTAAAACAGGCACTCGGTATGTCAGTAGTGTACTCAAAGTGATGTAGATGGACTACTTTTAAGATGTAAACAGAAAGGATATATTAGGTTATATTGAAGTTAATTCATTATAACTATAACTATAGCATAAAATGATGAGGCTGAGCATGTAGAAGATAGATTATGAATCGTTATTTTAGTGTAGGTTTTTTCTATGCATATTTTATTACCTTGTACTCTTTTTGTGCATCATTTATTCATTTATCTTAAAAATTACTTTTGTTATTTTTGTCCTTGAGCTTTTTATTAAATAAAGAGACTTGAGGAAGACATTCCAGATTTTCCAGATTTTGCTCTTTTTAAAGAAATGGAGGACCCCAACTAAGCTTGAGTTGATTTCATATATTTTGAAGATATGGAGATATATAAGGTTTGTTTCTTAAAGGCAACCCCTCAGGAACCTACAGAGATTTTATATGCCCAAACAATAAACTAGAAAATTAATAAATTTTTGTTTTCCACAGATAAAGCTGACTTTTTCTAAATGAAACATCTGACTTATGAAAGCTGTTAGCATGGGAAAGATTTACTGACATAGATTCTCTAGTGTACATCACAAGACTTAGAGAATTCAAATACATTTTCATTTACTAATGGCTATAATCAAGGCCAAAGAATTTATTTAATTAACCTGGCAAAAGAAGGCTAAACAGAAATAATTTATATATTGAGAAGGACTCTTCTGAGTTAATGCTTAATTCAATTTTTAAATTACCAGTCCATTAGTCTGTAGAAGTGGAACCTCCTTTTCCCTTTCTGTTTTTTTCTTTGGACTAACATTAGGCTGAAAGTCTTGCATGGAATTAATCACCCTGAAAAAAAAAAAAAGAAAGTAAATACATTCCTAATTAGGTTCTTCAAATTTCAAATAGCTCATTGAAAATTCATAGCACATCCATTAAAATCCCTTTAAAAATAAATGGAATACTGGGAACTTTCTTAAGGGAAGTAAAGCATGGTGAAGTAGTAAAATAATGAGGCAATGGAGTATCTATTTGTTACTAGTGTAGGACGGTTGAAGTGGTAGTGGTTGTTATAATGGTTATTTTTCAATTAGCCTTGACCAGTAAGATAGTACTTTTGTCTTTTTCTACTGTTCTTTCTTGTTTAACTAAAGCTCTGTGATCAATTTAAATAATAAACAATAATATCTGAACAGGAGCTGTGCTTGCCTGTCTAAATATGTACACAAGTATATGTACATCTGGAGATCATTTACTATATACATGGTAGTAATGATAATCTCTCCACAAGGGTAATATGCATTCTAAATATTCTAAGTATTCTTACTGGCATTAAATATAATATTTAAAAGACTTCTATTTTTTTTAGAAACAAATTTCCCCATGTTTAAGACTTGTGCATTATCAACTCTGATCACATTAATTGACAGTGCCTTAGCCAATTAATCATTTATCAATATAAATAATAATAATAATCAATATATTATCATTTGAAACCTTCCAGTACTTTTTAATAAACATGAATATATTGGATTCTTCTTTTATCTCTATGCGGTAGTTTAAGAAGTTATATAGGTTCTCAACCAGATAGATTTCCTTTTACACATGAAACCATTAGGTATATATCAGGTTCAATAACTCTGAAAGGTAGAGCAAAGAAGAAACATGTTAAATCATGCAGTGTTCATTTTAAAAAGAAATGAGAATAGGGACACCTGGGTGGCTTAGTCAGTTAAGTGTCCAACTTCAGCTCAGGTCATGATCTCATGGCTTGTGAGTTTCAGCCCTACATCAGGCTCTGTGCCGACAGCTCGGAGCCTGGACTCCTTCGGATTCTGAGTCTCCTTCTCTCTGCCCCTTCCCCAGCTCACACTCTGTCTCTTTCTCTCTTAAAAATAAATAAACATTAAAAAATGTTTTTAAAAAGAAGGGAGAATAAAATTCTTAGAGGAAACTTTATAATGACTCTCACAAATATATGCTTTCAGTGACAGTCAATTTCACTGACACAATTGACTGACACTGACTGTCAATTTCAGTGACAAATTAATATATCTAAGTGCCTTAAATTTAACATGTTGCTAACTAAGCTCTTGGTCATCTTCCCAAATACTATTTTTGACATTGTTTTTCTTAAGGATTTTATTTAAATTCAAGTTAGCCAGTGTAATATTAGTTTCAGAGATAGAATTTAGTGATTCATTACTTGCATATAACACCCAGTCCTCATCCCAACAAGTACTCTCCTTGATGCTCATCCCCCATTTAGCCCACCCCCCACCCACCTCCCTTCTAGCAACCCTCAATTTTTTTCCTATACTTATTCTTTCTGATATTCTTGAGTTCAGTAAATGTCATCATCGTATACCAGAAAAAATAGGAATCATCTTCTAACCTTTCCCCCTTCATTCCACAAATTCCATCACCTAATATGGTCAAATTTACTTACAAAAATTTTCTTGAATTTATCCATTTGTCTCCGTTTGGGACCATTAGTACCTTGGTCCCAACTACCATAGTCTGTCTCCTGGGCTACTACTCCAGAGGCTTCCTAAATTATCTGCTCACATCCACCAAGCCTCAATTCTGTCTATTCTTCATAGCTAGCCAGAGAGAGTATTACAAACTATAAAATTGACATGACATGCCTCTCAAAAGACCATTGCTCAAAATATAGACAAAATTCCTTATGGCTTACTATGTTCAAACGGCTTAGCACTTTTCTAAATGTCCCCAGCTCATCTCACACTGCCCTCCTCTTCTTTCCTGCATTCCAGCCAGAGTGGCCTTTCCATCCTTCTTCCGCATCATGTGACCTCCCACCTAAGTCTTCGAGAGTGGTCCTTTCTTCCTCAGCAGATGACCACTCCCAGTTCCTTTTTGCCTAGTATCTCAACACAATATTCAGTTCCTGAAGGAAGCCTTTTGTTGTTCTGCCGGACCACATCATCTCATTATTATATGGTCCCACAGCAATGCATAACTGAAATTCATTACAGTTTTATGTCTCTTTGTGCAGCTATCTAATATTGACCTCCCTTTCAGATTGTAAGCACTGTAAGGTCATGATCCATGTCCATTTTGCTCATCGTGGAAACCTCTCTTTATTTTTTAGGCGCTATGAACATGGGCCTAGAGCCCCTCTCCCCAACCATCCCGACCATGGGGGTTTCAAGGACATCAACTGGAATAGAATTTTTAAGTATCAACTATTAGATCTCTTTGTTTTTGTGTTTTCCTGTTGTCAAAGTTTGATCTAGTTTTATGGCAGGCCCACCATTCTCAGTGGGTGTTTATTTTGCTGGTGCCCTTATATTGCTATTTTCTCTTCTTCTTAGTCTTGACTATATTCCTCAGGGTCTTGTTTTCTGATAGGTGATGGATGAAGACCCTGGCTTGCTGTTATGAAGTGGAAACAAATGAATCCAATTGGAGTTTTTGTTTAAAAATAATTATAGATCAGTAGGAGAGATAAGGGTATTGCAATGCAGAAATAACTACCCTAAGATAACTAGTGATGGAAAGCTACAAATAGCCATGTGAGCTTAGTGGAAAAAGAAGTTTTTCCATCTGAGATTATGCAAATATGCTGCTTATTATAGGTAGAATTTCAGCCTCAGTGATAGGTTTCAACTTTGGACTATCAAAGTTGTTGTTAATGTGCCGATGTGTTGTCTCACTTAGGTAAAAATTCCAGAAGCTAGAGAGATAATGCACAGTTCTCCCAAAAGCCCTTAAGTACTGACACCAAAACTAAAAATGTCTTAGCTGGCAATACTTGATGTAGAAAGGTCACTGCTCTCTCTGCCTACTGTTAGTTTTGGCTCTGTGGGTTGTTAATACTATAGTACTTACTGTCAAGTGTCCTGGGATGAGTTCTGAATAAATGCTTTGCTTTAGGAGACAATGATTACTTTACATTTAGGACCAGGAGGGGTTGATGTCATGTGGAGAGTACTCCTGACACCTGACATTAGATGCATGGCAACAATCTTCACTGCAGAGTGTTGGCTATGAAACTCATTAGAAAAAAAAACAATAAGTACAGACTCAACCTAAGTTATTATCCCAGTTATTGTGATGAACACCCTGTTTCATTGACTATGCAGCTAACCTCCCTTATATCACTGTGGGCTGCACTAGGGGTATTTTAACATATGCTATGGGTGGACTGAGGCACCTGCCATTAATATTAAAAACAGTGTGGGAGACTTTACAGGAAAAAAAAACGGGGGTACAGAGACTTCTTTTAGAGAAAAATCTGCAATTCACCATAGCAAGAAACTCACAGACTAGAAGAATCAGTGTAGGCTACATTGATCATACACACTAACTTAACATTTCTAATGACTTACCATATGGAAGGAAAAGCACTATGAAATTACAGAAACATCAACTACATGGAAGGATGTGTGAAAAAAATCAGGGACTTGTAGAACTATCATTACTAACTGAAAACATTAATAATATAAGAAAACCTAGAGACTTGATTATGAAAAGTGCTAACTTAGATAACACAGTTAAATTAGATTATGTTGTTTTTACACAGAAGTATTTAATATCTAGACTTTGGGACAACTTCAGTGGTGTTGAAGATATTTTATCACCCAGAAGGGATAAGTAAAACACACCATTTGGGGATGGTGACAGGCAGGCGGTGACATATATATGGGTTAGTCTCAAAAAACAATCTTTTCCATCATCCTTGATTACATAGGTAAAGCTGGATGGTGACTGTAATTTGGCAGGTGGTAGCTCAAACATGTTTGTTTAATCGACCTTCCTTTGGACCATTAGGAATACTCAAGATGTACTTACTTGACATAAAAAATGCATCCCCCTCTGTTTTTACGCAAACAGTCAGGCACATGCAATTTGACAACTGAGGTAAAAGCTTTGTTGCTGAGGTGAAAGCAACTTTTTTGAGGTGACTGTTCCTCTTAGTGTCAGACAATTCTAAATCCATAATAAGAATCTGGCTTTCTTTTTGATCACTTGCATGTAGATATAGATTACTGTTCTAAAGCCTGAAGTTTTAACATATTGTTTAATATGTGAAAAATAAATAACCTTGTAACACCTGCTTACTTATTTATGTCTTGAAGACATAATTCCATTACAAGCAAAGGAGTGCTTCTTAGATTATTTCAATACCTACTACAATCATGATTCCACTGCAGAAATAACCCACAGTTGAAAACTTGCATTCATTATTTATAAAGAGACAGGAAAATAGACTAAACTTTTTTTAATAACTCTCTACTTGAGAGAAGACTGAAAAGGACATGCTGACAAATAAAATTATATATAATTGTATGTAATTTTAATGTAATCTTTTCATTCAATCAAGGTTATATTTTGGGGCATCTTAATTTTTTTTAAGTTTATTTATTTTGAGAGAGAGAGAGAAGAACAGCACAAGAGCTGGAGGTGGGGAACAGAAAGAGAGGGAGACAGAGAATCCCAAGCAGGCTCCAACCACACCATCAGCGCAGAGCCTGATGTGGGGCTTGAACTCACAAACTGTGAGATCAGACCCAAGCTGAAGGCAAGAGACAGATGCTCACACAACTGAGCCACCCAGGCACCCTACATTTGGAAGCATTTAAAAATATTTCTTATATGTACCTTGAAATGAAGCAATGGAACTCAAAATTTTAGGTCAGGTTTAATTAAAGAATGACTCTAATAATTAGAGTGATAATGAGGGTAGACCTATGGCATTCGTGGATTTTATTGATGTAGTTTTATGCAAATGTCCCAAGTCTGGAAACTGGTATCCAGGAATGAGTCACATAATAGTGAGTCCAGCAGATATCTAACATCTGAATCACTTCTTGGGTTTGTTCTCTATTCATCATAACATGCAAGAAACTTTTATTAAAGGTATGGAGAGATTATTTAAAAAATTTTTAGCAATGCTTTATTATAGTTTATGAGAAGTTTCTCAGTGATTTTCTTGATTTCTAAATATTTGGAGACAAAATCCATATGTATGATTCCTTGTGCAAGGGTATTCATATATAGGAATCTACAATACCCCACTGGAAATCATAATGATAAATAAGTAAGAAGGATGTTGAATAAAACAACAAATAAGAATGTAGCAATCAAGTCTAAATCCAACTCATCTTTATTCGTTCTTGGTAGGCTCTTTATGTTTATATTTGTCACATGGTACCCCTATGAACAAGTAAAAATTTTGTTTTCCTATATTTTAGACCTCAGAAACTATCAAGTCCTTCCTCTAGATCTAGTCAGGTATTTTGATCAAACAGGTGTTTTTTTTTGTTTTGTTTTTAATACTTTTGTTTCTTAGGATATTTCTTGAGTCATTCTCAGAAATAAGTCCAAACATTAATAGTGACTTCACTCTATAAGACATACTATTATATGAAAATGTCTAGTCTACTCCAAATAAACCAAAAAAGATAATTTATTTACACATTTACACATTTGGAATTTATACTTTTTTTGCAAAATACTCATTTGAAACAGCAGATATTGGGGACTTATTTTAAAAATACATATATCAAGGGGCACCTGGGTGGCTCAGTTGGTTGATCGACCGACTTCGGCTTGGGTCATGATCTCGCAGTTTGTGATTTCAAGCCCCACATCGGGCTCTGTGCTGACAGCTCAGAACCTGGAGCCTACTTCAGATTCTATGTCTCCCCCTCTCTCTACCCCTCCCCTGCTCATGCTCTTTGTAATAAATAAATGTTAAAAAAATTTTTAAAAATACATATATCAAATGCATTAAAAATAAGAATGATGAATCCAAGGCACTGGCAATCTTATGAGGAATGGTAGGTTACAGAGAGATTTATATCTTATTCCTTGTTTCAGTATTAGGTGTGTTTTGATATGCTGTAATTCCTTGCAAATTACTAATCTGTGGTGAGGGCGTAGAGTAATTTTTACTTCATTAGGATGTAAATTGACCAGCATTCTATAATTATTCACAATAAATAGAAGTTTACTACAAATTGAAAACAAGAATAAATCTGAAAATAATTTTGATTAAAATTATACAAAATTATCTTGTATCACAAACCCAAATATGTAATATAATATGATCCCCAAATTGTAAATTTTGGAGCTTATAAAAGGATCTCATGCAAGTAAAACATTAAAATAGTATAAACATACAAACAAGAAAATTGAGAGATATTCCATGTTCATGGAGAGGAGAAATCAATGTTATTTAGATGTCATTAATTGCCAATTTATATATAGATTCAATTCAATACCAATCAAAATTACAGGATGTTATATTGTGGATATTGACAAACTGATTCTAAAGTTTATATGAAGAGGCAAAAGACACAGAATAGCTAACATAATACTGAAGAATAACAAAGTTGGGGGACAGATGCTACCCAACTTCAAGACCTGACTATAAAGCTACAAGTTGAAAAAAAAAGGTGAGGTATTAGCAAAGGAATAGGCAAATAAATCAGTGGAGCAGAATAGAGAGCCTGGAAATAGATCCCTATATAGGCAACTGATCTTTGATGGAGAAACAAAGGCAGTAAAATGGAACAGACAGTCTCTTCAACAAATGGTGCTGGAACAACTGGACATAACCTTCACAAAAGTTAACTCAAAATGGATCAGAGACCTGTATGTATATACAATACTGTAAAAAACCTAGAAGATAACATAGGAGAAAACTTAGATGACATTGGGTATGGTGATGTCTTTTTTACATAAAATGCCTAAGAAACAATCCACAAAAATGATTGATAAGCTGAACTTCATTAAAGTTAAAAACTTCTCTGTGAAAGGCAATGTCAAGAGAACAAGAAGGCAAGCTTCACACTGGGAGAAAATATTTGCAGAAGACATATTTGATAAAGGACTATTATCCAAAATATACAAAGAACTCTCAAAACTCAACAATAAAAACACCAACAACATGTTTTAAAGATGAGCCAAAGACCTTAACAGATATCCCACCAAAGGAGATATACAGATGGCAAAAAAATAATAATAAATAAAAAGCAGATGAAGTATGTTCCACATCATATGTCATCAGGGAAATGCAAATAAAACAACAATGAGCTGCCAATTCACACCTACTAGAATGGCCGAAATCTGGAACACTGACAACACCAAATGTTGATGAGAATGTGGAGCAACTGGAACTCTCATAGTTTGCTAGTGGGAATACAAAATAGTACCGCAGTATGGAAGACAGTTGAAAGACAGTTTGCCTGTTCCTTACAAAATTAAACGTACTCTTACCATATGATCCAGCAATCATACTTCTTAATATTTACTCAAAGGAGTTAAAAACATATGTTGTTACAAAAAGGTGCACACAGATTTGTACAGCAGCTTTACTTACAATTGCCAAAACTTGGAAGCAACCAAGATGTCCTTTGGTAGGTGAGAGGATAAATAAACTGTACATCCAGACAATGAAATCATTCAGCACTAAAAATAAATGAACTATCAAGCTGTGAAAAGGCATGCAGGAAACTTAAATGCCTGTTAAAAGTGAAAGAAGCCAATTTTAAAAGCTTACATCCTATATGATTCCAACCATATAACATTCTGGAAAAGGCAAGACCACCAAAATAACAAAAAAGATCAGTGATTGCCAAGTGTTTACAGGTGAGGAGGGGTTGAAAAGACAGAGCACAGAGAATTTAAAGTAGTGAAAATACTCTGTATGATGCCATAATAATGGATACATGTCATTATACATTCGTCCAAACCCAAGTGAGTGTGGAACACCAAGTGTGAATGGTAATGTAGACTATATATGTTTTTTGAGTGATATGATATGTCAAATTCATATTCATTATTTTTATTTTTTTTAATTTTTAATGTTTATCCATCTTTGAGAGAGAGAGAGAGAGGAGAAAGAAAGAGACAGAGTGTGAGCAGGGGAGGAGCAGAGAGAGAGGGAGACACAAAATCTGAACCAGGCTCCAGGCTCTGAGCTGCCGGCACAGAGCCTGATACAGGGTTTGAACTCAAGAACTGAGAGATAGTGACCTGAGCTAAAGTCAGACGCTTAACTGACTGTGCCACCCAGGCACCCCTACTTTCATTATTTTTAGCAAATGTCCCACTCTAGTGGTGATTATTAACAGGAGAATGGTTACATGTATGAGCCAGGGAGTATATGAGTAATATACTTATTGAGTATATTGAATATATGAGTAATCTACCTTCCCCTCAATTTTGCTGTGAATTTTAAGCTGCTCTGAAAAAAGGTCTTAATTTAAAAATAAAATGGTATGAACATTTCCATAGTTTCATCGTTGAACTTTCTTCTGTATTTCAGGTTTTAAACAAGCTCCTTATATATTATGAAATATTATGATCTATATTACTTTAGAATTGCCATATTTGATATAGAATGGTTTCTCATTCTTGTACTAACTTGTATTTACTTGATTTACTAATAATATTGAAAATCTTTGCATGAGTTTATTGGCCTTTCATATTAACTTTTTGGTGAAGCCCTTCATTAATTTTTAATTTTTTTTAACGTTTATTTATTTTTTGAAGGAGAAAGAGAGCATGAGTGGGGGAGGGGCAGAGAGAGAGAGGGAGATACAGAATCCGAAGCAGACTCCAGGCTCTCAGCTGTCAGCACAGAGCCCAAAGCGAGGTTCTAACCCACAGACCATGAAATTATGACCTGAGCTGAAGTCAGACGCTCAACCAACTGAGCCACTCAGGCGCCCCAGTCCTTTGTTAATTTTTATATTAGCTTGTGTTTTTCTTATCAGATGATAGTAGTTTTAAAAAAATGTATTTTGCATTCCAGTCCTTTGTGGATATCTTGAGTCATACACAATTGCCTCTAATCTATGGTCAGTTTTTTCACTTTAGTAATGTTATACCATATTCATCAAAGACTAATATTGTATGTTCAAGGGTTGAGGTAGGAATTACATTTTTTCTTCTCAAATGAGTCACAAACTCACAAAATCGTGTGTCATACACAAGCTTATTTTAATGCCTGCACCAGACCCTTGATACTGAGGAGGGCATATGGGGAACATATAGCTTATATTTTTCCCCATTCAGGAGTTGTTTACAGACACTAAAGTAAAAGTAGAGTGGGGGTTGTGGTATTGTTCCTACAGCTTGCAGATCCTCAAGAAAACTTGACACTGTCCCATCTAGTCAGGGGAAACTGCCCCTCCATTAGTCAGTCTGCAGGCACAGTAGTGGTGATCTGGATAAGGTTATGTTGCCTCAGACTATAGTGGGATATGGTCATTAGGCACCCTCTTTTACGATGTCAGCTGAGAGTTTTCCTAGGTCTTACTTATTGTAGGTCTGTGAGCAATCTGGAGCTTACCTATACTAGCAACCCAGGGATAGTTTTTAAATACAAAGCTACTGACATATTTAACACTTCACACATAGGATGGATGCCTTAATTCACTGTATTTTATTATAACCAGTTTCATCAGCTTTTTGTTAATCTTTAATAATTTCAGTTATTAATTTTAAGGGACAGTGCAGTGACCAAAGAAAGTAAATCGTTTTTACAAAGAGGAGTTTGCACGAAGGATCCCAAGCTCCAGGAAAGGGAATATCTCAGGAAGTCCTTACCCAGATAAAATGTTTTCATTTTAATTTAGTGAATTTATCAATTGTTTCTTTTGGTTTTGAGTGTGTGTGTGTGTGCTTTTTTTTTTCTTTGCATCATTTCAGCTATTGTTCTCTGCTGTTAAAGAAATATATTTTCTTATGTATTCTTTTAATATTTTAAAAGTCTCTTCACATTTTTTTGTATAGTGTTGAAATTGGATTTGGAGAATAGTACAGTTCTATTTTATTTTTTTCATACTGCTAACCAATTGTTGTGACACTGTTTATTGAATATTCCATCTTTTCCCCATTGAATTGAAATTCTATGCTGCCATACACAGAGCTTTCATACATGCACAGACGTATTTCTTGGTTTTCTATTTTATTTCATTGTTCTCTTCATCATCCCTGCACAAATATCATGCTGTAATTTAATTATTCTAGGGATAGGTCTTAGTAGGTTGTAAAATGAATAAATCTACTCTTTTTGTCTCTCCTTCAAAATTTTCTTGGCTGATGTTCGCCCTTTATTTTTTATCCTTTTGTTTCAATTTTTGGAATAGGCAAGTGTGGTGAAAAATCATGTGTTAAAATTTACTGAATTCACATTTACTGTAGTAATTTTTTATTTTGGTTGGGGAAGAAGTGGTTTTTTTTTATTTTTTAAATATCAAATTTATCTATCAATGAACTTTTTCAGGTTGTATAATAAAGGTTTCTACCTTCTCTTTATATGTCTTGCATTTTTTTCCTATTTCTTCACAAACTTTTATATTGCTGTAAATGGGCTTTTAAAATGTTACATTTTTCAAATGATGTTCTGTATAGTAATGTTGCTTTTTATCGTTATGTCTTCTAAGCAACTTTGATAAATTCTTATTAATTTTCATTTACAATTCTTGTAATTATATAATTTTATTTATAATATCTATACAAATAGCATCATTACAATTTCCTTTGTATTATATTTCTATTATCTAATTGAACAGGTTAGGAGCTCTCTTACAGTGCTGAATGCAAATGGTGAGTGTGGCCATTCTTATATTTTTCTTGACTTTAAAGGAACTGTTTCTCATGTTTTGCCATAGTGTACAATGTTTGTGTTAGATCATTTTATGGTAAGTATTAATTTGGGATATATATACTTTCTCAAACTACAGAAGCCCAATTTTTCTTTTCACCATTTTCTTCATAGTGAACATTATATAGAGTTTCCATTGCAATGGTTAGTTTTAGTTTCTAATGGATCAATGATGATGGAACTCATCTATTATCTATTATCTCATTCCGTATTTAATGTGGTCTTTTTCCCCCAATTTACATTGTAGTCAGCATTAAAATACCAGTAAGAAAATTCATGGATTACTTTTTAAAAAAAAATTTGGGTGGGGCACAAGGCAAGATTTGACTTTGAATCCCTCAAAATTTGATAATATTCATCTTATTAAAATTGCCTCAAGTTTCAGAATAATGTCCTTCTCTACTCTTATAAAGCTTGATTTTGACATATTTAAATATAAAATCTTATAATAACTGAAATAGCATGCTCAATTTAATTCCTAGTCTGAATCTGAAGTAAGTAGAAAATACATCTTATAAATAAAAATGCAGGTAAGCAGATATTCACATAATTGAATAGAATTTTAGAACAGTGTGACTTTCTTCACTTATAGTTGAAAAATTAGGGACTATGAAAAGATTTTTCATTTATCTGAGCTCCCACAGACAATTAATGAAGGAAACTTGCATATCTTCTTCTAGCATATAAGTTTAAAAACTTTAAGTCCCTTTGGGACTGTTTTACTATTTTACAGAAAAAATCTCTTGGTTTTCCATCTTGCAGTTTATTTCTTTGATCATCATTGCTTTCTATACCGCTATTTACTCCCATTGGTTGGTGGTCATTGTTGTTATGATTATTATCATTGTGATTATGGTTTAATGTTTTACTGAAAATGTGTTATTTTATTGCAACCTTTAACACAACATAAGTGTTCATAAAACATATGTATATTTTAATGGAAAATGCATTGTAAATAACTGTGAAACTAGCTTTCAGTTCAAGAAATAGAACAGTGCCATTGTCCTTCTCTGCTTCTATCTGAAATGTTATCCCTTTTCACTGAGCTAGAAACCGTGTAATAATCTAAGCCATGTGATAGTAGATTTGTTTTCTGTTAGAGTTTCACTTCCTATATATGCTTCTATAACCAATATAGTTTTGTCAGATTTTGAACTTTATAGGAAAGGATTAATACTGTACTTGCCCTTTGTACCTTGCTTCTTTTGCTTAAACTTCTGCTTTTAATATTTTGGAATGTATTTCAATTGTTGCATATAGTTGCAAATTGTAAATATCCATCATTCTATGGTGATCTGTTAATGTACTAAAATTTATCTCTATTTGATGAATGTTTAGGTTATTTCAAGCTTAAGGTCATGCAAATAAAGAACATTTTTGTGCATGTGCACAGATTTTCACTTAGATATCCTATATATATTCTGTTAGATTTACACTCACTTATTAATTCCAGGAGTTTTTTTTTTGGCCAGTTCTCCAGAATCTTCTATGTAGAGGATTATATTGTTTGCAAACAGTTTTATTTCTTCCTTCCCAATCTGTATAATTTTTATTTCCTTTTCATGTCTTATTGTGTTAGAAATATTAGGATTTCTAGTATGATGTTGTATATAGTGGTGAAAGGGAACATTCTTGCATTGTTCCCAATTTAGAGGGAAAACATCCAGTTTCACGTCCTTAAGTATGATATTAGCTGTATGCATTTTGTACATGTTTATTACCAAGTTGAGGAAGTTTTCTGTTATTATTAATTGTTTGAGAATTTTTATCATGAAAGGGTGTTCGATTTTGCCAAAAGTTTGTGTTTTTTTTCTGCATCAATTTGATACATACTTTATTTCTTTATTAGCTTATTGATGTTATGGGACACTGATTTTCTTTTTTTTTTAAGTTTTTAAAATTGTTATTTATTTTGAGAGAAAAAGAAAGAGCAAGCAGGGAGGGGCAGAGAGAGAGGAGAGAGTGAAAATGCCAAACAGACGCTGTATTGTCCGTGCAGAGCCCAATGCAGGGCTCGAACTCACGAATCGTGAGATCATGAGCTGAGCTGGAAGATGCTTAACCGACTGAGCCACCCAGGTGCCCTGGAACACTAATTTTTAATTTTTGAAATAGCCTTGTATGCCCAGAATAATTCTCATTTGTTTATTATAAATTGTTTTAAGTGTTGCATTTGGTTTGCTAATGTTTTAAATATTCTGACATTTATGTTAAAGAGAAATATTGGTCTGTAGTTTTCCATTCTTGCAGTGTTTATCTGGTTTTGGTATTAGACTAATACTGGCCACACAGAATCTGTTAAGGAGTGTTACTTCTGCTTCTTTTTCATGGAGGAATTTGTATAGAATCAATATCATGTCCCCTTAAATGTTTGGTAGAATTCACCAACGAGACAGTTGGGTAAGTGCTTTCTTTTTTAGAAAATTGTTGATTGTTGATTCAGTATCATTAAGAAATAGAGAGTATCCCCTTATTATTCTTTTATTGTCCATTGAAACAGTGGTGATGACCCTCTTATTTCTGTTATTAGTAATTTGTATCATCTGTTTTGTGTGTATGTTTTTGTTTTTGTATTTATTTATTTATTTGAGAGAGAGAGAGCTAGACAAAGCATGAGCAGGGGAGGGACAGAAAGAGAGGGAGTATTTGTTAAGCATTTTTTAAATTGAATTGGACAATCTTTGTCTTTTACTTTGAGTATTTATACCATTTATGTTTAAAATAATTGTTGGAATAGTTGTATTAATTTTTACAATGTTCTAATTTTTTATATTCATTGTACTTGTTCTTTTCAATTTATTAGCTGCTTTAATTTTTCTGCCTTTTCTGTTTTAATTGAACATTTTATATTATTTCATTTTCTCTCTTCTCTTAGTGTATTAATGATACTTTTGTTTAAAAGATTTTTTAAAGTGGTTTACCTAGCATTTGAAATATACATTTACTTCAAATTTAGTCCACTTTTAAATAGCACTATACTAGTTCACAACTATATGCATACCAGAGCATTCCCAATTTCTTTTTCCTATCCCTTGAAATGTTTTTTTAAATTTTTTAATGTTTATTTATTTGAGAGAGAGAGAGAGAGAGAGAGGGAGTGAGCTAGATAAAGCATAAGCGGGGGAAGGGCAGAAAGAGAGGGAGTATGTCACAGAGTCTGAAGCAGGCTCCAGGCTCTGAGACACCATCATGGAGCCTGACGTGGAGCTCAAACTCACAAACTGTTAGATCATGACCTGAACCGAAGTCTGACACTTAACCGAACTGAGCCACTCAGGTGCCCCTGTCCCTTAAAATATTGTTGACATTCATGTTACATAACTATATGTTATATTCAGGTAAAACATTTTTATGATGATGCTTTTGAAAAAAGTTATCTTTTAAATCAATTAATGAGGAAAGTACATTTTTTTTTCCTTTTCTGATGCTCTTCTTTTTTGTGTGTTGATTTAAGTTCCTGGCTTATGTTATTTTTTTCTCCCTAAAGAACTTCTTTTAATACTTATTGCAGAGCCTGTCTGTTTGTGATGAATTCAATCTTTTTTTTTTTTTTTTTGTCAGAGTAAATCTTTTTTTCCCCTTTACTTTTGAAGGCAAATGTTGCTGGATACACAATTCTACATTGGTTTATTTTTATTTACTTTTTATTTTTTAAATTTTTTTCAATGTTTATTTATTTCTGAGAGACACAGAGACACAGAGAATGAGGAGGGGAGGGGCAGAGAGAGAGGGAGACACAGAATCCAAAGCAAGCTCCAGGCTCTGAGCCATCAGCACAGAGCCTGATGCAGGGCTTGAACTCATGAATGGTGAGATCATGACCTGAGCCGAAGTCAGACATTTAACTGACCTAGCCACCCAGGTGTCCCTATATTTATTTATTTTTTAGTACTTTATGTATTTTACTCCACTTTCTTGTCATATGGTTTCTGATGAGAACCCTACTATAATTCTCACAATTATTCTTCTATAAGTAAGGTTTCTTTACCCTTTTGGTTTCTTTCAAGATTTAACCCTTTATCTTTGGTTTACTTCAGTTTGAAGATGATATGCCTAAGTAAATTTTGTTTGTTTGTTTTTCTTTCAATATTTTTTCTGTGTGATGTTCTCTTACATACCTGGATCTATAGTTGGCTGTTTTTTTTTAATAGTAGTAAAGTTTTGATCATTATTAGTTCACATATTTCTTCTTCTCCACTATCTGTTTCTTCTTCCTTTGATATTCCAATTGCTTGTGTTTCCCCTTTGAAGTTTTCCCACATTTCTTGGATGTACTGTTTTTTCCCCACTTGTATTTTAGTCTGAATAGTTCCTATAGACCTATCTTTAAGCTTATTCATTCTTTCCTTGGCTAAGTCTCGTCTACTGATGAATGCATTAAAGGTATTAATTGTGCTAGTGTACTTTTATTTCTATCATTATTTTTTTATTTTCTTAGAGTTGCCATTTCTCTGCTTATATTATCCATCTATTCTTGCATGTTGTCTACTTTTCCTTTTATAGCTTTTAATGAATTAATCATAGTTATTTTAAATTTTCTCTCTGATAACTATAATATCTGAGTCATATCCAAGTCTTGTTCTGATGCTTGCTTTTTCTCTTCAGTCTGTGCTTTTCTTGCTTTTTTCATACCTTGCTATTTTTTTTTAATTGTATTAAACATCAGACATTTTGTACTGGATGAAAGGAATTGAAGTAAATAGACCTTCAATCTGAAGATTTATATTCGTCTGGCTAGAGATGCACAGTTTTTAGTATGTACTGTAGTGTAAGTGCCAGAGTCTTTAAATTCTTCTAGGGCCTTTGTTTTTGTCTCCCCTCATACCTGTGGGCTTCTCTTAGTAATCCTTGGAAAAAGTCTCTGTCTTGCAGCTAGCTAACCAACTCTCAGTGTATTGGAACTCTGTTTTGGTGGTAGCAAGTGCAAAAAGAGAAATTGGCTATAATATTATGATTTAGTCTGTCTTTAGCTGAGGTGTGACTCTTGACTGTGCTTCACAAGTGTTTGTATGGTGTCATAGCTTTTCTCCCTCCTATCAGGTGAGTCAGAAAGGCTAAATGTGGCTGAGGTGGTTGGGGATCATTTTCCAAAGGCTTAGAAGCAGAACAAGACTGTGGTCAAATCTTTTCCTTTGAAGAATATGCCTTTGTTATGGAGAATGATCAGGATGTACTTAAAAAGGGTTACTTTCCCCTTCCTCCTGGCAGAAGCATAAGGGGATTTTTCTTCTCTTTTCTCTCTGAGTTCATGGTGGATTTATGGAGGTAAAACCCATGAATGTGGGGGGTCTTAAAAGGCTGTGACTTCACTCTTACTCTCATCTTTCAGCTGTGTATCAAAATTACTATTAAATTGTTCCTTACAATTTATGGTTGTAACAGCTTCTGCTCAAGGTAAGTATATATATGTTGGCTGTGTCTTTCTGGCTGTACCTGGTTTTCTGGATTTCATGGTGGCAGTTTTTCTTGTGAATTCAGTTCTCTAATTGGCCTAAGAAAAGTCACTGATGTTTTGTTTGTTCATCTGTGTTTATCTTATAAGGACTGGAGTGACAACCTCCAAATATGTGGGAGCAGAAACCTTTTCATTTTTTTAAATTTTTTCCCAGCTTTGCTGAGATATAATTGACATATTGTGTTAATTTAAGATGCACAATGTGATAATTTGATACACATATATAACGTGAAATATTTACCACAATAGAGTCAGTTGTTATATCCTAAAAGACTTCCTTTGGCATTTCCTTTATTGTGGGTAGGTTGATATACCTTGTTTTTGTTTATCTGAAAATGTCTTCATTGTTTTTTATATATAAAGGCCTGCTAACATTTGAATGCCATTTTAGTATTATAACTGAAAGAAATTGACACCTTGTTTATTATGAAATATTACTCTTAATTTCTGTTATTATTTGTTCTGAAATTTATTTTGAATGATATTACTAGAGCCTCTAGCTTTCTTTTGATTAGTATTTACATGATCTATCCTTTCCACCTTTTTGCTGTTATCTGTTTGTATTCTCAGATTTAAAATGGCTTTCTTTTAGAAGACATATTGTTGGTTCTTGTTTTTATATTCAGTTTGATAATTTCTGTCTTTTAATTGCAGCATTCATACTATTAACATTTCAAGTGATTAGCAATATGATTGAGTTTTAATTTTCCATTTTTCTGTTTATTTTCTTTCAAAAAGATTTTTTTAATGTTTATTTATTTTTGAGAGAGAGACAGAGCATGATCAGGGGAGGGGCAGAGAGAGAGGGAGACACAATCTGAAGCAGGCTCCAGGCTCTGAGCTGTCAGCATAGAGCCTGATGCTGGACTCAAACTCAGGAACCAAGAGATCATGCCCTGAGCTGCAGTCGGATGCTTAACCTGCTGACACACCCAGGTGCCCCTTGCTGTTTGTTTTCTATTTGTGTCATATATCTTTGGTTCAAATTTTTCTTCTTTTCCCGCTTTCTTTTAGAATAATTGAGTATTTTTATTATTCCATTTTATTTTACTTATTAGGTTGTATAGTTCTATCTCTTTGTTTTATTTTTTCAGAGTTTGTTTTAGGGTTTATAATATACATCTTTAATGTATCAGAGTTTACCTTTAAATTATACCATATTGCCCATCTACCATCTCACATATATAGTGGTTTGTGCCCATATTTCTACTCTGTCTTTTGTCATTGTTGTCATATTATACTTCTCCACATAGATAGAACTCTATCTATGTGGAGAAGTAAAATATGACATATACTCTGCATGTGTAAAGTAAAATAAACTCGACAATATAGGATTATTATTTTTAAACATTCAATTTCATTTTAAGGAGATAAACAATGAGAAAAATACTTTCACATTACCCCCATATTTACCATTTACATAACTTCATTCTATCTAGTATCAGTTTCCTTTTATCTCAAGAAAAATTTTTTATATAAGTGCACAAATGATGAATTTGTCAGTTTCCATTTGTTCTAAAAGTATTATTTTAAAGTTATTTTTGTAATGCTAATTTTACATATTTTTTTATTACTTTGAAGATCTCTCCACTCTTTTCTTTCTGAACTCTTTCCTTCCATATTGATTTCTGAAGGAGTATACTCTCATTTTTAGAATTGTGTTCCTCTGTATGTAATGTCCATGTTTTTCTAGCTGTGTTTTCATCAGTGTTTTGCAGAAAATTGATCAAGTTATGCCTTGGTGTAGTTTTTTTAGATTTCTTCTGTTTGGTGTTGGTCGAGCATCTTCCATATGTCAGTTTATTTGTTGTTTTTTATTTTTAATTTTTTTCATGTTTATTTATTTTTGAAAGAGAGAGACAGAGCGCAAGCAGGGGAGGGGCAGAGAGAGAGGGAGACACAGAATCTGAAGCAGGCTCCAGGCTCTGAACTGGCAGCACAGAGCGCAACGTGGGGCTTTAACCCATGACCTGAGCCGAAGTTGGATGCTCAACCGACTGAGCCACCCAGGCACCCCATTTGTTTTTTAAAATAATCTTTGGAAATAGGTCAGCCATAGTTTTGTCAAATTTCTTTCTTGCTCAGGAACTTTCCTAGGATTCCAACCTCAAATATGTTAGCTTGCATGGTAGTCTCACAGGTCACTGATGATCTGAACTTTATTTTTTTTTCATTTTGTTTTTGTTTATCTTATTGTTTCTGTTGTTAGAATTTTTCTCCATGTGCTCTATTTTGTATAGCTTTCATTACTAGTGTCTTCACATACACTCCAAATTTCTTCTACGGTGTCTAATCTGCCAAAAATATCATCTTCTGTTGTTTTTCTTTTAATATTTTTATTATTTATTTTTGAGAGAGAGAGAGAGACAGCACAAGCAGGGGAGGGGCAGAGAGAGAGGGAGACACAAAATCTGAAGTAGGCTCCAGGCTCTGAGCTGTCAACACAGAGCCCGACCTGGGGCTTGAACTCACGAACCCGTGAGATCATGATCTAAGCTGAAGTCAGACAACCGACTGAGCCACCGGGCGCCCCTGTTGTTGTTTTTGTTTTGATACTGTATTTTTCATATTTAAAAGTTCCCCACGATCTGTTTTGTATATCTTCCATTTGTCTTCTCATCATTTTTTTCCTCTACCTTTTTGAGCGTATGGAACATCTTTATTGTAACTGTTTTAATGGCTTTGCTATTTTCATCATGTCTTTTGTTTGTACATCTTTTTCTATTGATTGAGTGTTCCTGGTTTAGGGTTATATTTTCTTGTTTCCTTGCATTCCTGATATTTTTTTTCATGGAAGCCAGATACAATAAACTGTATGTTGTTGTTTGCTGGATTCAATGCGATCCTTTGTACAAAACTGTTGTATCATATTTTTATACTTTTTCTAGTTGTTCAAAAGGTTAAAGGTGTATTAGTCCCATTTACTTCGTCATAGCTGGAGGTAGAAATCTCTATTTTTACCTTAATTTTTGATGTAAAACTTACTAGGCATAGTATTTTAAGTTTGTGGATGTTTTGTTTCATTTCATTGTTTTCTCATTGTTATTTTTTTGTTTTTCTTTGAAGAGAAAACTTACATTTTCTCTTACTGGTGTTTAGATGTTCTCCCTGTGTTTGTTTTATGTATTTTTTTTTATGATGCAACGAAGTGAGGGTTATGGACTGAATGTCTTCTCCCCAAAATTTACATGTTGAATCCCTAACCCCAAGTGTGATGGTATTTGGAGATGAGTCCTTTGGAAAGGAATTAGGTTTACATGAGGTCATGAGGGTAGTGTTCTCTTGATGGGATGGGATTAAGGACTTTATATGAAGAGACAACAGATACAGAAATTTTGCTCACTCTGAGACTGGCAAGCCAGGAGATACTCCACCAGACCATGAAGGCAGTCTCATCTTAGACTTCCAGCCTCCAGAACTCAGAGAAAATAAATTTCCATTGCTTAAGGCACAAAGTCTTTGGTGTCTTGTTATGGCAGCCTGAGCAAATTAAGACAGTGAGTTATACTTTTTTTTTTTTTAATTTATGATACTAGGGTTCATAGGTTTTCTTGAATCTCTTGATACTTTTTATCATATTTAAGAAATATTGCTCTTGTATCCTTGAATATTGCTTCTTCTCTGTTGTCTGGAAGACAGTTATTCTGGGACTCCAGTTACATGATGGTGTATCTGGTCACCATGTTCCATATAGCTCTTAATTTTTTTTTAATGTCTATTTATTTTTGACAGAGAGACAGAGATAGCGTGTGAGTGGGGGAGAGACAGAGTGAGAGGGAGACACAGAATCTGAAGCAAGCGTCAGGTTCTGAGCTGTAAGCACAGAGTCCAGTGAGGGTGTGGGGCTTCAACTCACGAACCGCAAGATTATGACCAGAGCCGAAGTCAGGCACTTAACCAACTGAGCCACCCAGGTGCCTCTGGCTCTTATTTTTCTTTTCTGGATTCCTAGTCATCATTCCTCTTAATATTTAATCCAGATATTTTCTTCCAATTTAGTTTTCCAAATTTTTGGTTTTTCTTTCAAAATGTTTAATCTCCATCTATTGAGTTTTAAATTTTGGTTCTAGAATTTATGTTTGAAGTTTTTAGTAAGTTCTAGTTTTCTTGCATAATCCTAAATTTTTTCACTTAACTTCTAGTTCATAGTAAGTAAATTTATTCAGTGACCTGTGAACTGTTTGTGTATTTTCTCTTTTAAGGGTGTGAGTATTGGTTTTGTTAATATTTTTTTTCTTGTTTTTTTTTTTTTCCTATTCAATTAATTTCAGTGTCTGGCAACTGATGAGTTTTATATCTTTTGTAATTGTGTCTTTTACTTTTTTCTGTGCAAATATTGCCTTCTTATTTGGCTGCTTATTTTTTTTAAATTTGCTCCAGTTATTGGATATGAAAAATTCTGAAAATAATTTGAGTGTGTAGATGATATCTCAGTAGATGAAATCACATGCAGGATGTACTTTTGCTAGAAAATCCAAGTAAAGTGAGGGATGTTCACTACATTCCAATTAAGGTTTGGCGTTAGTCCTTCTGAGGACCATTGTATTTGTAGTTTGTAGCTTGCACTTGTTCTTAGATGAAGCCCTGCCCTTGTGTGTAGATGAAACTCTTCTTCATTCCAGTTAAAATTCTTGGATGTTTAACTACAGCCATTCATTCCCACTTGGAAATCCCTAGCTGGTGGTTTTTTTTTTTTTTTTTTTTTTTTTTTTTTTTTTTTTTTTTTTTTTTTGCTTCAAGCACTGGAACTCTCTAAAGTTATGTTCAGCATTGTGTCACAGTCTTCTATTTCACTATAGAATCAGAAATTTCCTTTAGGATTATAGTGACCCAGCTGTTTGATTCACTTTGGGGGCACAGTGAAGAACTTTGCATTTCATCTGGATCTTTTCACAAACTTTCACTACCTTGATCACTGTAAGCAGATATACACATAGACACACCCACTTTTTTTCTAGATGGTTAGTTCATATCAAGGTAGTCATTGTCAAAATGAGAATTCACAGTAGAGTTTTACATTTTGATATGGCATCTAGAATATTCACTGAGCTTTCCTTTTTATTTAATAAATATCTGGGAGTGCCTGGGTGGCTTAGTTGGTTGGGCGTCCGACTTCGGCTGGGTCATGGTCTCGCGGCTTGAGGGTTCAAGCCCAGCTTCGGACTCTGTGCTGACAGCTCAGAGCCTGGAGCCTACTTCTGATTCTGTGTCTCCCTCTCTCTGTGTCTTTCCCAACTCACACTCTCTCTGTCTCTCTCTCTCTCTCTCAAGAATAAACATTAAAAAAATTTTTTTAAAATAATGTATCTGTAGATTTTATGTATTTTCTACTCCCAAGTATACTAAAATTTATGGACAATGACAGCTTTGTTTTGTCCTCTACAATTCTTATTTATTCTTTTTTTTTCTTATCTTACTCTGATAGATAAGTATCTAGTAAAATTTTGAATAGAATTGGTAATAGAAAACATCATTGTTCTTTATTTTAAAAAATACATTAAACATTTCACTGTAAATATTATGTGTGCTGTTCTCTAATCTTGATCTGCCAATAATATTTTTAACCTTAATAATTAGTGTAGATCATCCATCATTTTTTTTCAACATCTGCTAAGATCACTTCATGATTTCATAATGTCTAAATAGCTTTACATTCCTGGGATAAAACTCTATTGGCCATGGTATGTGATCCTTTTTATTGAATCTGATTTACTAATATTTTTCTTAAGATATTTACATCTGTGTTTATGAGTGAGATTTTCCTATAAACATCTTTTATCATATGCTTAATGTAATGTTATTTCATAAAATGCTTTGGGGTAATATCCCTTCCTTTTATATTTTCTGAAAGTGTTGGTATAGGATTAGAGTTATTTCTTTTTAAAAGCTGGGTAGAATTTAACATTATTATGATATCTAAGCCTGGAATTCTCATTGTGCGAAGATTTGGAATTACAGATTTCACTTCTTTAGTGATTATAAGAATATTCAGGTTTTTCATTTCCATTTAAATTAGTTTTGAAATATATATTTTTTTCTAGGAGCTAATACATTTAAGTTAAACTAAAAATTTTATTCTTTATGTATGTGTGATATACTTTTATTATTTTTATGTCTGCATCTTCAGTAGTATTATTTTCTTTTTTCTTCCTGGTCTTGGGTATTTGCACTTCTGTATTTTCATTTTTAATTTTACCAGTGAACTGTGAACTGTTTGTGTATTTTGTCTTTTAAAGTTTAACTATTGGTTTTGTTGATATTTTCTCTGGTATGCGTGCTTTCTATTCAACTAATTTCAGCTTTCATCACAATTATTTTCTTCCTGCTACTCCTCATGATTTGTTTTGAGGAATTTTTTCTAACTACTGAAGTTGGATTATTTTATTTTATTTTTGCTAATTAATTTTCAACCTTAGTTCCTAAGTAGTATGTAAATATAAGGCCAACCTTTCATTAATTTGTTTTAAGTACTAATTTAGTTGGAACACATTGTTGATGTATAGTATTTTCACCAACATTCAGTTCAATATATTTTCTTATTTACATTTTGTTTTGTAAATGGATTATTTAGGGACATTTCTTATCTTGTAACAGTTACAACTGATTTAAAGTTTCATTAATTTTGGTCAAGAACCATAGTCTCTCTGATTCTAGATTAAAATGTGTTGAGACTTTATCTTGTGGGCTAATATATAGTTAAATTTTTAAATGATCCATGAATGCATGATATAACTATTTTATTATTGTTGGGTGTTATGTACATTACATATATTCATTGGATTCACCTGTTCACTATTTGATCAAATCTATATACATTTTGTGTTTTCCTTTATATTCTGTCAACAAAGATATATTAAAATCCACAGATACTGTTTTGTTTTTAGTTATCTCTCCACATATATTGGCAAAGTTTTGCTCTCTGTATGAGAGCCTCTGTTGAGGCTATGCTCTTTGGTGTAAATAGATTTAAAGTGTTTTGGCCTCCAGGTAAATTAAAATTTTTAACTTTATGAGCCAACTTATTACCTGTATTATGTTTTTGCCTTAAAGCAATCTTTTGATTACCTATTTTTAAAATGTCTTTTAGAAATCATTTTAACTTTATTGAGATTATAGTTTAGATGTTCAGTAGGCCACTGCTTATAAAATACCTCAAGAATAATTTGGAGATAAAGTGATAACAGATCTGTCATGATAATTTTCTCTAGAAATGTAGATGATCACGTGTGATTATCTACCTGTCTCATGAGCATAACAGATTTCTCTGCCTGTAAGGAGTGACCAGTCATCTTCAATAATAAAGTGATATCAACTGGTTATAATAGGTAATAATGATTAAACTATGCATATGGTGTGTTGTCATTTGAGATCAACATTTGTTTCACTTAATTTTTTCCCAAATATTTACTCAATTCTGATATGGGTCATAAAAATTTTTAAGACTAATTGATACTTAGATTGGTACTTTTTGCCACAATCATTTCATTTTAAAAATATTTCCTATCAACAGTGTCATTGAATATCTGTCTTGGTTTATTACTGATAAAAGTGCCTTTGGCAATTCTGTCTTTCCATTACGAGGTTTATTACATCCCAATTTTCAGGTCATATTGCTGAAAGAGAGGAGATATCCATCCTTTATTAGAGGATGGAGTTGACCATTCTTTATTCAAAGGTGAGGCTATCCTGAAAATTTATTTGTGGTAGATAAGGCTTCTGAGTATCACTCATTAATAAATGATTACTGCTGTGTCTAGAACTTAAGATATCATAAAAAGCATGCCAATTCCTTAACTTTGGTTATCAAAATGGTAGAACAACAATTAAGCTTTTGCAGCAAGTATGATATATGTAAATGCATTCAAAAATTTATGTAAAGCATTATCAAACACACAGGTTTGATGTGAGTCAGACTTTCCTCCATTCTCTAGGATATACAAAAATCCCATCCTTAATAATGAATATATATTTAATTCTGAAATAGCTTTCTTCTGAGAAAATTTTATAATACTATAAATTTTGTAATATGATTTTACTAGAAAAGACCACATTATTTGCCCACATAATGGTGCATTTTTTTGTTGTCTCTAATGCTTGAATATTTATTCAAAAGATCCGATGGGTTTCGACACAAGACCCCTGGCTTCACGTAGGGTGACATTAAAATCCATTGACCAAATTGGAGCATTTTTAACTGGACAAATGTTAACCCAATCAGTATTCTGAGGCAATGGGTATCAACTGGGACTCACCCAAACATAACCATAATATGCAGTCACCCTACTCCTAAGGTATAGATTAGAACTAGATGATCATAGCGTCCAAGGATGATCCTGCCAATGAGAAATGTGGATCGAGCACAAAGAAGGTTGGTGACTCATTACTTTCTAACCAGAGATTTTTGCTATCAATTGTTTATTTATTTATTTTTATATAATATCCATCCGAATGTCCCAAATGCTTCTCAACTACATGATATCTGTAATTGAATTTATCTTTGAAAATCTACTGCCTTTGTATTCCTTTGCCACAGCCAGATACAGGAGAGTTATTATGGATTTCTTTTGTCACCTACTTCTATCATTAATCTGTCACCAACTTTATTGATTTTACTCATCGTTCTCACTTTCACTGCTTTGGCTCTGTCATATCAAGTCTCATATTTATAAATATGGCCCTCTCCGGAATGGTATTCTTGTCTGTGGTCTATCCCTGTAACTGTGTTACCAGAGTTTTATTCCTAACATGACTATTCAAGTCATGACCCATGTGAGAAGAATATAATCACTTCCTAGAGATTTCAGGAAATTTCAAACTCTCTATGCCAGGAGCTGCGGTTTACTCATAACTCTACTTCATTCACGCCCCGTCTCTGACCATTTCTCTTTCTTGTGTATTTGCTTTGTTTGATAATACTAGGGTCTTCAAAATTCCTGCCTATCATATGATATTTCAATAGAAGACTGATGTTGTAATTTTCTAAGAATGTAATTTTGTCTGATTGTAATAGTTAAGTGTGATTACTGTAAAAATGCATAAAAATATGAGGAAAATATAAATAATTCATAGACATTACTCAGATATTATAATTGTTAAAATGTTTAGTGAATGTCCAATATTCTATATTTTTATAAGTTTATGGATTTGAATACATATGGTAGGTAAATAAGTAAATTTATTGAAATTGTATTTTATGTAGAGTTTCAGATTTTTATCATGAATTAATCTGGCTTATGAGCATTTCCTCTACATTATTTAATATTCTTCAAAAAAAGCTTTTAAAAAGGCTGAGTAATATTTTCTTTGTGCATACCTTAGGAAATTTAACCTTTGCTATACTTTGAATATTTTAATATATCACATCTAATTTTGTTTGCATCTCTATTTAATTAGAGAGTAATTAAGGATCATTTTACTAGATGTTATTATATCAGTATATATTCTACAATACTATATATCATAGAGTTCCACATGACCCTCTCTGGAATATTGCCCTAGTTAATAGCCTCATAAGCATCTGACTGCTGTATTTCTTGCTTTAAGTATGTTCACTAAACAGACACTTCCAAATATTTTTCAATTAGGTATAGAAGATAATAATTTCTTAGTATTTTTCTATGCCGTAATCATTAAAGATTTTGAGTGTAATTCTAATATTTTACTATTTTTTGTTTCATTTATTTCCTTATTAAAAAAATAATTTTCCTTAAATTCATTACTAAGAGAGCCTTTCCTTGTGTAATTGTTGTAAATATTTTCCTAATTATTTACCAATTTTTTTTTCTGGTGGTTTTTAATGTACTGAATTTCAAATATGTATTAAATCAAATGTGTCAAAGTTTTGGTAAGTTTAGATACGTTATGCATGGAAATTTCTTATTTTTCATGAGGTTAATAAACCGTGTTTCCTTATAGATTTTTATGGGTTTTTAAAATATTTTTTTAATATTACTTATTTTGAGAGAGAGAGATAACACAAGCAGGGGAGGAGCAGAGAGAGAGAGGAAGAGAGACAGAATCCCAAGCAGGTTCTGCACTATCAGCACAGAGCCTGATGCAGGGCTTGAACCCACGGACTGTGACCTGAGCCAAAATCAAGAGTCTGATGCTTAACCAACTGAGGCACCCAGGTGCCCCTAGATTTTTATGGTTTTTAAAATATTTATCTATTTGGCCAGGTGCTATGAAATATGATAACCAGCTGGATTATTTTCTCAGGATTTAAACAGATTTTTCAGTGCCATTTATTAGTGAATATTAACACCTCTCTGTTTTGTGATGATTTAAAAATTTTGTATTCAGGTTTCATCATTGCAATATATTTTTATTTATTAACTGGTTGGTGCTTTTGATAGCATTGTTCAATTTTAAGTTTGTATAAACTGCTAGTATTTTTTTAAGTTTATTTTGATAAAAAGAGAGGGGGAGAGAGAGAGAGAGAGAGAGAGAGAGAGAGAGAGAGGAGGGGGAGGGGCAGAGATAGAGGAGAGAGAATCTAAAGCAGGCTCCACACTGTCAGCACAGAACCCAAAGGAGGGCTCGATCCCACAAACTGTGAGATCATGACCTGAGCCAAAACCAAGAATTGGTAGCTTAACCAACCGAGCCATCCAGGTGCCCCAACTTGCTAGTATTTTTTAATATCCTATTGGAAAAGTGTTGTCATTATTTTTCTTCTCGTTTTTCTTTTCCTTTCTTCTCTTCTCTTCTCTTCTCTTCTCTTCTCTTCTCGTTTCCTTTCGTTTCCTTTCATTTCCTTTCCTTTCCTTTCCTTTCCTTTCCTTTCCTTTCCTTTTATTTTCTTAATAGTTTCTTATCTAAGCGGGACTCAGGGTGCCTGCTTGGGATTCTCTCTCTCCTTCTCTCTCTGCCTGTCCTCTGCTTGCTCTCTCTCTCTCAAAAAAAAAAAAAAATTAAATGAGAATCTTTATACTTCTCTACTTAGAATTTGTTAAATTTCCCTCCAATGCAAAGTTTTGGATTTTACAATGTAAGTGACTATATGTAAATTATAAAAATTACCTATCTATCATCTTTGAGAAAACTGACATCCCAAGGTATTCATTTGTCCCACTCAAATTTTCTTCATTTTATAGTTTAAATATTTCTTATAAGAAATCTATACTTCAGCTGATATACCATACACCTGTCACTGGTCAGTTTTAAAATTTACTATGTTTACATTTTTTGTTTTTTAAGACTTCTTGCTTTTCCTGATCTTCTTAAATGTATTTTAATTTTTCTTTCATTGTTTAGGTTTTCACATCTTCATTTCTGATAATCGACATTTTTCACAAATGATTTTCTTATCTATGTCCTGCTTCATCCCAGACTTTCTGCTTGCCCTCTAAGCCTGCTGCAAAGTGTTATACTGGGACCTCCCTTACTTACTCATCTGGTTGGAACAATGGATCAGCTTGTTCCTTGGACCATAGATTTTACTCTTTCTTGCTTTACTCACTTTATTGCAGCCATTTTCAAATGCTTCCTGGGAAAGTTTTTAGCGAGGAAATCTTGGTGAGTTCCATGTCTGAAAACATTCCTCCTTAATTTGTAGGTTGGCTCTAAGGCAATGTTCCACTTCTTGCTTGCGCTGATGTTGCTGATTAGAAGCCAACACTGATGTGGCATGTCTTCATTTTTCCTTCTCTAGAAACTTTAAGAACTGCTTAATTTATTCATTCAGAAAATAACTAGTTACTAGGTGCTATGTTCCATTTTGTGTACTCAAGATAGGGCAGTGAGAAAATTCAACAAATTCCTGTTGTCACATAGTTTACCCTAGAGCTGGGAGAGAAAGACTAGCAAATTCCTAATGAACAGTGCTAGGGATATAGCTTTTGACATGCTTGTGTTTGGCATTTAGCAGGCCCCTTCAACTAGAAATTTTTTAACCTTAAGCAATAGGAATTCTCTTGCCTAAATGTTGAATGATTTAATTCACTAGTTTCTCTTTCCTGAAACTTTTCGTTAGAGGGTAAACTTCTCTGTTAAATTTCTATCACTTTTGCACCTATTACCATATTGTCTGCATTTTGTTTTGTCCAAACATTTGGGTATGTTCATTGATTATATCATATAATCCTATTGATTTTCATTTGAACATATTGTATGCATTCATTATTGTCTCTTACTGTTCACTTATAATGCTATCATACTGATTTTTATACACGTAACATTTATTTTAATCTTTTGGAGGCTACTAATTGAGGATTTCTTTGACATGTGGCCCTTTTTCATTATAGTTACCTTCTATTCCTTTTTTGTCTGGTGTTTATTTTAGCTTGCTTTCTGATTTTCCTTGGATGATCTGGAAAACTTAGTTGTATGTTCAGATTTTAAAATGAAGTATAATTCCAGTTGGGAGCATTGCTCATGATCCAAGCTTATTGACTAGTGAACTTAGCTTGAGGGTAAGTAGATAGATTGCTGGCTATGGCCCTGGGTAAAGAGACCACTAAATATCAGAATATGAACATCTTTGCTGTAGAGTACAAATAACCAAAAAAACTCTTCTAATCCTTATAGAGTTAATTATCTTCATTTTAGGAAAACTCTTACCATTTTTTTTGCCTGGAGAGTTGCAGAGTGAATTCCTTCCAGGCACAGCAGTGTGTGTGTGTGTGTGTGTGTGTGTGTGTGTGTGTGTGTGTGTGTTTGCTAGGGTAAGAGGACAACATTACTGAACCAAGGAAGAATTCACAATTATTGCCTTTGTTTTCTACTCTATATTTCATTGTCCATTGCACCTAGCATTTCCTGGTATAACTTCTTTTGGAGTGGTTCTGAAGGGCTGCTTGCTTCTGTCTTCATTTATTAGAATCCCTCCATTCTACCTGGATTCATAGATGTTACATCTCTTTCATCTACATTTTTTCCCCTGCTATATTTGTTAAAACATGTTTTCTGCTCATGGTTTCAGACTTTAAACATGTTTTCCTCCTCATTGTAAATACATTTCTTTTAAAATCAATTTACTATCAATTTTATGATAAGACACTTGAGGAAGTAAATGCATATGGTTAGTGTTAGTCTCTTCCTGGATTTGGAAGTTGGGAAAGTGTGGCTCTTGCTGCTCTTGGCATTGTCATTTTACAATTTTTTAAGTGATGGCTGGTGTTTGTGCCCTACACATACATCTTTTTTAAAACATAATTGAAGGAAATGACAATCTCTGGCTATGAATTAGAGTCCATGGAATGGAAAGGAAAGAAATGAAACATTTGCTCATTTTCAATTATTTGTTAGATCCTGGACAAAGTATTGCATTTAACTAATAGCAATCCTGTGATCATGTATTATTGTTACTGGCTACAATTCTTGACGACAATTCCAAAATCTGACACATTAATGGTGTGCCATGTGGCCCATTTAAAATATGAAGTTATATTAGATTCTATAATTATTTTTTTCTGCATCCTTCCATCTCTTCCCAACCAGCTGCCACCAAATTGGAAAGTCCTAACGGGCGGGATTCATTTGTGATTAATATTGTAGTTTCTTGAAATCCTCATTAGAGTTAGGAACAACGAAAAATTTTCAGCAACTGTCCTTAGGTAAAAAGTAGTTAATAATTTAGTATTTTGTCCCCTAGTTGTGGACTTCCTCAAATTTAAGTAACCTGAGACTAGAAGTGAGGAGTTTGCATCTATGTAGACATTATCTAATGTTATACTTTTTTTAAAGAAATGGTACATTCTGGTAATCACTTCTCAGTGTAAATATTTACTAATAATTGAATGAGCATATTTAATAATTAAACAAAAATGTATAAGCAACTTCTCTATGCCCAATACATTAGACAACTAGAGATATAGGCATTCCAAATAATATCAATATCCTTGTTTAGTATGAATTTAACTGTACTCTATATAAAAATGAGATGCAAACTAAAGTCAATAACTCATTAACAATGAGAATAGTATTTTAAAATATCTAAATATAAAAATAAGTTGTAGGGGAAAACATCTACAATAAATGAAATAAAAAACTAGATGCTGTGTCCCTCCTAATTCGTAAGAGTCCCCTAAGGAAAAGACTGCAGTGTTAATTCAGAGAAAATTGTGGAAAAATCAGTGGTACTGCCAAAAGTGCTCAAGAAAGAGGAGATTTCTCCTTTAAAAAATGTGAATTCTCAATAGAAAGACCCAAAAGAGAAAGAGGAAAATTCAAGCACTTCTTGACTTCTGAGTCAAATATACATATTTGGTATTTTAAATACAATGTTTAAACTTTTCAGTAAACTATAGCAAAGTTAATACTGCACTTTTGTATTGATATCTAATGGCATTATCTCTGTATAGCTAACAATATCAGATATCAATATTCAGTAATACACATGTGGGAAGATTGGTAATGGAGCAGGGAAAAAAAACCCTGATTTTGGAATCGAATACAAATTAAATATGGTCTCTGTAAATGCTGAACAAAAGTCTCCAATCACTCAGTATCTGCATATGAAAAATGCAAGAGCAATCCCTTAAAAAGTTATTGTGAGGATTAAGAACATGTATGTTTGTAAAGCACTGAATAGATACCTGATTAATGATAGGGATGCAACTAGTGATAGCTAAAACCCTGCAAAGATATTTATGTCTTTTTCTTCATTCTTCCTTCCAAAATCAATATTTATTAAGAATAGTGAACTTCAGTCATCACACCCACCTACAGCTACACACATCTTAAAATACAAGAACCCTTGTTCTTACACTCAAAATGTTCTTTTCCATTATTATTGACAGTCACTTCAGAGTTTTCTGAACTTCAGGTTTTCTGTGCTCCATCAATGGTCTCACTTTTCCAGTTTTCTCCCAAACCCACTTTCTCCTCTACATGATGGGTCCTTGAGGAGCCTAACACTCACAGGGTGTGCTCATCATCCTGGATGTTGGGGCAGCTGAAGCACCATACAGAGTGTGTTTGAGATGGTAAATAGGTTTTATCTCACCGTGCCAACTTTGAATGACTAGTAGTAACTGCATAAATTGCTCTGCTGAGAAGGAGAGAACACTCTAAAACCTTCGGGAGGAAAGCATTTGCCAGAGAGAGGGAGGGAGGGGGGTTGTCTTACCTGAGGTCGTTGACATCCCCACATGTAGTGCTTGCCCTGAAATTATGGTGAAAACAAGGAAGTGGGAGGGACCTTACCCAGAGTGAAGAAGCAGAATGAGAATGGGCTTTAAATCCCCAGAATAGGGAAAGAGGGGGAGTCATGTGGTGAAGAAATGAGATGAGATGAAATGGCATTAAGATGGAAATACTTGAGGACTGATTTTCTGCATCATTCCACCCCTTTTGAACCATCCCTCAGCTGTATTAGATTGCTAATAGTCAGCCTTAACCATAGTAAAATTTAATAGTCTAGCACAACATTTTCTTAGCCTTGAGTTTTCAGGTCCTTAAGTTCTAATTGCAAAATGAGAATCTTTGCTTCCAGGAAGAAAATTTTAGGCTAAAGTCACAGTGAAGATGATATGCACAGGGAGCAATTCTTTTTATCCTTCCTTGCAAGTAACTTTAGTCTCCGAAACATATAATTTTTTGATATATCAGTGTTTACATTGCTTAATCAAGTGTATACAGTGGAAAGATGGTATCTGAGAAGGACCAAGAATTATTTGGCACTGAGATGGGGATAGAAGACAAAAGGAGAGGGACTTGGATATTATTACAGACAAACTTTAACACCACTTAATTTGGGGGGTGTATCATCCTTTCTTGTTTGTGTTCTGGGTATAGAAAATAAATTTTATAACAGTATTTCATTTTCTAGGATGCCTGACTGGCTCAGTTAGGTAGAGCATGTGATTCTGGGCCACATGGTAGAGCATGTGATTCTGGGTCTCAAGGTCATGAGTTTGACCCCACGTTGGGCACGGAGCCTACTTAAATAGATTAAATGTTTTGAAAAAAGTATTTTTATGTCCTACTCAATATAAATGTGCCTTAGTAGTGGTATCAAGTCAAAGTGACACTTTTAAGTGATACACGCCTTCCCCCAATAATAGAACTGAACAAACAAACAAACAAATAAACAGTACTGGAAAGCAATTAGCAGTTTCCAAACAGCATGGTGTTCTTTGTATGTAAAGAAGTTTATTTAACTAGTTTATTTAACTAGTAAATTAAAACATATATGAATTATCACCAGAACAGACATCTTTCAGTATTTTTCATTGATTTTTTGATAGATAATGAAGACACAGTTTTTAAGTTTTATGTATATTATTTTTCAAAGGTACATTTTATATTTAATGTGTTTGGGTTACAAAAGCTAATTCAACTCATTAAACAGAGGATTTGTATGCATACTTTAATTATGTTTCTGTTTTATAATATCATTTATATAGTGATATGCTGAGAACAGTGCCTGGAACATAGCAAGTTCCCAGAACACATTTGTTAAATGAATGAGTGACTTATTCTCCTCTTTTCTAATTTTCAATTGCCTTATAATCTTCTGAACAGAAATGGACATTAGCTCCAAAAGTAATAAACACTCAGATGGAGGTGTACGTTTCCTTTTTTTAAATGTCAGTTCATTAATTCTAGAAATAATCATTATATTAGCTATTACTTGTGTTAAAATGTCTTTAGGTTGTTAGTGGTGGTAATGATTTTACTGCAGCGGAAGGGAGAAAGAGAGATCAGTGTGAATCAAGGAGTAGATGGAGGGTAACATTGCTAAGATTTGCTACAGAAGAAGGGCAATAAATAGCATCTGTATTTTCAATTTAAATAAAAATTAGATTACAGCACGGTTCTGTGCCTGCTTTATCCCTGAAGCAAGACTCTGGATATCAGCAAACATCTGAGCCTTTTATATGGGAAGAAATGTTGGCCAGATTGATAATTATGGAAGTGAAAAACATATCAGGAATATTAGATTACATTTTTATTCTTATATATTATAAGCACAGAGTAAAATCTAGAAGAGAAACTGCACCAATTGCACAGGTTTCTATCATGGAAAGTTCTCCTGAGTCTCCTCAGGACATACCCCTGTAAGGCTTTCTTCAACTGTAGGATACAGTGGACCTGGGATGAAAATACAGGCAAATATAGGGGCTGAGTTGCTTTCTGGTGCACTTTCTCAGGGCACTTTATTTGTTGCACAGCATTACTTCATCTTCAGTTTATGTACCATCAAGATATGTACAAGGACTTTTGGTTTCAGGGAGCTCAAGCAAAAGTTCAGTAGGGTCTTTGAGAGACCATTTGTCTTGGAGCCAGGCCAGATTACGTAGCCAGCTAAACTAGGTGTAAAATTGTTGGTTTATATATCCCTGAACAATATAGACAAACTAATCCTGGGTACCAAGTTGAGAGTATCAAACTTTAAAAAGCACATTAAAAGTATTAATTAGCTCATGTTGTCCTCACTGTGCCAAAGTTCAAGACTGGACTTCCAGGAGCCCCAGAGGTAAGCATAGTGATACCCTAATTGAGCTGTAAGTTAACCTTCTACAGCAACATTGCACAGTTAGATAGGTATATACCCAGATCAACATAGGTAACTTGAACACCTCTGGATTTGACTGCCTTTGTTGTGTTCAGCATTCAGTGAATATACACACATGTGCCACCTGTCTGGCTAGATTTTACTGCTTTTTGGTTAGGGAAAATACAAATACATGACATGGCAAAATATACCAGGTAGTCAATTGCTATTTTATCGTGTTATTACTACTAAAGTAAGCAGAGATATTCCTAGAAGTATAGCACTTAACATGGACTTTGAGCAACTGAAAGCTTTTTTGTGGTGGTGATAATGGCCAGTAGTCTAGGAATCTGTAAGTAATAAACCAGGGCCAAAGCCACATCCTTTGTACTGTAAAATGAATCCAGATACTTGGTGGGAAATGGAATTGAGCACAGTATGATTGAGACTTGGCTATGGATTAAGATAGAAGCTGAATTCTGGATTGATTTCTAGCAAAACTGATTTCTAGGAAATCTAATGTCTAGGGAAGCCTTAGTTAAAGACTGAGCTTTGACCACCAGGGTCTGCCTCAGTTAAGCAGATGCCCTCTGCACATGAAGCAAAAGTACCCTTGCCTGTTTGCTGTACACAGACCTGGAGAGTGATTGACGAAGCTGTCCTTGGTGGACTGTTAGCCTGAACAGTTCTTCTTTCATGGAGACGGACTCTTTGCAGTTACAATCACAAAAGCCTGAGAATCTAGACCTTTCCTGAAGCCCCATCACTAAACGATTAAATCAGGAGGCCCAAGCCTGATATCCAGTGTGCTTCTCTAAACAGGCAACTGATCCCCTACCTTCACTACTTGCTCCTCCAACACTGCCCAGAAAAGATTCAGCATCCAAATTGTGTGGCTTCTGAACAAATTCATACCATCTAATAGGTCAAAAAATGATCAATATGAGAAAAAAGAAATAAGATATCTCATATAAGAGGAATGAGTGATACACACATCCAGAATAATTTGCTGATCTTTCTAGGCGGACTCTAAAAATGAAAACATGTCTATAGACTTGATCTTCTACCTATTGAATAAATATGACCTGATTAGATTTGCCAATCAATTAAAGAATTTTTTGGCTCAAAATAACAAGCCTAGTATAACACTGAGGCTTTGTATACATCACTTAGGCGCCAAATTATATAATAAAAATCACTTTGTCCAACATATGTAGTCAAATATTATATGGGCAAAATAATAACTACTGATGATAGGTTATCAGAATTCAGCACCCATATTTAAGCATGGATATCTATTTGTAACTGGAAGAAAATAGGTCTAGAATATCAGCCATTTTAAGAATGTGGAAAATCTGATGAAAATCAATTCAACAAACATTTGCTGAGTCTATAACATGTACTAGGTACTAAAACTAAAGTAAATAGGAACTAAATTCTGCTTCAAAAAGATCCTGAGCAGTAGGTATAAAAAAAATTAGGAGGCACAGACCAGCGTATCAGCTGAGGGGATTATGAAGTGTCCTTTAGTATATTTCTAGATTCATTAGTGATCATAAGAGCAGCATGTGATGAAAAACCATAAAAGTGGGAAAAGATTAATAAGGATTTGAATGCCTTGCTCTTAATGAAGGTAGAAATTAGCACGAACAGTATAGACAAGCTTCCCCCATTCCCAGCTTGGCCATGGCCCATGGATGTGGGAATGTAAAGATCAACAACTCAAAATCCAGTGTTCAGGATACTTAAGTGGGATAGAAGTTTCAAACCAAGTTTGTAGATTATAATTGGCCTCCTGTAGTGAAGAACTTTGGACAATTAGAAGTTGGGAGGGTAAAAATAATTTTGAGAGCAATATGTAATTTCTAAAGATCCTATGTATCAGCATCACACTATGGAAGGTGTGTTGTGGCACAAAGGTATATTTCCTGGTCCCTGTGCATTTCAATCTATGATTAAAATGTAGAAATGGACCCATTGTACTCCTTCAAATTATATTTTAGTAGAGATTCAACTATTACTGAAAATGTGTGGCCTTCCCTGTAAGATCTTACGACAAAGTGTGTATCTTTGAACTATATAATTCTGTGCCTCAAAATGTTAAGTCAAAAGGAAGAAAGGAAGAGAAAGAGAGAAACAGAGCAACTGAAAGAGAGAAGGAAAGCACAAAATATTATTCTGTTGTGGAATATGTACTATCTGGGGCAGATTACACAGTGGATGATTTTATTACAAGCTAACTGAATATTCCAAACCGATTTGTCATTTAACAGAGATAAAAATCAAATTCCTGCTTACACAAAATACGTGCACTTGTATTAAATTCCTCAGTGGTATGAGAAAAAGAATAGATACCTGATTTAAAACTAAGTTATGAAAAAAAAAACTAAATTATTAAAACTGTGATCTGTGAAGGGCTTTTATTACAGGAATTCAGATTATTATATAAAAATTATTTTTAACTAAGAATTTCTATGGGATTTTTTTTTCCTGAAAAGACTAGCACTTTAAAATTATTATAATTTCCTGGGAATTGTGAGAATATTATTTTCTAAAGGATAATTGATACAGAAGGCTTGTACTTTAAGATATTTACTTCTAATTTCTTAATAACTTCTAGAAGTAGGCAAATATTTTATATTCAAACAATGATACACTGATTGCTCCCTATTACATGTATGCAGGCATGCGGAAAACTTGCAGCTTTATTTCTGTAATGCTAGCCACATGCCAAAAGTAGACATAAATACATACACAAATTAGCCAGACAAAATCCAAAAAGATCTATTCTCCTTTCTAGTAGGTACGAGGTATATTTTTAATGATTTGTGCTCTGAAAAAGGTAAACAAACCAAAAGAATATCAAACTGCATTCTCTGTCCTGTCTCACTCAATAGAGAATAGATGTGATCATCTTGAAAGAGATAACCAAGGGGACTTGTTCAAGCATAATTCCCTGAGAGTGTTGTTACCATTGCAGAATAATGTTTCATATGTGTGCAAATTGGACACAGAGTATATAAAGACTGCTCTGTAAATATGTAAACTGGTCTTGTAGGTACTGGACACCTTAATACCTGAACCTGGTTGTGGTGTGGAAAATAGCCCAACTCAAAAGCTAAACAGGATACAGATGGGACCAGCAGAATTGGCTAAGAACAAGAAATAAAGCTTAAAAAAAAAAAAAAAAAAAAAAAGGGGGAGAAAAAAAAAAAAAAAAAAAAAAAAAAAAAAAAAAAAAAACAAAGGGGTTGAGAGAGAGGAAGAAAAGAATCAGTAAAAGGTAATTTCTATTGCTATTAGGATTCACTTCAGGAACCAGGAATATACGTGTCTGGGCTTAAAGAACCAATGAGGCAAACTTCTCAAGCAACACAGTTTAATTGGTCCCAGAGGATAAGTCTTCTTGAACCTCTTGGAGAGACCTCCAGAACTATCAGACTATAATTTTTTAAGGTGAACATGTATGAAAGATTTATTTAACTCATTAATGAGGGAACCAGCAGGATAGTAAAACTGGTTCCTATTCTTTGTTTCTTAATAAACCATGCATTATCATGTCTGATGTGGTGGCCTTACTTTGCCTTTCCTTGGAATTATCTTCTCAATTTTCTCAATTTATTGTCTTTGAAGGCATAAGACTCTGCCTCACCTACTCTTATTCAAGATCACTTTGAGTGTACGCATTTTATCAAGTGCATCTACCACATTTTGTAATTGTCATTTACACTACATTTATGGCAGCCATGTCCCTCTTAAGAAAGGCTTCTCTCTACATTCTGTACTATTGTATTTTAAATGATCGTATCTTTAAATTATTGCCTTCTTAGCAGTATTCCACTTAATAAAGATCAGTGTACTTTCAGAAGAGAATGTGTAAGTTAATGTGGTGATGCAATGTTTCATAAAGGCAGTTGTATTGACCAAAATATAGAAAGGTATGAAGACTTGTAGAAACAGAGGAATCACCCTGCAGACTAGAAAAAGGACATACATGGATACCTGTGAACTGAGGAAACCAAGTGGAGGGTGCTAACTGAATAGAGGTGTGTGTTCAAAGTGATGAGAAATAAGACAGGAAAGTTGTTTCTCATCCTTAGAAATGATTGTATTTACAGTGCTGGTCACATATGCAGACATGATTTCAAGCAAGTTTCTGGATACTAGGTTATACTGGTCATATAGTTCACCCAAATGTATTTTCAATTCAAAACAGAAACAACTATTACAACAATTTGTAACTGTTTTAACAATTTCATCCCTTTGGTTGTGGACATGATTCAGAAAGCCAATGCTTAGAGCATATTTTCTAATCCATTCTAATTATGACCTCATTAGTCTGGTCCATAAAGGGCCACCCTTTATTTATACTTATACATATATATGCATGTGTGTGTGTGTGTGTGTGTGTGTGTGTGTATGAATATACATATATAATATATGTATAATCTTTTTCTACTGGCAAGTGGTAAACATTAATTTAATAATAGTAAGAGTTGAGTTAAATGGAATGGTCGAGAGAGTAGAGAACATAGTCCTTGCCCTAAAATAGCTTGAAATGAAGTTGGGGAAAATAACAAATGCACATAAGGACCCTATATACAGATAATTATAGAACTCATCTAAATGATACATTTTATGTGCAGATGAAAAGCATTAAAGAAAGTCAGAGGTAGGAAAATTAATCTGTAGAGATCCAAGTAGCCAGGAAACACAATTCTACAATGAACCAGGTACTGAACTTCAGGTTTGCCTGCATCACAAAATAAATCCCTCAACAATCTCAGAATTCTAATTACTCCTGTTTCTTAGATGATGAAATTGACACTCAAATCATTAGCTCTGTCAATATAACTCAAATAGTATACAACAGAAAAACCAAAATGTGGACTTTTTGACTCTAAATTCCAAGTGGCCCTACCTTGCCTATGTTTTAAAACTCTTCATAACTTAAAAACTATTTGAAGGTGATGGGTTTTTTTGTTTGTTTTGTTTTGGTTTGGTTTGGTTTTATCTCACATATACAGTAGGAATGAAATTTTAGCAGAGGGAAGGCAACAAAGGGCATTAAGACAACCTGAAGGTGATATCTGAATCATAGATCTTTCTGTCTGACAAGAGAGAAATCAGTGCTATGGTCTCCTAGGTTTGGGGAGGTTTTGTTTGTTTGTTTGTTTAATCTAGCCTGTAATTTAGTCTTCCAAATAATCCAGGAGGAAGGGAAGAGTCTCACCTTCCATCTCCAGATTAGAAGCTGGACCACTTTCAGTCCTAAATGTCACCTCACATTAAATTTTAATGGTGGATCAAACAGTTCTTTTAATAAAGACATAACAAGACAGTACAGAGTTGAGAGACCTGAGTTTAATCTCCTTAACCTTTGCTGTGCTCTTTCCAGGTCTCCCAGTTAAGGGTGTACCCCATCTGGTATTCATCTCACTCCTGAGTGCACAGATCACAGGTCACTTGACACTAGGTTCCTTCTTGTGTCTTGCAAAGGCAGTTGCCTTAGGTGGGCTTTGAGGGAAGTAAGTAAACACTATTCAAGAACTTGATTTATTCTTTTGGTCTTTGTAACAACCCCAAAAGGGCGAGTTTTATTATTATCATCTCATTTTATAAATGAGAAAATGTTACAGAATTCTTAATCATTATGCAATACTTCTTGCCTCTTATCACCATATTCTAACTCTTAACTCTTAGATCATCTAATGTGGTTCCTCAGTTCCAGCATATGGAATAGTGAACTCTGGTCCTCTGGGTTGGGCAAAAATACGGCAGGTGACTCCAGCCTACCCTATTTACACATATTGGTTATACCCAATTTTCTCCTTAATTTCTTGTCATGGAGACTTAGTTTCTTTCTTAAAACCACATAGTCTAATTGTACTTAAATAGAGAAACGTTAATTCATCCTGCTAATGTACTGTTGTCCCCTATTCCTTGGGTATTAGTCCATGCCTTATTATGTTAAAAGAAAATTTATTTTCCTCCTGGGCCTATCTTCACAACTCAGTAGCTGAATATACCTAAGTCTGAGTTCATAAGTGTTGTTCCTGGGAGCAGAGTGCAGTTTCTCAGAGCTTGACAAGAGACAGGATGTTTATGCTTATATTCAGTAGGAGATCAATTTGAAAATATTAAATTTTTTCAAGTGATATTTGCAAGTTTTTATGGAAGCAGATTGCAGAGAATCTGAAAAACTAGGTTTAAGAGCTGAAGCATGATATTTGAGTTGCTGGTCAAACCTTAAAACTATGAGTTATCTTTTGTATATCTTCTTTTTTATTACTAAGTTTAATCTATCACCAAGTGTTATGAAATATGTCTCCAAAATAAATCTAGATGTCAAAAATTAATGTCCCCCTTCATTTCCACTAATTAATTCAAACATTTTTTATCTGTCATATAGATAATTGCAATAACCTTCTAATTAATCTTTCTGGTATTAACAGTATTTTATGAGAATCACATGAGTTAATATACACAAAACCCTGTTTTGTATGTAGTAAGCACCCAATAAATGTTATCATAACTATTTTCTTTCTCTATTGAATTATTCCCATAGAAATCAGAGTAATCATATCAATATTTAATTTTTATTAAAGTAATATAGGTAGGTAGTTCAACAGAAGAAGAATATAACATTCCCCTAGTTTACCACCCACAAGCCACAGTCCTGCACCAGAAATGCTGTTTTACCTGCTATTTTTCTCCACATTTGTGAATGATGTATGAGTAAGACTATACTTCCTATAATTCTGTATTTTTCCTGGATGTAGTAATAATTTTAGCATTTTCTTTTGCCTGGTTTTCTTTGAAACCATCTTGAATTTTTTTTTTCCAGAAGATCTAACAGCTCTACCACATACACATAACTATCAATGACTTCACTATGTTCTGGCAGTTACTTTCTTTATTTTATTTATAATTAATCAAGTTATGAAGAAGAGATACTGCTTTCTACACCTTCAGTTCTTTGGCTCCTAAATACGTTATTACTAACTTTGGCTTCCATTTGTGTTGATGCTAGAATTTCCTTTTGTAGTTTTCCGATGTTGAATTCAACAACCAATTTCTCCTGGATATCATGTTTTTTTATTCTCTGGTTTTATACCCATATTTTTCTGAGACACAGCATCTCTTACCTCTCTATTAGCCTCAGGGTTGGCAGACAAAAGTTTTGAGGTTTTACATGTCTAAAAATGTTTTCTTTTTCTCTCACTTTTGATGACTAATTTTGCTGGGTAGGAAAATTTTTCTAGGATAAAATCTGCTTCATGTAAGTAATTTGAATTTAGTGCTTTATTGTTTTCTAGCTTCCAGTTTTCATGATATCATGTTATGATAATCAATGCCATTTGATCTTAAATCATTTTGCTATAACTAGATAGTATAACTTGGTTTATCTTCTTTAGTTCTGGGAATTTTTTGTCATTATTTATGTAATTATTTCTTCCCTGTCTGTTTCCAATATTCTTTACTTCACAAAATCATATTAATTGGATGTTGGTTCTTTGGGTTTTAGCTTTTGCTTTCTTATCTTTCTCTTTCTGTTCAACATTTAATGACATTTCATTTTAATTTTTGGATGCAGACCTCAAATTTATATTCAACTCTTTATTTTAACTTTTAATTTCATGTATCTTAATTTTAATTTCTAATAAAATTGTTTTTGTGTCCAGTTTATTTTTATATAGATTTCAAATTCTGATTTGTGAGTCAACTTAAGCAATGAACAAAGCTGTCATTTTTTGGGAGGTGAGGGAAGGGTCATCACTTCATTGTGTTGGCTTTGAGTAGAGAATTGGGAAATCTCACTATTTTATATGGAGACTATTGACCAAACCTTTTCCTTTCCATTTTTTATTAAACCTCCCATCCCTTCTTTTCATATGTAATTTACCATCAAGTCTTAAATAGACCTTGGTTTTGTGTGGGCAAATTAGCTATTTCTGATTTTTCAAGTTTGTTGAGACTATTTCTTTTGTTTTCAACTGTCACCACTGTGTTAAAATATATTGGCTTCTATTATTGCTCCTCCAGTTATCTTTGTCTTCTTGTGTTAATTTCTTATTTCATCCCTTTACCATCATTTTTGAACAGTTTTGGGAGGTGGTAGTGTGCAGACAAGAAATTGTTTTGAAAATCAACTATCACCAACTCATAGGTCATAACTGTTAAGTTTCTTATTGCATTGTAAACATTGTGCAGATACCTCAAAGGCCACTCATACCTTTTAAAAACAATTTTATAGCTGGGGTACCCAGGTGGCTCAGTCAGTTAAAGGCCCAGGTCTTGATTTTGGCTTGAGTCATGATCTCATGGTTCATGACTTTGAGCCCTGCACGGGGCTCTGTCTGACAGTGTGGGGCCTGCTTGGGATTCTCTCTCTCCCTCTCTCTCTGCCCCTCCCCTACTCACACTGTCTTTCTCTTTCTCAAAATAAATAAGCTAAATAAATAAATAAATAAATAAATAAATAAATAAATAAGACAGTTTTGTGCCATACTTCCCTTACAATGAAGTTCAGTCTTGGTTGACTTCCTTTAGTTCTTCAATGCCATGCATGCCTTTTCCATTTGGGATGATTTTGCAGGCTGTTCATTAAGTCTGAAATATTCTTCTACTCTCTTTTACCCAGGAATGCACTTTTTCTTCCTCCATACCAAATTTAAGTATTCTTCCATCTAAGAAGTATTTTCTTTCTATTGTTTACTTCTCACAGTAAGTGTCCCATCTATTTGATTCACCACTCAGACCTAACCATATAGATGTCTGGTCTGTCATCTGGTGAAATATATACCAAATGATAAGAAAGACATTTGATATTGACTGGATATGTCATTTCAGTAGGTTTTTTGTTATGTAAATTACAAAGCAGTATGGGAATAATGATTAAAAACATGAAATTTGGATCCAGACTGCTTGTGTTCAAGTCTTGGTTGTGCTAGTGCCTAGCTTTATGCCTTTGGACATGTTGTTTAAGTGCATTGATTTCTTTCTGTATAGAATGAGGAGAATAATACTACATAACTCTTAGGGTTTAGGAGAATGAAATTAGCTAATACACATTAGGTACATATGTTTGACATGTTGCAAGTGCTACGTAAGTGTTGGTTTAAAAATTTAGTTCTGACTAACACTGAGTTCAAAAGATCAAATTCAACTTTGCAAAGGTAATTTACTATAGTCTCATAAATAGTTCCAGAAATATTAGCTTTACCTAATTCACAATCTGAAATTAAAAGACATAACCAGAGCAAAATTATCCCTACTTACTAGATAGAGATTAATTAAGATCAAATCAAGTTTATTAGTGTTGAATTATGCATAATCTGTTTTTTCTCACATTTGTGAAGCTTAGTGTCATTTTAAAGCTTTCTCTTTCATGTGAGAGTACTAGCATTTTGCATAGCGAATAAAAGCAGAGCTTTTAAGACATAAACTCATGATGGCAATTGGATTTCTCAGTTGCACAAAAAGAGATCTGTGCATTTATTTCTAATGTTCATGAAGAAGTAAATTGTAGGCAATACTATCAAATAAATGAATGTAAATGCATAAAAATAAATACAGAAACATATCTTCAAAAATTATTGCTTATGTTACAATTGGAAACATATATATTTGAAAAGCATGTATTTGCACGACCTAGAGAAAACATCAAGCCAGAATTATTAGAAAATAATAGGAGGAAAATGTTTTGAAGGAAAATGAAATAGAAATGAAAATACGAATGACATGTTCGTTAACCATTCCGATAATCAAGGTGCCATATGATTTTAAATTTTACTTCATATATTTAAAGTTTTAAATTTCCTAAAATTATGACAGTAAATCCAAACGTCAACAATTTGTTTTACAAATTGGAACTTCACTAATTATGATGAAGATATTGGTATCATTCTAAAACCTAAAATTTAGAACCCTTTGTTTTGACAATGCTTTATCTGTGTATAATAATTTTCTGAAGTATCAACAAGATTATGGCTTATGAGCTTCTAAGTTTAGGAGCTAATTCTAGTTTATAGTTTCTCTTCCTGTACTTTTGCAGTAAAAAAAAAAAAAAAAAAAACATAATAGACATGATGCTCCCTGCTAGTTTTATTGATTATATTTTTTTTCCTCAAAAGTTTCAATTATTGCCCTTCAAAATTGCACTTGCCTCAATTTTATGCTTAATGTTGAGTGTTGGTTCATGTCACAAGAGGACAATATCTTTTCACAATAAAAATAAGAATTGTTTTATTATGAAACTGAAGTAAGTCAAACGGAAATACTTAGGTCAGCTGTCTCTAGTCAGTAGAACAGACTATATATTTTAGATTTTAGATATGGAGAAATTATTTCAGGCTTAATATGTTTTTTAAAATTATTTTTTCTAATGCATACTTCTTTTGCTTTTTTTTTTCCTTTTCTGTAATATTAATTAATTCAATAAGTTGTGCTTGCTTAAAGAAATAATTATCATAGCTCAAGTCTTGAAATTTGAATGGATCATCTATTCTGTAGGTATTAAATTAGCTTGAAAGGGCAGTAGTGCTAACAGAATCTAGTTTATCTTCATTCTCCACAATCTCTAACCTAAAGCAAACCAACCAGATAGTGGATGAAGATATGTTACCTTTAGGGTCCTAGATGCATAGGTCATCTTTTGCCAAATAAAGCAAAATGTTCCTCAACCCACATATCCTCCCTTTGCCTCTTCTTCTCTAGATGATGATACCTCAGACATATGGTTGAATTTTTTTCTTCATGATGGTATTTCTTTTTTGAACTTGGCATAAATGTTATTCACCAAAACTTATCTGAACAATCAGTAATAGAGTGAGAAAAAAAAAACCACATCATCTATTCAACCTCTTTGCTCCAGGTGATTGATAGATAGATAGATAGATAGATAGATAAAATATATTTATATTTATATAAAATTTCTGTAACTAATAATTATTTCCTTAACAACAAGGACATTCAAATGTCCAATATTGAACTCATGATCTTTTATCTGAAATATACTCTTTCCCTCACTTTTCTCAATATATTCATTCAGTTTCTCAACTTGGAAACCAAGAAGTCATCCATTGCAACCCTCCATTTCCTTACCCAGCCAAATCTAACAAGTCAATAAGTTCTATTGATTGTCCCTCTTAATTCATTCCCAAATCTGTCCAGTGAATGACAAGCTTCACTGTCAACACTGTGATAGCCAAGCATACTAACATTTCTCACCTTGAGTATTATAACATTATGCCTTTCTCCAATCCCAAATTTACTAATGGGGCATTTTTCTTAAAGTTTTAAAATACTTACAATGGACTTCATTTTATGGCCTTTCCATATCTATATCTCTCTATAGCTATCTGACTTTATTTCATGCAATTTGCCTATAACAATCACTAGATTGCTTTTTCAGTTCCATGAAAGCTCTGTGTATTTTCTGATACAGGACCTTACACATGATCTCTTTTATTATAATATTCTTTCCTTTTGCCTCATTTATCTCTCTTCTATGTTTTATGACTTAACCATTACTCATTTACCAAAATTTAGCTTACATTTCACTTCCCCAGAGAAACTTCCTCTTACTTCTCTGATAATATAGTCATTCTCAGTTTTATAATCCTAACACATTCTGCAAGTTTCCTTGATATTAATCATTTTCATAATTACATGTTTACTACTTGTCACCTCCACTATACTCTGCACCACTCTCTGAAGATAGAGACTAGTTTTGTGAATATAGACTCATTTTTCATATTCCCTTGAAGGTAATATAAAAACAAAACCCACAAATAAATTTTTAAAGAGAATTGTATTAAATTTCAATATTACCAAAAGGGTTCCTGAGATCATGAATGTTTATTTCCATGAAGAGGTCCTATTTTGCCATTGATTTATTTTTAAAATGTATTTCATGAAAATGCTATAGTTTTCTTTATTTAAAATTTAGGATTATCAGTTTCAGACAAATTGTAAATTTGGCTGCTGGTCTACATTTATCTGATTAACATTCTCTCTAGTTCTTTACCACAATCATTTCAAATCTCCTCTAGTCTCTCTGAACTTTGGAAGAGTAAAACCACCACTGAACTTGCCCCCAATTCAGCAGATATTCTCTCCTTTATAGAAAAAAAAAATTAGAAGGCACTAGAAGAGAACTCCCTCAACTTCCCACTTTTAGGAGTAATAATTTGTTTACATGTGCATAGATTTTTCTCCTTCCTACTTCCCCCTTTGTGTGGCCAGTCCTTTTGTCCACAACTGGACTAACTTTTCCTTTTGTCTCTTGTTCATCAAACTTCTTCTTGTCAGAAGAATTTCTTCAACATAAGAATTTATAAACTATTAAATATTTCCCATGTTTAAAAGAAAGTTTTCTTCACAATATTCAGCAGAGAAATACCTAGTATTCACTTCTATTCAGTGAATACAAAAACAAACAAAACTAATTGATGCTTTTAAAATTTAAGAGAAGTTGAGAAGGAGGCTCTAAGATGCCAGTAATGCTTTTTTTTTTTTTTTTTTGTCCTGGTTATGCATCTCAGTTCACTAGATGAATAGATAGTCATCAAGATATGCATTTATGAGGGGCATCTGGTTGGCTTATGTGACTCGATATCGGAGTCATGAATTGAGCCCTACTTTGGGTGTAGGGTTTACTTAAAACAAAACTTAAGACAAAAAGATATACTTGTGAGATGTGCACTTTCCTAGCCAAATATTGTACTCAAAAACAATTGAAAGAAGAAAAGTTTCCCTTCATTTTATATCCCCTACCAGTTATCCTGTCCTTTCATAGCTCGGATTCCTGAAAGACTTGTCTTAGTTTCTTCAGTTCTCACTAAAATAAATTTGGCTTATGTTCCAGTCACTTTAATAAAACTGCAATCCTGTGAGAAATTAGGTAATAAACCTACTTTGGTTCTCTTATTTTTTACCTTCCCTTCAACATTTGGCATTGTTGTGTACCCCTTCCTTCTTAAAGTAGTTTCCCCCCTTGGTGTTTATGATGCAAGTTCCCATGCTATGTATCATAATTGCACCTTTCCTGTCTTCTTTTCAGATTATAGGATTGTAAATACTGAAACTCCTCAGAGTAAAGGTCTTAGTTTTGAAACTCATTCTATGCATTTCCCTTAGGTAGTCTGTTCCACCTCTAAGATTTTAATTGTTATTTATGTGAGAGTTATTTCAAGAATAATTTTCCTGTCTCAGAATTTACTGAGTGTCGGTCTCATTTTGCTAGATGCTTGTGTTGTATTTTCACTTGACTATTTCAGAGTCATTTCCAACTGATATTCAATATTGAATGCCTTCACTATCCTTCCCTCTCTGCCAAACGATCCTCTTATTCTTTTTATATCATCAAGGTACCAAATGAGGTCCTCTTCAATTGTGTTCTGTTTCAACGAGTTATTTCTCACTATCATCCCAGAAATGTCCATCACATCATCTCCCATCCATTTTTACAAAACCAGATATCAGAAGGTCAACCTCGGCACTTTTCTTCCTCACCAAAACATCCAATATACCACAAAATCCTCTTATTCTTACCTAAAAACTATCTCTCCAGTACATTTTTTTTCCATCTCTTGCCATTTTGATCTGATAGATGATGGCACTTCCTTCCTGACTGATCTTTTCTCATCTACTCCAAACTCTTCCAATCCATTTTCTGTATTGCAGTTGGAGTGATGTTTTTCAAAGGCAATTGTGATTATAATGTTCTCTGTTCAGACTCCTTTTGATTAACTGCCATTTAATTTAGCTTAAATTCCAAATCCTTCATTAATACTGCCTGCCTCACTAGCCTCCAATTTCTCTTTCCCCTTACAAGAACTTCTCACATATGGTTCCTTTGACTTCGTTAGTTATATTTAGAAGTCATTTCATCAGGGAATCTTTTCTTGACTAAGTCCACTTGTCCATGGTAAATAACAACCGTGTTTTTGTGGAGTATTTTATTTTCTGTTCTACAGAACAATTTAAATGGCATTAAATTTTTTACCTTTTAGAAGTTAAAGTATGTAAATTATTTTTAAAATGTCAATTATCTTAATAAGAGATAAAGTGTTCACAAGTCTTCCAGTTCTACTAATGACCATTTGCCCCTTGATTTTTTTCCTTTTTCTGAATCAGTCTGAAAATTACTGTCTTCCTATGGAAAAATAAATTTCATTGGCAATTTCAAATATATCATTAATTTTTTAAATTCCCTTTAAGTGATTATATTCCTTTGGTCATTTAAACTGTTGTGTATTTGTGTATGTGTATGTGTGTTATTGTTTTTATTGATTAGACTAGGGCTTCTGAGGTTTTCTTTTTTTTCCCTAAAGAAGTATATCTTGAATTTCCTGATTCTACAATTTTTTGGTAATAATTTCTTAAATCTCTCCTCTAACATTTACAAAGTCCTTCTTTCAGAAATGTTTTTCTGTAACTAATTTAAAAATGTATTTGGCTCAATGCTTACTTCATTTGTATTTTATTTGTTATTATTTGTGAGACTGTTAAATTTTGGGTTTATTGCTAATGTCTCTGACTATATAAATTAGCTTTTGATTAATGACCTTATTATATTTTTCTTGTAAATATTTTGTAAACATAGATTTTATTTCCTTTCAGATCAGGGAGTTGTTATTATTATTATTGTTGTTGTTGTTGTTGTTATTATTAACTTCCAAATGTTTGGTTTATATTTTTGGTATTTATATCTGTGTCCTTTGAATTGCAGTGGAGTTATGTGACCCACATATTTTTTGTTTTGATTTGACAAAATTTTTCTTTCAGGCCTATTCTATGATCAATGCATAAGATATTCATACACTTTAAATTCTAGTTTAGTTTGAATAAACATGTTCCTGAAAATTTAAAACTATATTAAAGAATCTTAAGATTTTAAAAAATATTTTTTCTTATATTTCTTATCAGCTGTATATTTTATCACAATACTGTTACTTGATATACAGATTGTTACAAAAGTTTTATCTTTATTGTACCTCGGATATGTATCCTTCTCTATCAGTCAGTATTTGGTCAGAGAAACAGAACTACTATGAGTACTTTGTATATTGAATATCTTATAGGAGGTAAAATCCAGAAGTGACACTTGGGAGTCACCAGTTAGCATTCCTGCCGCACTAGCACAGGTGGGTGAATCTGAGCTGCAGGGAAGCTGAGAAGCTGGGCATGCCAATCTGCCAGAGAGGGACCATAAGGGAGGGTGGTAGAAAAGGCTCTTGATGTTCCTTCTGGTGTGGGCCCCCTGGTCAGCAGGGTCAGCAGTGGGAAAGAAGAGCTAGATGTGGAGTGGCAAAGCAAAGACACAACCTGCCAGCACCTCTCCTTATCTTCCCCCTCATCTCACCACAGCAATCTTCAGAGAAAAATAACTGCTACTTTACTTCCTCTCCACATCTCACACAGATTTCTCTTGAAACAACCTCCACAGTTGATCTGGATCAGGAATTCTGGGAAATGTAGCTCCAGCTTACACCATCATGTTCACCTTTCAAAACGTGGCATTTATATTTCACTTTTCAGATCTTATTCTTTCTGAGTAAAGTGATAGAAAAGCATGCAACTATCCTACATAAGCTGAGAACAGACTAAACTTCTCCCCCAGAGAGAATATAAATTATTTTATCCAACTTTGAGTAATGTGCATTCCTTTCTAGTTGAATCACACTCACTCTTTGATAGCTTGTAACGTAAATACTGAGAAACAAGTTAACCACTATTAACATGTTTCATGAATGGGGGGAATAAGTGAAAGAAAATAATTGCATATACGTTTATGATCAATATATATGTGTATACATACATATACACACATACCGCCCATGTAGTATACACACATATACATAACATACAATATATAAATGCACAATGCATGCAATGTATATGCATATGTATATACACAAATACATGTGTATGTGTACCTGTGTTTGTGTGTGTATGTATGTAGACACACATGTGTCAACTTGGATCATACAACTAGTTATAGGAAAAAGTACTGAAGAGTAGTTCTACCTTAAGTTGAATACACATGCACACGCACACACACACACACACACACATGTGGGTTTTTTCCCCATTTTATATAATATAACTACCATAATCCATTGTTCCTGCAACTAGTCATATGGTCCAAGGTGGCATTTCCATCTTGCTTCTAACCCTACAGATTCTATTTTTCCTTTGCCCTTGTGTCATTCAGCTCAGGTTGCCATAATAAATACCGAAGACAGTGTGGCTTAAACAACAGGCATTTCTTCTCACAGTTCTGGAGGCTGCAAAATTCAAGATCAAAGTGCTGGCCAGTTTGGCTCCTGGTAAGGCCCTCTTCCTGGCTTGCAGACCACTGCTTTCTTAAATGTGGAGAAAAAGAGATTGCAGTCTCTTTGTCTTCCTCTTCTTAAAAGACAACAATCCATCATAAGGGCCCCACTCTCATGGCCTCATCTAACCCTAAGTACTTCCTCCTAGTTCCCATCTCCGAATACCATTGCACTGGGGATGACGGCTTCAACATTTGAATTTCACCAGGGCCATAATTAAGTTCATAGTTGCCTTCATCAAGTAATCATCAGCTAGTAATAGATTCTCACCTAGTTGGGTGACCTAGACTTTTATACTTGAATAAACTTTTATTCCTGAATGAACTGTGATATTGACAGTCTTGCCCGTATTGGATTGTTGCAGTTTTCCATTGACTTATCACAGGGCATGAAAGCATTTAAAAAAGGTCCCCGATAGTGTTTGCTCCATCCAGACATGCTCCATTTTACTTCCACTGTACAGTACTAATCCAATTTTACCTTAATTACTGAGATAATAGCCTCTTCTGTGCATGTTGATTCACTAGCATGAGGAGCCTGAAGTGACCAGGTGGCATTTTCATTTTCCAGTTCAATGGAACCATTGTTGTGACCCTAGGGAGAAATATCCTTCCCTTCAGAACTAAGAATCTGAAATTAGCAGAACTCAGAGTTGCAGTGATGAGCAGCAAAATCTTCACTAGAGGATCATTAGCAGCAATAGTGAAAGGAGCTATGTACATTTGCACAACATGACTCCTGGACTTGTTAATCCTAGATATGGGAGAATCAGCACCATATATAGGTCACTTATTCAAAGCATATCCTATGTCCCACTTATTCAGAGCATGGCCCAGCAATGTGTTACCACACAGGGAGCACTGTAACCAAGGCTTCAAAATTTCATCCCATTTTTCTACCACGTTAGCTATTTTAGGGTGATGGAGACATGGCTATATCAGTGAACTACAAGAATGTAAGCCCATCACCACACATTCTATCCTATAAAGTAAAATATTGGTTGTAACAGAAACGTTATCAATAGGGAAGGCAAATCTCTATCTATTCCTGTGGGGATAGCATGCTGTCTCTTTTGTTTTAGAAGTGGTCTAGTATAACCAATGTGTCAGGTAGTTGACTGTCCCATCTCAGGGAATCATGTCATATTAAGCCCCCCTCCCTTTTTTTTTTTTTTTTTTTTTAGCTTATTTTGAGAAAGTGTACATGGGCCAGTGGGGGAGGGGCAGAGAGAGAGGGAGAAAGAGAGAATCCCAAGCAGGCTCCACACTGCCAGCATGGAGAAGAGCCCATTATTGATCTCAGCTGCTGATGCTTTGATCATTTAGTAGTTTCTCTAGCTAGATAATCCTTGGTAAGTAGACATTCACTTTGATAAGCTCATACATTACAGTATTACAGCTGCTATGACAACGTTTTAAAGCAAGGATGGAAGGAGCTGGAGAAAGAGGCTGACATTCGCAGGAAAAGTTATCTCATCCATGTGATTATTATGATACCCTGCTGAGGTGCTGTGTGCTGAACGTTAACAAAGAACACGAATTTCTTTGTTCTCTGAACCCAGAGAGGTCTATCTACAAACCATTTCCACAGAATCCTTAATTGCCCAGCAAAAATATTAGACACTAGCCATGAATTAGAGAAAATTCATACCTCTATCCAACTATCTTTCTAGGCAAACTTGCAGCTAGGTACACTGCTCAGTCTTGCCCACTGGGAACGTGCCTTGGCCCTTCACCATTGTCCTTCAAGGTCACTTTGAGTGGTATTTTAGTGTTAGAGCTGCTCCTGTCCGTAGTTGTGATTTTCAATCAGGAGCAAAGAAGATTTGATGCACTTCTTTGTAGTCAATTAATTGGCTTCTGGAGCAGTATCCCATTTATCATTCACTTTTGCTACTTTCTTAACTTTGTCAAGTTGTTTTTGCATATGGTAACTATCTCCTAGTTTCTCCTTTTCCTCGGCATATATCTCTTTGGAGAGAGAAATGGTGAGATTCTTTCTTTTGAACTCTTGACTCTGAGTAGTCTTAGCAAGGTGAAGTTGTGTCACTTATTTATGATTATTGGGAATCTGAAAGCTGAGGTAGATTTTTTTTTCCACAAAGTAGACCCTAGATATTATTCAAGGAATGCTCTGTGTGTGTTTATATGTGTATATGTTACTCTGCTATAGCAGAGCCCTGATATCTAGGGAAAGCAGAGAGGAACTCAAGAAGACATTTGTACTTATACCTCAGCATGGCCTGTACTTAACAGATCCACACTGTGAGCTAAAGATGTCAGTAGGATTCTCAAGGAGAGATGTTCCACTTTATCCCTAAAAGTTATTTTGTTTTTAGGGGGCCTTAATGTAGTTAGGCCTCAGTTTGGTAGCCAAAAAATCTTAAATATCTCTTGCAAAGTTTTCTGTTCTTTTCCAAGTTTATTTTCTTTTACTTATATTTATTAGTTTAATTATGAAGTTATTTATGTATTTACTTGCATTTCTGTTCATCATTTCATTGGATATTTCAAAGCTGAAGAAGTTAACCAAAGAGCTCAAATCACTATATTGAATGAGATATCTTTTTGCTTTTTGAACCTAACTAAAGGTAGGACATTTAATTCTACCAACCGTGGTCAACCTTTAGAGTCTGGCAAGGTCTTCTGCATGTTGATCATACCACACAAGATTTTACATCTTTATTTCACCTTAACACTTAATAATCACAATCTGTATCTTTAATTAATTTCTTGATAATCATTTTAAATACTGTTAAGGACTGATATGTGAATGTAAGTCTTTGACATATTGCAAAAAAAAAGATAAAATCTTAAATAGAAGAAATAAAATCTTAATAAAATCTTAAATAAAATAAAATCTTAAATAGAAGAAAACCATAGGAACTTGGGGCATGGAAGCCAATTATTTCATCATCACTTATTGTCCTTTTTTGAATATTTGTGCTTTAAAGAACTGAGACAAAATGAAGATTTAAGAGGGAACATATATGGCAGTTTCAGTCTGTAAATGCCCTGTGGAGAAGGAAGAGTGAATTGAAGCTAGAGTTGTTATACATGCTGAGCATCATGTTTATAAGTTTAGAGAGGTGCTGGGTTTAAGACAATACCCATTTCTGCATTTCACCAGTGAGCTATTTCACCAATGCTATGACTATCGGCTAAAATATAGAGTTCTCCCTCTTCTGTATAGGACACAAGCTCAGGCAGGGACAAGGCGTTCAGATGAACCTCTGGTCTAAATAATGTAAGCAGATGCTTATGTTTGGAAGTAGAATACCTGTCAGGTACTTTGAACTCAAATAGACCTCGTGACTTTAAATAGAGGTAAAAGTAGTCAAGAGAATATTAAAAACTAATGGATGAATAAATGAGGTCGAGAGAAACGGGTTTTAGAAATGTAGATGGAAATCTTTGGAGTTCACATTAAAATAATGATTCTAGATGAAAGTAATGGTTCATCCATAAACACGTAATCATAAAATGATTTTAATCCTGGTTAAAACATTTTTTTTTAACCTTTAAAAATGTCGCTTTTGGTTGTCCTCTGAATTCACTGTATTACAAACCTATTGATGTGACCAACCACTCTGTAAAGATATAAATCTCAGGTGAGCTCAGAAATTATATTACCTTGCATCTTAAAAAACATCACTGAAAAGATGTAAAAGGCCCCTATGAATAAAATCTGTTTACTTGGAGTAGAGGAAAAGGGACTGGCATACATTTCTGTGAACTCAAACTTTAGCTTGGGCTTTGCACTCTTAGTGTGAATTTTGCTTTCATTATTTCTAGGACATAAATGGCTCTGGACAAATGGGGTAGTATTGACTGAAAAAAAAATTTAATATATGCTGGAAAAATATATTTTTCCTTTGCAAATCTCATCAAGTAAAGGTTATATATGCCCACTAAGAAAGCAGACACATTTTGAATACCTAAAGTAAAAGGAAGCACATATGTATCCATATGTATGTTTGTATGCACTTGTTTACATATGTGATATATATATATATATACACATATATATTATTTGCATATGTTTATGTGTCTATGTATATGCATGCATGTATTTATTATAATGCATGTATGTAAATACGTGTTACAGGATATTAAAAAGAACCTTTCAGTTGCCTCTCATATGGGTAGTGGGGCCCAAAACGGAAGAAAAAGAGATCTGGCAACAACTGGGATCACACCTTTCTCAGACTGCTAGTAGACAAAATGTTTGACCTTGAGGGATTTGTAATGTTCATTCTATGAGGCAGTTATTTGCCTCTGTATGAGGCAAATACTGAACCTTAAACAGATTCACTCATGTAGATTGGGATGTCTCTGAAAAGAATATTCCTTTCCCCTCTTTTTTGTAGTGAATATTTTTTAATTGAGATATAATTGACATGTAACATTGTGTGAGTCTAAAGTGTACAGCATGCTGATTTGATACATTTATGTATGTCAGTGTATTAATATATCCTTTCCCTTCTTCTTAACAGCCCTTTCCCTGCTTGTTGGATATCTGCATAGTGAAGGTTGTTTTTTTTTTTTTCCTGTTTAGCCAGTGCCTTCCTAAAGGAGGGAGGAAGAGAGAGGCAGCAAAGCACAGAGTGGGAATCACAAAGGAGCGATATGTAGGATTTGCTATTTGACAGGGTTAGGATGGGCGAATTTTCTTTGAGACTAGTGTTCACTTGGGAGGCTGGCTAGGCTTCAGTGATTTTGCCAGTTCCCCACGCAGGAGGATTGCTCAGAAGAAAGGAAAAAGAAGCAGGAAGCTCTGGGGAGTTGAAAGGTGAAAGCGGTTAATTCCACTTGGCTTTCCAAATCAGGGAACTGGGAAGTGGGGAGGCCCTCAAGGGACTGTGAGGGATTCTCAAGCACAGTCCACGAAAGGGCTAGCATTTGAAAAAAAGAGTCTTGGTTGCCTTAGTGGCCTCCACAGTCAAGTTAGTGGTAGAGAAGCATCCACAGCTTGCAGTGAAGATAAATCTGAACTTTTTTCCCAGACTACCAGCCTGCCCACTGGTGAAATGCTTAGAGGGGGGCAATACAGAAGGACAAAGACAGAACCTACTCCCATGTGAATTTTAGTCCCCTTGACTTCCTGAGATGGTAGGCAGGAGAGCTCTGAATCAAAAATGTGATTGGATTATTGCACTAGAAGCACTAAATTTTATTAACTGAAAGCAACCTGAAAGTTATAGAATCTGGCCAAAGTAACAGCTGACTTTACAGATAAATATACATTTAGATATAATGGGAAACAATGAATGATATTTGCTGAATAAAGATGGAAAGAATAGGCTGGAAAAAGAGGATAGGGACATTTTTACAGTAATTATACCAGAGACATGTTTTAAATATTTATTTCCTGCATATGCAACCTTTTTGCCATACAGATGAATTACTGTATTTAAAGAGTTGCTGCTTTAAAATAGCTAAGATAATTTATCTGGGAGTTTACAAATTAATATTCGGCATTGAAGCTTGTGATGCAGACCACTGAAAACTAAATGGTGGTATAGTTTTAATATCATTCTGTCTTGTGGGCCAATTTTTCACAAACACACTCAGTAGTGAAAATGGAGGAATTCTGTGTGTATAGTCATGGACATATATACAGAAAACTGTCCTTAGTATTTGAAAATAATCATGCACCATCTGAAAAGATTATAAGACCTAGTGGATAAGTATTTACATCGTAAAACCCACAAAATGTTGAAACAGGGAAATCGGTGGATGTATGCTTGTGATTCCTGCATTTTGAAGGTATGAATGCATTTTATAAAATTCCACAAAACACAAATATGAACTGTGTCAGTATATTTTGTGTTATATATTACTGAGGCCAATCAAAGGAAAACTTGACTCTAGCATACCTTTTTTCTCATTTGATGATTCTTCACATAATACATTGCCTGTTGTGACTTTTTAACATTACGCATTTCATTTTGGAAAATATGGATTATGAGTTGGGTAGTACCTGTTACCACCTACCCAAGAGCGATGCTCAGTGGACTGGGATGGGGCTGGAGTGGCACCATATTGTATGAGAGCTACAAATGCAGGAGGAAAGACCCTTATTCTGTTCTTTCCTCCAGCACCCTGTTACAATACCTGCCAGCACCACGTCACCTACTTGCAAATTTTGTTCACAGTCTCTGCATTTAGATCTATGAACAAGCCAAAATAAATAATTTAAGGGATGCTTGGTGATTCAGTCAGTTAAACGTCTGACTCTTGATTTCGGCTTAGGTCATGGTCTCACAGTTGGTGAGATTGAGCCCTGCATCAGGCTTTGTGCTGACAGCATGAGCCTGCCTGGGATTCTTTCTCTCCCTCTCCCTCTCTCTTCCCTTCTCCCAAGACTCCTCACACTCTCTTGCTGTCTCCCTCTCAAAAGAAATAAACATTAAAAAAAGAATTTAAATTTAAAAGAATTTAAAATAGAATAACTTGAGCGACAATAAGAAGAGTAGGATCAATAATGTTTATTCTCTTCCTGGCAGATATGTGCTGTGTCTCTCTGTGTTGTCTTTCTGAGGGTTGTGTTTTGTTTTGTTTTTGTTTTTAAGTTTATTTATTTATTTAGAGATATACAGAGACAGCATGAGTAAGGGAGGGCAGAGAGAGGGAGAGAGAGAGGATCCCAAGCAGGCTCTGTGCTGCCAGCACAAAGCCCAATGAGGGGCTCGAACTCACGAAACTGAGATCATGACCTGAGCTGAAACCAAGAGTTGGTCAGTTAACTTACTGAGTTACTCAGGCGCCCCGTCTTAGAGTTTTGAAAGAAACTAAGGTGGGTATGGTAGAGGAGGGAAAGAAATAAAGATAAGAAAATAAGATTAAACTAAATTATTTCTAGGCATAAGGCACTATTTTTGAAAAGTCACAAAGTAATGAGTGCTTTATAAATGGATGAATATTTAATATGTTTGTAAAGAAAGTAAAATTAGCTGTGTTAGACTGATGTGAGAAAAGTTGATCACTAAAATGTAATGATGAAAATATTGGGTGACTGTGAATGTATAGGCTAGGTGTTTTTTTTTTTTTTTTTGCTTATTACCACTAAATGTATGACCAGAAAACTTTTTTTATTAATTTTTTAAATGTTTATTTATTTTTGAGAGAGAGAGAAGAGCATGAGCAGGGGAGGGGCAGAGAGAGAGGGAGACACAGAATCCAAAGCAGGCTCCAGGCTCTGAGCTGTCAGCACAGAGCCTGATGTGGGGCTTGAACTCAGGGACCATGAGATCATGACCTGAGCCAAAGTCAGATACTTGACTGAGCCACCAAGGGGCTCCTTTTTTTTTTTTTTTTTTTTTTAAGAGAGTAAAAGGAAAGCAGTTTTCAAAGTACTTTTCTTTTCTTTTTCCCTTAGGGAAGCCAGGCTATTAGAGAATTTAATTTGTTGTTGTTAATTTTATATCTATTTTCTATAGCTTCAGGTTTGTGTATTAAATTATGTCAGTCTCCTCTGAATGTCCTTGGTGGTTCCAAATAGTCTATTCTGTATACTACAGAACAGAGTTTCAGTTAGATAAATTAGTCAGAATGTCATATTTTCATAATTCCCATTTTCTCAAACTTTTCTATTAACAGCAACTCTCCCCCCTCTTTTTACATAAATAAAATACTTTTCAGACTAGAAAGAAAAGTGAATGAGTGTTTGAGTAGATATGAAGTCATAGTTCAGTTTCTTTTGGCTTTAAGAATAGATTTTTATTTTTTTGAGAGAGAAAACACAGAAGCAAGGGAGAGGGGCAGAAAAGAGAGAGAGAGAAAGAAAGAGAGAGAGAGAGAGAGAGGGAGAGAGAGAGAAAGAATCTTAAGCAATCTCTATGCCCAGCACGCAGCTAGATGTGGGGCTCGATCTCATGACCCTATAAGAGCTGAAATAAAGAGTACACTCAACCAATGAGCCACCCAGCTGCCTCCAAAATAGATTTTTTTTGAAGAAGCAGCTTCTTCATGAAAAGTGAAATCTTTTCAAAGATTTTTTTTGTATAAGTAATATGTAATTCTTAAGGTAATGTAATAATTTCAATAGAATGACTGTGTTATCTATGTAATCTCTCCATCTTTTTACATTAACCCATTATACTTACTAGTAGTCCTTGCAACCCAGGTGGCCACCATCTTGCTTTTTCTATGGTGATGCTATACCATGTTTTCCATTTAAGCAAGGTCAAACCATTCTCTCAAGGCATATGCATCCTGGGAGAACACTAGTTCAGGCTAATATGAACCAAATGTTTTACTTTATAATAACAATAGCTGTCAAATTTGTCGGGAAAAGATGGTTTAACTTGCCATAGCTATTTCCATGGAGGGACGTTAACGATGTTCAGCTTTTTTCTTCTTGACTAAATGTGCTGTGAACCTATTTCTATACCCTTGCTGAGGCCTTTCGATTGAACTCCTCTGGCTTCAGCTAATTTAATTCCTAACCAGCAGGTATTGCTAAAGCATGCTGTGTGCACATATTCTGAGTTTTGATGATACAGAGGGGAACAGACAAAGAATCACCAAATCTAGATATGCATGCCATTCTTACTATAAATAGTCACATTATCCTAGGCATTCTGTTTCTTCTTAATTCTTTCTCTCTTTCATTCATCCATATAATCCTAATGTATAATTTTAATTTCATAAATATTTGGAAGGGTAATTTGGGCATGTGCATGAACTTTGGAAGGCAACTCTGAAATGGGCATTAATTATAAAAGATCACTCTTGCTAGAGAGAAATACCCAGTAACCTATTAAATGATCCATGATGTCCTTAAATATACAGACAAAAATGGATCAATGTGGTAGGCCAGAGTGCATAGCCTTAAAGAAGTTACAGAATATTTGTATGATTTTTTTCTTACCATTGTAAAAGTATTTATGCCACTAAGGAATTTAAGGAGCATATGTGTATGTTAATGACTGATTATTTCCAAATGTCATTGTTCTTTTAGAAAAGAAATTAATACTACTGGTGAAATTTCTCTTGTGGTTCTTTTCAAACAAGCTATTCCAGAAAGACATTCAGACAATGGTGCCATGGAATAAATTCTGTTATTATTTAATTAATCATAAGTATTAAATATTTTAGTATAATTATATGCACAAAACATCAGAATTACAGACGTAGAATGTAAAATCTTTTATTGGTGTTGAAGTGCAATTTAAAATAGCCTTTAAAGAACTCTGGTATAGCACTCTCAGGCATAAGTATTTTCTGTATGCATCAATAATGAATACCCTTTTTTCCCTTCATCCCTTAAGTAGGGAAAGTTGTAACCCTGCCATTGTATTGTCTTATAGGCTAGCTGAGAGAGCCAAACACATCATCATCTCCAAAACAATTCTAAGTGAACAACATTGTTGTTTAATTTTACATAATTATCTCTTGTTGATCCTAATATTTTAATAATATATGATTCATTTAGTGTACAAAATCTGAGATATAATTAGTTTTGAATCAAAATGAGAATCTACCCAATGTTGATACACATTTTGTTTTTATTTTTTGTAATACAAATACACAGGATAAATGAGTGGGGTTACTTACATTAGTAGGCAGAATTTAAATCTTATTCCAAAACGTTAGTATTCAGGAGATCTGTATATATTCCAGAAACTCCAGTCAATTATAGAATAGACAAGGGGTGCCTGGGTGGCTCAGTCAGTTGAGCGTCCGACTTCCACTCAGGTCATGATCTCTCAGTTCCTGAGTTCGAGCCCCCCGTCAGTCTCTGTGCTGACAGCTCAGAGCCTGGAGCCTGCTTTGGATTCTGTGTCTTCCTTTCTCTCTGCCCCTTTCCTGCTCCTGCTCTGTCTCTCTCTGTCTCTAAAAAATGAATAAATGTTAAAAAAATAATAACATAGACATGAGGCAATATGAAAATGAAAGCATTTTCCTTCACTGTGGCAAATATGTAACTATAGAAGTAAATTATAAATATGTAACTAAGTAAATAAAGGCACTAAAAATAAATCAATAGCTCCTTTATGCTATTTAGATATTTTTTTACAAGTCAGTATAGAAAATATATAAGGATGTTATCTCTTATTGTCTACTTGGAAAACCTGAATATGAAAAGGGAATTCCTGGAAGCATATTTTATGACAAAGGAGAAAAAATAGCTTTACTGGATGGGGACAGCCAGTTCTAAAGTGAGGGCTCTGCTCTTTGTCTTTCTCTTACTGACTTAACTTCACTTAGCATAATACATTCCATACACATCATTGTAAATGGCAATATTTCATTTTTTTTGATGCTGAGTAGTCATCCATTGTGTATATATACCACCTTTCATTTATCCATTCATCAGTAAATGGATATTTAGGTTCTCTCCGTAGTTGCTACATGCTGCTATAAACATTGGAGTGCATGTACCCTTTCAAATCTGTATTTTTGTATCCTTTGGGTAAATACCTAGTACTGCAATTGCTAGATCACAGGATGGTTCCATTTTTAACTTTTTGAGGAACCTCCATATTATTCTCCAGACTGGCTGCACCAGTTTACATTCCCACCAAGAGTGGGTTCCTCTTTCTCTTCATCTTCACTAACAACTGTTGTTTCTTGTATTGTTAATTTTAGCTATTCTTACAGGTGTGAGAATGGTATTTCATCATGGTTTGGATTTGTATTTCCCTGGTGATGAGTTCTGTTGAGCATCTTTTCATGTATCTGTGTGCCATCTGGATGCCTTCTTTGGAAAAGTGTCTATTCCTTCCTATCTTCTGCCCATTTCTTAACCGGGTTATTTGTTTTTTGGGTGTTGAGTTTGATAAGTTCTTTATAGATTTTGGATATTAACCCTTTATCAGATATGTCAATTATAAATATCTTCTCCAATTCTGTAGGCTGCCTTTTAGTTTTGTTGATTGTTTCCTCCACTTTGCAGAAGCTTTTTAGAAGATGAATTCTTAAAAATTTTGTTGCACAAATAGTTTATGCAAAGTAACAAAAACATGAAGGGGCTGTTAGCTAAAAGAGCAAAGGAGATGAACAGATAACTCACTCATAACAGAGGAAAAATAGATGACAAATTCATGAAAAGTTTTGGCTATGCAAATAATTAATAATTAATTCAACTCTCAAATTAATGAATATTTTTACAATATATAATTCGTAATGTTTCATCTTTCCACTGATGGTACAATGGAATTCATACAGATTTATTAACTTAGAGAGTAATTCTGTAGTGCTCAATTTGACATGTAGAGGAGAATTTTGTGTTGACGATGATGATGTGAAGTTGTGTTGATGATTACAATTTATTACAGAATGGTGCTAAGTGTTTACATACATTATTCTTTTAGCTTTATTGAGGTATAATTTAAAAATAAATTATGAGATATTTAGAGTGTACAATGTGATGATTTGACGTATGTATACATTGTGTAAGGGCTCACATCCCCCCCAAAAAAGTTAATTCATACATTTAGCAGCTCAAATATGTACCTGTGTGTGTGTGTGTGTGTGTGTGTGTGTGTGAACATTTAAGTTTTACTCTAACATATTTCAATTATGCAATATAGTGTTGGCAATTGTAGTGACCATGTTACACATTAGATCCTCAGACTTGATTTACAATGGTTTTGATTTTGGTAAGAGGGCATTGTTTTAAGTTCCTGATTAAATTAAAATCATTACCAACATATTAATGACAATTTAGGAATACTAATATCACATTCTTTATTGCTTAAACTACCCTGCCAGTAGTTACACGTAATCATGGAATGCTTGTAATTTAGCTCCAGAAAAAGTAAACCTCTGCTTTGTAACATTTGCCAATATTTTTGATGTAGGCATTCTTACTGTGTCTGGTTTTAAGAATCTAATAGATTAACAGTCCCTTCACAAAATTTCACAGTTGTCTCTTACAAACTAATACAAGCCAGCATAAGTATTCCACTGCATGTAACTTTTTTCTTTTATTTTTAAATAGCAGTGAATTGTTACATAAAAGATAAAATTAACATCCTTCTTTTAAATAAAATTAATTATACTTGAGAAGAAGTGGGTGTGAATATGGTTTATTTTTCACATTTAATATGTGAAATTAAAAGACTTTGAACTAATGGAGGCCAAGTTAGAAATAAACATCGAGTCTAAATTCATCTTTTAACACAGAAATTCTATTTGTAAGAAGTTATTCTAAGAAAATGAAAGTGGATGTGCAGAAGTTTTATCTACTATTAGATTCATTGAAGTATTGCATTTTTTAAACAACTCCTTGGAGAAACTCTGTACACATAGTAATAAGTATTATATTTCAATTGTATTATTGATTAATAGCATCCATTATACATAATATTTAAAAATATTATTTAAGGACATGACAGAATTATTGCAGCACACAGAGTGAAAAAAAAGTTATAGAATAGTTTTTACAGTCTTTTACTAGAAAGCTTTTATGTGTTTTACTTATTATATGCATTTATCACAGATTTTACTATATATATGTGTGTGTGTGCGTGTGTGTGTATATACATACATATATACACATACAGTATATACAATATATATTGTCTCTCCACTATATGCGTAGATATATATTTGTGTACTTTATATGTTGTAAAAAAGAACGTTCTTCACGTGTTCTTTTTATTATTTCTATTTTCTTTTTATTATTTTTTTTTGGCACAGGGGATTATTTGTCATTGTTTACTAAAGGTCTGTGTATATACACACATATAAACTTTATGATTCAATAGTTTTACTCCCCATTATAAACTCAACAAATGTTTGCATATATTCAAAAAAGAGAAGTATAAGAATATCCATAGTAGCAATATTTGAAATCACGGAAATCTAGAAAAAGAGCCCAGCAACAATAGAATAGGTAACTATAGTGCACTATATCCGTATAATGGATACTGTATAGCAATGAGAGTGAAATGAAACAACATGGAAGAATCTCACAAACATAATATTGAAGGAGAGAGGTTACCACAAAAGAATACATACTGTATCATTCCATATACATAAAATTTAAAACAGACAAGAATGTTATGTTAGTCAGGACAGTGCTATAACTGGAGGGAGTGGTCTGTTTCTTGATCTGGATTCTGGTTACGTAAATGTTTATTACTTGCAAGATTATTAAGTGGCACACTTAGGTTTTCTGTACTTTTCTATATGTATATTTCAGTAGGTCAGAAGGCTGATGGGGGTAAAATCAAGGTGTCAACAATGCTGTGCTCCTTTCTAGAGGATTAGGGGAGAACTCATTTCCCTGTCTATTTGGATTGTTGGCAGAATTCAGTTTCTTGACATTGTAGGACCACGGTACCCATTTCCTTGCTGGCTGTCATTGAGGGTCATTCTTAGCTACTAGAGGTCCTCCACATTCCATGTTTTGTGGCCCCTTTCTTCCATCTTACAAAGCCAGCAACAGTGGGTCAAGTCCCTCTCATACCAAATCCTTCCTCCCTTTTCTCACATAGTTACAGCTGTCTCCAATCTCTGCCTTTCTCTTCTGCTTTTAAGGGCCCAGGCAATTATACTGAACTCCCCAGATAATTAAGGATAATCCATCCATTTTAAGGTCTGTAACTTTACTTCTATCTGCCAAGTGTTTTTGCCATGTGAAGTAACACACTCCTGGGGTCCAGGTACCTAGCTGGGGCTTAGATATCATTGTTTGCCATTAAGTTTTAAGTTAAAACCTTTCACTAAAGTATTTTAAAAACCATATCCTGATGAGAATAATTCAAGAATAATTATCTTTCTTTAGAGCCAGAGTCTTCCTTGGGACCTATACCATTTGCCCTGAGATTCATAAGCTACATGAGATCATACCAGAGTTTGTTCAAAGTGAACCTAGTATTTCTTTAAAAAATGTTTAATTAAGCTTGGGAAACACTGGCTGCTATCCTCCCTCATGGGGAGTCATAATATGCATTAATACAGAAAGGTTCTGAGATATTCTGCAGTAAAGAAATTTTCTTAGTTGAATATACTTGAACATGAAACTTAACAAGAAGAGTACCCTGTGAAAGCTCTTACCATCACTCATAAGAAATGATTTTCCTTGATCTTGACATTAAACTTGACTCTTTAATATCTCTGAAATGATTTTTCACTATATCACCACTATTATTGCCTTACTTTCTCTTGCTTTATTAAAAATATTGATTGTGCTTTTACTCTATTTTAATTGTTTTATATGTTCCATTTCTTCAGAATTATTACCCCTCTTTCACAGATGAGAAAACCAGAGTGAAGTAATGTCCCAAATCCCCAAAGCTAGTGGCAGAGGATCTTAACACATCTCTTGGCCTCCGTTTTTTTTTACCTTTCCCCAAACCATCTTCTGTTTTATGATGAAAGTTTCCTTCTAAAATTCTGATTTGATTTTTTTTTTTTGCTTAAAAAATTTCCAACAAGTCCTTATTACCTATAAGCTAATGTCAGATGTGCTTAGTGTGGTGAAGAAAACACTTCATAAACCTCTCCAGATGCTGCACTATGACGACCAGTGTTTCTCCTTGTGAACATTGTTCTGCTCATCTACTTCATACCTCCCTGTCTTTTCTCCATGTTCTTTCACTCTCTCTATTCCAAGTGATAAACTCCTATTCATTTTTACAGACCCACCTCAAATATCACCATGTCTGTGGAGTTGTCTCTCTCTCTCTAGATACAATTATGTGCACTCATCTGTGCTATTGTTTGGTGTGTGTTTGCTGATGTGAGTTTATTTTGTTTCTCTGTGTGCTAACTCAAAGAAGTATAGTATATATACTCTAATAAATTATAAACCAGTTCTGCATCCATCCTCCCTTCCTAACTTCTAAATGACTTTATTTATTTATTTAGGCTACATCCTTTTTATTTTTATTTATTTTTTTAACTTTTTTTAATGTTTATATTTTAGAGAAAGAGAAAGAGACAGAGAGTATGTGAGAAGCGGAGTGGCAGAGAGAGAGAGTGGGAGACACAGAATCTGAAGCAGGCTCCAGGCTCTGAGCTGTCAGCACAGAGCCTGAAGCGGGTCTAGAACCCACAAACTGTGAGATCATGACCTGAGTTGAAGTCAGATGCCCAACCAACTGAGCCACCCAGGTGCCCCTCGTTTTTATTTATTTATATTTATTTATTTATTTATTTATTTATTTACATCCAAGTTAGTTAGCATATGGTGCAACAATGATTTCAGGAATAGATTCCTTAATGCCACTTACCCATTTAGTCCATCCCCCCTCCCACAACTGCACCAGTAACCCTCTGTTTGTTCTCCATATTTAACAGTCTCTTATGTTTTTGTCCCCCTCCTTGTTTTCATATTATTTTTGTTTCCCTTCCCTTGTGTTCATCTGTTCTGTCTTAAAGTCCTCATATGAGTGAAGTCATATGATATTTGTCTTTCTCTGATTAATTTCGCTTAGCATAATACCCTCTAGTTCCATCCGCGTAGTTGCAAATGGCAAGATTTCATTTTTTTTTGATTGCTGAGTAATATTCCATTGTAAATATATATACCACATCTTCTTTATCCATTCATCTGTTGATGGACATTTGGGCTCTTTCCATACTTTGGCTATTGTTGATAGTGCTGCTATAAACATTGGAGTGCATGTGTCCCTTCAAAACAGCATACCTGTATCCCTTGGGTAAATATCCAGTAGTGCAATTGCCGAGTCATAAGGTAGTTCTTTTTTTTTTTAAGGTAGTTCTATTTTTAATTTTTTGAGGAACCTCCATATTGTTTTCCAGTCTGGCTGCACCAGCTTGCATTCCCACCAACAATGCAAAAGAGATCCTCTTTCTCTGCATCCTCACCAACATCTGTTGTTGCCTGAGTTGTTAATGTTAGCCATTCTGACAGGTGTATAGGTGGTATCTCATTGTGGTTTTGATTTGTATTTCCCTGATGATGAGTGATGTTGAGCATTCTTTCATGTGTCGGTTGGCCATCTGGATGTCTTCTTTGGAAGAGTGTCTATTCATGTCTTTTTCCCTAAATGACTTTATTTATTCACCATTGATAAGTGAACACCATAATCAGTTATTTAATTAAGAGATTGGAGATATTTTCCTTTTTTGGTGGAGTCAACTTTGTTAAAAGAAAACTTTATTTAAAATGATACTTCATTTCTCATAGTGAATCTGCAGTTATTTTTAATATAACTGATGCCTCTACCACTCCTCCAAATTAGATGGTGAGCTTGTCAAGGTTAAGGGCAGAAATAATGGCTGACTTACCTTTTGATCTTCAGCTCTTGATCTTTCATGTACTGTGTATGACTCATAAATAATATGTGTTCATTGTGGGCGGGGGGGATCCAATATAGTGGCAGAGCAAAATCCTGAACATCTACACACCAAATTACAGCTACATATGGATCATTCCCCTCTGAAACAGATCTGAAAACTAGATGAACTGTTCTCCACAACAAAGGATAAAATAAAAGTGTATCCAGATGTATAGAAAAGGTAGAGACTGCCTCACAAAAAACCCTACCTACCTTACCAACACACAATAGGGAGGAATCTCACAAAACAGGCATTTCTGGAGAAGCAAGAGGTTGGTACCCCACATGGGGCACGATGGCCCCTAGGATCTGCACCAGAAGTATGAGCCCCTAGAACATATGACACAGAAAACCAGTGGAGCTGATGTATGGGGTTCCAAAGTGCTCTAAGAAACTGAGATTCCTCTCTTGGAGGGCATATGTATGATCTTGTTCACCTGAAATCCAGCAAAAACTTTGAAAAAGTTTGAAAAGTACCTAGATTATATGTATGGAGATTCATTTGCTGATCTGGGGACATCAGCTGGATGGATAGGAGACAGTTGAGACAGTTCCCAGGGATGTAGGTCCTGGTGGACACCATTTTTCCACTCTCCACACAGCCTCCTAGCACAGGCATGTGAGCTCAGATGTGGCACACATGCACTGCCTTGCCAGGACAAATTGGAGCAAGTGGTGGCAGCTCTTGCTGAGCCTGGAGAGCACAGGTGGTTGCAGCATTCCTCTGCTCCCTGGCTGGGGTGCAAGAGTATGAATGGTCATGGAACTCTCCTACTGTCTAGCTAAGGCCTGAAAGTGTGAGCAGACAGGACCTTCTCCCACTCTCAGCCTAAACCCTGCACTCATGCATAGACAAGTCACACTCTTTCTGCATTGCCAAAGCCGGCAAGCATACCCCACCCACTGCACTTTCCAGTTGCCTTGCTTAAGCTAGTGGATGTGTGCAACCCACTCAGGGGACTCCCTTTATTGCCTGGTCCTGGTGGCCAAGAGGGCTGGTGTTCCATAGTACCATAGGACTTTAACAATGAAAATGACAGTCCTTGGCATCCCACCACCTCCAGGGCATGGCACAGACCATAGACTAAAACACAACCCCAGTCTTCCTGTGCAAAAGGCTTAGTTACTTAGCCTGGGGATTCAGTCTAAGGACAGGCTTCAGGTTTCCCACACATCTAGAGGCTAAGGAGGTGCTCCCAGGAAATCTAAGCAGGGAGACATGATCTTTGTGCATCCCCTAGGCCTTACTACAGTTCAACAAGACTTTCCATAAAGGAGCTTATACATTCATTTGGAGCCCCAATTGTGGCACATGTTGCACAGAAGGTACCTCCAGATCTCCTGGTTTTGAGGTCAGCAGGTATTACCATTGCAAACCCACAAGACTATACTTATTTGCAACCTTTAAAACTGATGTCTGAGGTTCTGACTTCAAATCTAAAACCAGGTACTAAATGAAATTCTTCCCCTTGGCTCACTGACACGTCTTGGAATACCCTCAACAACAAGGGCATATCAAGAATAATCAGGTGGTCTAGACATTCACAAAGGTTTGAAAGACAACCAAGAGCAAGGGCAAGGTTGTACAAAAAGGATCAGCAACCATTCAAGGGCACTCACTCAATATAGAGGGCTAGCTGTTTTGCCTAATACATAGAAACAGAGTCAAGCAAAATAAGGGAAAAGATAAATATGTTCCAAATGAAAGAACAAGACAAAAACCTCAGAAAAGACCTTAATTATAAAGAGATAAATAATTTACCTGGTAAAGAATTCAAAGCAATGGTCACAAATATTCTCAATCAAACTTGGGAGGTGAATGGATGAACATAGTGAGAACTCCGACAAAGAGAAAACAAAATATTAAACAAATGGCAAGGCTGAAGAATATAGTAACTGAACAGAAAAATGTGCTAGAAGGGTTCAACAGAAAATTTGATGAAGTAGAAGTGTGAATTAGCAAGCTGGGGGAAGAAAAAAAAGCATTGGAACTTACCCAGACAGAACAGCAAAAAGAACAAAAAAGAACTTTAGAAAATGAAGAACTTTAGAAAATTTTAGAATATAAGGGACCTCTGAGACAACATCACATAGAATAACATTTGCATTATAGGGGTTCCAGATAGAGAAGAGAGAAAGAGGTAGAAAATTTATTTGAAGAACTCAGAGCTAAAAACTTCCCTAATATAGGAAAAGAAACGGACATCCAAGTCTAGGAAGTCAAGAGATTTTTAAGTAAAATGAACCCAAAGAGAGCCACACTAAGACACATTATAATTCAAATGTCAAAAGCTAAAGATAAAGAGAGAATCTTAAAGTCCTGAGATAGAACTTGTTACATACAAGGGAAACCCCATAAGGTTATCAGCAGATTCCTCAACAGAAACTTTGCAAGCCAGACAGGAGTGCCACAACATATTCAAAGTGCTGAAAGTAAGAAAACTTCCCACCAAGAATAATCTACCTAGCAAGGTGACCATTTAGAGTTGAAGAAAAGATAACGAGTTTTCCAGAGAAGCAAAAGTTAAAGGAATTCATCACTACTAATTCAGCCTTACCAGAAATATTAAAGGGACTTCTGTAAGCTGAAAAGAAATAGGACTAATTAATGACAAGAAAACATAAAAAAGTAGAAATGTACTGGAAAAGGTAAATATATGATAAAGTGGATTAATCACTTATAAAACTACTAAAAAGGTTAAAAGGCAAAAGTAGTAAAATCAACTAACTCTATATTAGTTAAGGAAGAGATAAAATAAAAAAATGTAAAATACATTTTTTATTTTATCTGACTGACTAGATAAAAACACAAGATACATCTATACTCTAGAAACTCATTTCAGAAGTAAAGACACACATTGACTGAAAGTTAAGGGATGGAAAAAGATGTTTCATATAAATGGAAACAAGAAGTTTCCATACTATATCTATCTATACTCTGATATCAGACAAAGTAGACTTTAAAACAAAACTGTTATAAAAGACAAAGAAAGAGGGGCACTGCATAATTACAGAAGAGTCAATCTTGCAAGAAGATATAGCATTTGTAAATATATATGTACCCAATATAGGGCACCAAAATATATAAAGCAAATATTAACAAACCTAAAGAGAGAAATTGACAGCAATACAATAATAGTAGTGGACTTTAATACCCTACTGACATCAATGGATCTATCCAGGCAGAAAATCAATAAGAAAGCATGGGTCTAACTGACACTTTAGAACAGACGGAGTTAAGAGATATATGCAGACTATTCCATCCAAAAGCAGCAGAATATATATTCTTCTCAAGTGCACATGGAACATTCTCCAGGATAAGTCACATGTTAGTCCACAAAACAAGTCTTAATAAATTCAAGAATACTGAAATCATATTCAGCATCTTTTCTAAACAGAATGGTATGAAACTATAAATCAGTTATAAAAATAAATCTGAGGGGCACCTGGGTGGCTCAGTCGGTTAAGCGGCCGACTTCAGCTCAGGTCACGATCTCGCGGTCTGCGAGTTCGAGCCCCGCGTTGGGCTCTGTGCTGACAGCTCAGAGCCTGGAGCCTGTTTCAGATTCTGTGTCTCCCTCTCTCTGACCCTCCCCCATTCATGCTGTGTCTCTCCCTGTCTCAAAAATAAATAAAAAATGTTAAAAAAATGTTTAAAAATAAACCTGAAAAAACTAAAAACAAAAACAAAAAACATGGAAATAAAGCAACATGTTTTTGAACAAGTATCAGTCATAGAAGATATCAAAGGAGAAGTCAAAAAACAACTAGAAACAAATGAATAGAAATATAACACACTAAAATGTATGCGATGCAGCAAAAGTGTGCTCAGGGAAATTCATAGTGATACAAGCCTACAAGAAACAAATGAAATCTCAAACAATTTATCTTCACACCTAAAGAAACTAGAAAAAGAACAAATGAAGCCCAAAGTTACTAGAAAGAAGGAAATAAAAATCAGAGCAGAAATAAATAGAATAGAGACTAAAAAGACAATAGAAAAGAACCAATGAAATTAAGAGCTGGCGCTGGTAAAAAATAAAATTGACAATCCTTATCTAGGTTCACCAAGAAATAATGAGAGAGGGTTCAAAGAAATAAAATCAGAAATGAAAGAGAAGTTACAACTGATACCACAGAAAAACAAAGGATCAAAAGAGACGACTGTAAACAATCATATACCAACAATTTGAACAACTTAGGGAAATGAATAAATTCCTAAAAATTTACAATCTGCTATGACTGAACCATGAAGACATAGAAAATCTTTATAGAACAATTACCAGTAAGGAGATTGAAAAAATAACTAAAAACATTCCAACAAACAGAAGTCCAGGACATGGTGGCTTCACTGGTGAATTATACCAAATGTTCAAAGACTTAATACCTGTCTTTCTCAAATCCTTCCAAAAACAAAACAAAACAAAACAAAACAAAACAAAACAAAACAAAACAACAGAAAGAAGGGAAAGCTTCCAAAGTCATTTTATGAAGTCAGCATTACTTGTATACCATAACCAGACAAGGACACCACACAAAAAGAAAATTACAGACCAATATCCTGATGAACATAGATGTAAAATCCTCAACAAAAATTAGCAAGCTAAATTCAACAGTACATTAAAAAAGTCATACACCATGATCAAGTAGGATTTACTTCAGGGATCCAAGGATGGTTCAATATTCACAAATCAATCAACATGGTACACCATGTTAACAAAAGGAAAGCTAAAAATCATATGATTATCTCAAAAGACGCAGAAATAGTTTTTAACAAAATTCAATATCTATTTATGATTTTTAAAAAAGTCCTCAACAAAGTGGGTATAGAGGGAACATACCTCAACATAATAAAAGCCATGTATGACTAGTCCACAGCTAACATCATTCTCAGTGGTAGAAAGCTTTCCTCCAGGATCAGGAAAAAGACAAGGATCCACACTCTCCCCACTTTTATTCAACATTGTATTGGAAATTATAGCCAGAGCAATTAGGTAAGAAAAAGAAATCGAAGGCATACAGATTGGAAAGGAATAATTAAAACTGTCACTATTGCAGATGACATGACTTTATTTAGAAAACCCTAATGACTCCACTAAAAATTGTTAGGACTGAAAAACGTATTCAGAAGAGTTAAAGGGTGCATCCACTGCTTATAAACTGTGAAAATTTCACATGAATACACATGCTATATAAATTGTATAAAACAACAGAACAATTTTTATCAGAGACTTTTCAAGGCAGGTTTAGAATCCTAACATCTGAGTTACATTCTGGAAAATTCATTCTTGAGTTTATATGGAAAGAATTTTAAATATGATTACAAATATATCATAAATATCCTGATTCTAAAGCCAAATCTCTCGTTAAACATAAGAGCTAAAGAGTAAAAAGCTGGGCTTTTGATTTTGTTACATATGGTGTTTAGATTTTTGCATAAAACACTTATGCAAAGATTTCCCAATATGGAAACATAATTTTGTGAAAAATTAAAAATATGTATAAAGGTACTTTTTTACATAAATGAATTTAAATTAAACAGGTACATCTGTTTAACATGGAAACTTACGGCAGTTGTTTCATTTTCTGAAGCTGTTCGCAACAAGGGTTATTGAATAAAAATACTGTAAATGTAATTTTTAGTTTAATTTTCCTAAACAGATTGGGTGCCTTTAAGTACCAAATGCCATAGCAAAGCTGATTAAAAAACATCAATTTACATTACATGGGCAGTTTATTAGAATTGCAAATTTAAGTCCAAGCATTTGACAGTCTCCGTCCTTTCCACATACTTAATAAACCAAAATTGATGGGTCTGTTGCACTTGAGAAAAACTAGAAATTGGGATGTTTTATTAAGGATTCAGTTCTAATATAAAAACCAATGCCTAACTTGATGTCCATTCTCTGGCAGCAGTAATTTTTGTCAGCATTGCTATAACTTAATGCAGAGAAAGGAAGAGCACCTCTGAAAACCATAACATCATTTCTTTTCTGCTTTGTTCACATTACATTCTCTTTTCTAGTGTTAATTGTAGCTACATCTAAACTCCCTAAGCTGCCATTTACTATGAATCATAATGATCAATACACAATTTTCAACCTTCTTCTTACTTATTATTGTTAACAATCCTATTTGAAAGCACCCCTATCTATGAGCAAGATGAAATTATGTTAATTCACTCCCAGAAGCTGACAAATGATAACATAATCAAATGGATCTATTCTTCCTATGTTTTTACATTTGGAATCAAGGATGCATATTTAAAGGAAGACAGCATTCTAATCCATCACTGCCATAAGAAATTAATGCAAAATTATTAATAATCTCTGGCAAATAAATTTTTAGCATGTCATATACATTTTTCTTTATTATATTGATTTCTTTTCATTAGTTCCTAGGCAGTTCACAATTAAATTTATTTCCTCACCTTAAGCCGAACAACTTAAAAATATGTGCAGTGAAATGTTGAAAGGCATCCAGGCTTTCAGATACTTAAATAGTGAAGTAAAAATTTGTTTGTCCCATTTCCTCTACCTCTCTTCCTTTTAACATACTTTTGCCTGAGTTGAATGGTTATTTTGTTCTTTTTGAAAACCAGATTTTGCTTTAGGACTAGCAAAATCTGACTTTCTCTATTAAGTTCTAAGCCCCTTGCCAAAATGTTGTTCTCCTAAACTCACAGGTTTCAAAACCCCTCTATGCTAACATTATTTCAGAGATTATAAATTCTTTGACAGTACTGGATTACTTGTCATATTGGGATAAGTGCCCTGACTGACTCCTCTGCCTGTTTTTTGTTTTTGTTTTTTTAGAGAGAGAGAGAGAGACAGAGCTCTAGCAGGGGAGGGGCAGAGAGAGAGGGAGACAGAATCTGAAGTGGGCTCCAGGCTCTGAGATGTCAGCACAGAGCCTGACATGGGCTCGAACCCTCGAACGGTGAGATCATGACCTGAGCCAAGTCAGATGCTCAATCAACTGAGTCACCCAGGTGCTGCCTCTGCCTGTTCTTATACTCTGGTTATCTTCTAGCATGATGCTTCAATAGGGCATTGTATGTTTCTTTTTGTGTTTTGCTACTGAAATCATTACTGCATTTTATTTTTGCCAGGCTACCCCTTATTGGATAATTAAGGAATGTTAATACGTTTCCATAGCAAGTACTTTAATGCACACTTAGCATTAATCTTAGAAAAAGGTTTTAGAATTAACATGACACATTTTTATAGTCAGTGTCATAGGATTCTTGAATTCAGTCTCCCAATTTGAGAACGGAGAGGATTTTAAGTAAATAGTTTTTAAAATTAGAATCGATTTAAAGTTTTCATTTAAATTACCTTCTATGTGTAAGGGAGGAAAGCATGCTTTTATTCATTAATTCATATAACAACTACTACTTTAGAGCCAATTGTGCTCAGATCTATCTAGATACAATAAGTGAATTACCAATTTAGATAGCGAAAAGTCTAGTTAGTAGGAAATTTCCACATTTTAAGCAAAAAATAATGGCATCTTATTCTAGGAAAGTCGCAATAAAGTTAAGCATATGGATTCAGGATATATTTGACTATATATTGCTAGGATTTACCAATGAATTGGATGTTGGGACATGAGAAAGGTACTAACACAGTAACTCTTAAGTGAAGTTTTTAGCACCTGAGATGGGGAAAATGATATTGTGGGGAGTAGGTTTGTTGGATTAAATCAGGCTTTCATTTCGGATGTAATTATATTTGAAATACTTCTTCAATATCTAAATGTAGATGTCAAGAAGAAGGTAGACATAACTGTCTGGAGCTCAGAACAGAAGCCAGGACTAGAGATATATTGGGGAGGTGGGGTTGGATAACAACCTTACAGAAATTATTTAAAATCATTAGGAATGATGAAACTACTTTAAGTAAATGATGTAGGTAAAGGAGAATAGAAGCTCGGAGAAACCCCCGAATCCTGGCAGAACATTAATGTTTAGGTGTCAGATCAATAGGAGACAGAATTGCTGAGGTAGTAGTGATAAGAGTAACAGCAGCAACTATGACATATTGTGTCCTTATTCTAAGCAGATCTGTATCCTAAGCATTTTACACTATTTTAGAGCACCTATTTAATCCTCATGGTAACCAAATGGAATGTGCACTATTACATCTTCATTTTGTTCAAGGGGAAGCTAAGGCACAAAGGGGTAAAGTGACTTTTCCGGGATGAAGTAAGATACTGTTTGTTCATTTTTTAATAAGGAGACCCTGTGTTCTGACCTAGTAGACAGATAAATTGCTAATGTAAGAAAAAGATTAACTATTAAAATCATGTCCTTGCACAGGTAGAAAGGAAGAAAATCCAGAGTCCAGAACTTAAGACAAAAGGTTGACTTGTCAAGAAATCAGTGCAATTGGAGGGAAGAAACAATGAATAAATGTGCTGTATGAGTATATTGTGGATATAGAGTTTTTATATAGGAACATAGTTCCATTTTGATTGCCTCTGTTTTTGTTGTTGTTGTTGTTGTTGTTGTTGTTGTTCTTGTTGTTTTAATGGAAATAAAGAGGACTGGTTTGTGAAGACAAGCCTGATCATCATGTAGGTTTTGCATCCAGGGCCCTGAATGCCCTCCATTCAATAGAACAATGTGTCACAAATAGCATATACTTATCAAGTATCTGTGGCAGGAATTTCTGTCTCCAAGGACCCTTGACTCTAGACATGAATTAATTAAATGCTCCAGGTGAAAGATAGATAAAATTCTATCAAAGCTCAAAGTGTGCATTTAAACCCAATGATCTTGAAAGGTTCATGGAGAAAAAAAAACACATTTCAGCTGACACTTTTAGAATGAATGGGATTTTGATGGGTCAAATTTTGAGAAAAAGTTTTTCCAGATGGAGATGGGAGGGTGAGGAAAGTCATGACCAGAAGTAATAAAGCTGATCAGGATTAAAAGTAGGATTAATAAGGTTATATAGTAGGGTATAATTCACATACAATATTAAGGACAGATTGTGAAGGGCCTTGAATATCACGCTGAGTATGGGCCTTGAATATCACACTGAGTATGGATTTATTTTGTAATAAACCGAGAGACTTGGGAGGTTTTTGAACAGTAGAGTGATTAGATAATATATCTGAAAGTAGATAACGAGCTTTGCTGTTTGGTAATTTGGAATGTATGATATTTTAATACCACTGAACTTATCTAACTACACTTAAGGTTGGTGTAATTTTCCTTATATTTATTATCCTTTCTATTCCGAGCCTAGGGCAACACTTGAGGACAATGCTCTTTTGTACAGTTGTCAAGGATGTCCTAGATATAGGTGTGGTTTTTTTTTGTCTGTTAAAATATAGCTAATATTTTAACCACTTAGCATCCTAGGCAGATTTTCATTTTGAAAAATGTAATTCCAAAGGGATTCTTGTACACTAAGAAAGCTCTGATGATTACTGTTAGCAAGCTAAATACACATTTCCATAAATGTTTAATTAGACCTACTGGCTAAAATAAATTTTTGATTTGCTTACAATAACCCAAACAAAGAGTCTTGTTCAGTAAAACAGATGTTTTCACCAAAAGAAGTGTTTGACCTCTTGCAATAAAATCAAATAAAATTTATTTTATGAAATTATTCATCATTGTAGTTTCTTTTCTTCATATTTAGAAACCTCATATACAAGTTAGATAACCCTCAATAGTCATTTTCTTTCAGAAGTACTTCTGAAGTCAAAAGACCTTTTGTCGCTCCCTTCACTATCCTGACACCCAGGCATTCGCACACAGTTAATTTTGTGCTAGAAGAGAAGTTGCCCTCCATGAATGTATTTGAGATTATTATATTAACACCGAAGCTGAAATTTTTTATCACCAATGAAAAGTCAATTCTCAGTAGTCTTCTTCAGGAAAGGAATGAGGCATGTGTTCATTAATGCACTCTGTTATCTTCTTTTTCTTGTACCAAGGAGAGCAAAAAGGCTGACTTCATGAAACTACTGACCATAGTCAGGAGTCCAGTCAATAAAAAGGGAAAATTGTTTTCTATAAACACATGACCACAATTTGTATAGTGAATACGTGATTTTAACCTATCAATTGGTATATTTAACAGGTAGTGCTTGATTATATATTATCCATTAGAGATTGTATTAGGTACTAAAAATAGAATTGAATAATACTTAACACTTTTCCTCAAGGAGCTAATGCCCCAGTGGGGACAATAATAGGAGAAAGAATCTTGGAAAATCTGCTCCCCTTGCATTCTAGCGTTTCAAACTTTTGTTTTCTGAACTATTTGTTAAACACATTTTGATCATACATACACATACATGCGTTGGGGGTGGCACTGAATTGTTCAGGCCCATTAATGAGTCTTCTAGGTGTTCTTGAATCATTTTTCTAATTATTAATGGCTAATAACAATAGTTTACATTTCATGAACACTTATGAAAAAGCCCATAATCTAAGTGATTCATCTGTGTATTTTATTTTCACAATTAATCAAAGTGTGCATCATTATTATCCTCATTTTATAGATAAAACCCAAGACACTAAAGGTTTTAGTGACATGCTCAAAGTCCCATAAGGTATTCAGTTACAGAACCATGTTTTGATAGAGCCCAATAAATTTAGCACACAATTTCAACTAATTTAATTGTACTATTTCTCTGGAACAGAAGAGACAGGTCATTAATTCTGTTATCTATGCATTAAAATACTTAGGAAATAGGTAGATGGTATTCTACAACTCCCAGAAACTATCTTTCTGTAGACTCTGTTTTTGTGGTATATATGCTATCCATTATTTCCACTGTCAGATAACATGTTGTTCTAATTGGTGGCACTGCTATTTCTAATTCTTATTCTTCTACTGGGGCTCTAGTACTGGGTGCAAGAAATATTTTCATTCATTCATTCATCCTTAAATTTATTAAATGTATTTATTTTGTACATCCCACTTGGTAAACACCATTGTAGGTCCTATACAAGTACTATGATAAAGAGAGGCATAAAAAACATCTCCTGCACATACCAGTTCTGCTCACAATTGGGAATGAAAACAAATATGGAAACAAATCATTATGCAGTCTTATAAGTTCTCTATAAGAAGTCTCATTAAAGTGTTATTAGAAGATAAAAGAGATGGGGTGCCTGGGTGGCTCAGTCGTTTGAGGGTCTGACTTCGTTTCAGGTCATGATCTCATGGTTCGTGGGTTTGAGCCCCACATCAGGCTCTGTGCTGACAGCTCAGAGCCTGGAGCCTGCTTTGGATTCTGTGTCTCCCTCTCTCTCTCTGCCCCTCCCATGCTCATGCTCTCTCTCTCTCAAAAAATAAATAAACATTATAGAAGATACAAGAGATAGCAATTTATGCTCAGCAGGAGTGTCAGTGAAGATCTTATAGAGATGAGGATTTAAGCTGAAACTTGAAGGTTTAGAATTAATTACAGTAGAGAGAAAGGGAAAGGGGTATTTCCATTGGAAATGAAATGAAAGAGCCTGGATGATTGGTCTAAGAACAAACTGGCCAAGGTGATGAGAGCAAGGAGTGGCAGAGTGGGGCCGGGGGTGGGGAATGAGAGCAGCAAAACAGGTTAGAGCCACAATTGAGGAAAGTTTATCTTGCAGATATATAGACTGCATATATGTGTGTGTGTGTGTATATATATATATATATATATATATATATATATATATATATACACACATGACATTATGAGTTTTCTATTTCAAACATCACCTCATTGAGCCGCTGAAGGATAACCTGGAGGAGAAAGTAACCAAAGGTAAACACAAGAGCAGGAGCACTGTCTTCTCATTACATCAGCTGTTCCCCATCAGTGTCCTTGCTCATCAACCTCAGCGTTTATCCCAAACCTTTTCCACTCTCTCCAAGCATCACCCAGTCCATGCCACGTTTGGACAAGGTCAGAAGATTGTCACCTCTTCTTCCTGGAGAAAACAGCCATTACACACCCACTCTATCAACTTCCTGCTTCTAAACAAACTTTATTATCAGATTCTACCTATAGCTCATTCTTTATTTCCCATCTCCTGATTAGATTTTGTTCTCAACTTAATCACCTCTTGGCTTCACAGCAGCCTCTCTCTAACAAGTACTTTTTCTCTCATAGGTTTGTCCTGTCTCTTTTGGCTCATTTCCTCAGCCTACTATGAGCTTGAACTATGCTAAAAACAAAATGAAACAAAACAACAAAGTAAAAATCCTTTTGATCTACATGCTTCCCTAAGCCTTGTTCTTTCAGCGTCCTCTTCAAAGCCAGACTTTTCAGAGTATTCCAAAGAAACTTACTTTTACACTTCCTGTCCTGCCATCTCTCCCCAGTTTACTGCAAACTTTTTCTCTTTCCACCAGTACACAAAAATTAATGAACTGTTAGCTGTAAACTTCAGTGGATGCATCTCAATCATTTAGGGCTTTCTGCTACTCTCTCCTGACATTTTTCTTCCTACTTTTTGTTCTACCTCTAAGTTTCCTGTACAGATTCTGTCACAGTATCATGGTCCAGGTGGTCTTGATGATGATGTAAATTACGACAAAGACTATTTATCCGACGGGCTATTAGATAATAGTGTTTTGGCAAATGTATATAGCTGGCCAGCAGTTGGGGTCTGAGAAAGACTGATTTGTAGCATTTGTGAATTTCTATAATGTAATTATTTCTACCAGGGCCAATTTCAAGCTACCATTGTGAAGTGAATTAGCACATGAAATTCCTGAAAATTTAACAAATGTCTCCCACAAATCAGTGAAGGCCATCCCTAGCACACAGTTGGATTAAGAGATTGGAGGGGAGCCTGGATGGCGCAGTCGGTTAAGCGTCCGACTTCAGCCAGGTCACGATCTCGCGGTCCGTGAGTTCGAGCCCCGCGTCAGGCTCTGGGCTGATGGCTCGGAGCCTGGAGCCTGTTTCCGATTCTGTGTCTCCCTCTCTCTCTGCCCCTCCCCCATTCATGCTCTGTCTCTCTCTGTCCCAAAAATAAATAAAAAACGTTGAAAAAAAAAAAAATTAAAAAAAGAGATTGGATAGAAATTCAAGGCCATTCTGGCAGGAATTACTTAGGAGAAAAGTAGCAGTTTTAACATTTCTGTCTGAATTTATCTCCAATAATATTTTAATAAATACTATACCATTTTATTTTTATTGCTGTTTTACTTTAATGCTGCTTCTCTGTTTTCATCACATTAGAAGTACTTCTTTCCCTCTTATTTATGCTAGTCTCTTACAGTATAACTAGATTACATTATAACTAGACAGATTTCACATCTGGCACCCTGTTGTACCATCTACACTGGGTGTTGGAGTCAGCTCCTGTAGTTCACAGACACAGAAAGATACATGGATTGTACATGGGCATGGTAGAATCAGCATACATTCTTCTGCTTGAATCTTGACCGAGTATTCCAGAGTTGACTCTAGGAATCTGGGTCTAGATAGTTCTTACTGCCAACATTATCTTAGCGCAATGGCAGCTGTCTAAAAAGAAGATTAAAACCTAGAAGTCTACCATGGCCCAGAAAACAAAACAGGAAATACAAAGGCAAAATAATACACCTATCATAAAAAAATTCTTGTATACTTTATACAGTAATGAACACCAACAAAAACTTGCTTTTATTGCATTTGCCTTATTTACAAAATAATCATACATATTTCAAACTCTACAAGGGGTTTAGAAAGAAAAGTATGATTCTCTTTTCCTTTTGTTCCCAATCTTAGCAGTTTTGTTTTAAACTTATACATTTTTATTTTTTATTTTATTTTTTTAACATTTATTTATTTTTGAGACAGAGAGAGACAGAGCGTGAATAGGGGAGGGGCAGAGAGAGAGAGAGACACAGAATGTGAAACAGGCTCCAGGCTCTGAGATGTCAGCACAGAGCCCGACGCGGGGCTCAAACTCACCGACCGCGAGATCATGACCTGAGCCGAAGTCGGACGCTTAACCGACTGAGCCACCCAGGCGCCCCAAACTTATACATTTTTAGATCTGTTTCCATATAAATACAAATAAAAATACCCACAAAGAAAACATTTTTAATGTAAATGGATTCAGCAAAAGAGATTATTCTGAAGCTAATCATTTTTCATTAAAATTTTATTATGGACATTTTTCTATAATATGCACCAAGATTTACAGTATTTTTTTCTGTAACCATTCACAGATACTTTTTCCATGTTATATTTAACCACCTTGCAGGAACTGCTATTTAAGAATTAAATGAGGAAAGGGAAAGTTTCCTTTCCATTTCCATCCAAGTTTGGATAACTAAATCAGTGACCCAGATTTGCTTCTTTTGGTTCACATGGCACCCCTCACACTGTGTCTAGGGCAGGCAGGCAGTATGTGACTGGTCACTTCCCAGGACCACCTGGCATGTGAGAGGTGTTGTCCAGGAGACAGAGGAGATCTTTAGTTGATATGGAGGAAAGAATGCTTGGCAAACAAAAGCAACTTTGTCTATTACAAAGTGAAATCTCTGCTAATATATATGGAAATACATTCAAAGGCAAATAATGCACTTTTAAAGAGGGTTTTGAAGCCAAGTATCCCAATATTGTCCTTTGTAGGAAAAAAAATAATTCTAGTCCAGGGTCCAATCTAACACTGCATTGAGTTTTTCTATATTTTATACATTGATTTGTATACACTTTTAGTAAGTTGTCTGACAGGTTTCCTTGCTATAAAGTTACTAAATATCTCTTTTAAATTAGTAAGTTTTTGTGAGGAGATATTTTCCGACTGTGGAAATATCCTATTTTTCGTCAAACTTTTATTGACTATTTTAACATCTGTAAATGATTGTGCCTGAATCAATTATTACCATGATGCTTGTCTAATGGTGACTTTTCTAGATCTATTGTTTTTTTCTACATTTACCAATTGGCATTCAACTACTATATAAAAAAAACATTTCTTTCTCCCGCCCCTTGTTTATAACTTTATTCATTTCTATTAGTATTATCAGCATCGACCCTTTGATTCCAATTTTATTCAACTGATTATAATCCATTGCTATCATGTATTTTGATGTTCAAACATCGTACCTGTGATGTTGAAACTGTCATACAGTTTTATGTCCAAACAAGTTTTGAGCAACAAGTTTCTAGCCAATTAGCAAATACTGCACTTCATTTTTAATGAATATATTTATGTTTTTTTATCTTTACTGGAGCTCTCTGAGGAGAGAAACCTTGTTTTATTAATCTCTGCTCTTCCAACATCTGACAGAAAACTTGGATTTTAGTAGGGTCAACAAATAGTTGTTGGATGGACAAAGGGCTGCAACAGCTCTCAGTGAATTACTTTTATTTTATTTTATTTTATTTTATTTATTTTTAAATTTTTTTAACCTTTATTTATTTTTGAGACAGAGAGAGACAGAGCATGAATGGGGGCGGGGCAGAGAGAGAGGGAGACACAGAATCGGAAGCAGGCTCCAGGCTCCAAGCCATCAGCCCAGAGCCCGACGCGGGGCTCGAACCCACGGACCGCGAGATCGTGACCTGAGCCGAAGTCGGACGCTTAACCGACTGAGCCACCCAGGGGCCCCAAATTACTTTTATTTTAAATGTTTACTGGAGTACAACAAGAGGAGTGCAAAAAGTAAATGCACAGCTCAATTAATTATTACAAAGTGAACATCTGTGAAAGCACTGCTTTGTCAAGAAAGGGACTGTCACCAACACTCTAGAAATTTACCTCATGCCCTGCCCAGTAAGTAAGCCATCCTTCCTTCTGAAAAGTAACCGGTATCTTGACTTCTACACCAGGAATTATTTTTGCCTGGTTTTGTATTCTATATGGAAGAATCATCTAGCACTTCTTATATGTGACTTTTTTTTTGACTAATATTATAATTGTGGTATTCATCCACATCTTTGAATGTTAAAAGTGGTCCAATTCATTCTACTTCTTGTATGCTGTTGAACTATATGAATAACCATGATTTATGAACATTCGAATTCCTTCTGTTTTTTCTCTCTTGTTTATTACACTGTTAAGAGTATTCTAATACATGTCTCTGAGTGTTTATGAGCATGTATTGGTGTTAGATATATGTTATGTGTGTTAAGGCTGGTTATAGCATATATATATACATGTTCCACAGTGAGTAGAAAATGCCAGGCCATGATTATGCAGTTTGATAACAGGGTACAAGAGTACCTGTTGCTCTGTATTCTCACCGTGCTTAGAATTAACATTACTTTTGTGTTGATGGTGGTGGATATGAAGGTATTTAGTCATGACCCATTGCAATTTATTCTGCATTTCCTTGATACCTAATAAGGTAAAATATCTCTTCATATGTATATTGACCTTTAATGAGCTACTTTCAGTAAAGTGCTTTTTCAAGTCTTTTATGTATTTTTTATTGCTTTTTATGTTTCTTACTGAGATTTATAGAGAGTATTTACATAATTTGGATATGAATTCTTTATTATTATATGCATTACAAATATCTTCTAGACAGTTGCTTGCTTCGACATTGTTCTCATGCGGCCCAATGCCATACTGTTTAAATTATCACAGCTTTATAATAAGTCGTGCTATATAATAGGATATATCCACACATTTTGTGATTGTGGTTAAAGTATTAATCAGTGGCACTTTTTCAAATATTAAATCTTCTAGTGTTTTTATTAACTTATTTTTAATTCAATATTTTATTTTATTTACTTCTGTTTGTGTTTTTGTTACATCATTTTCTCTAAATGTTATCCTAAGTATTTGACTTTTTTCCTGCTATTACAAATGGTATATTCTTATGTGCAGCTTTAGCTCTTCTTTGTACATTATCAATTTTCAAATAATAAGTTTTATTTCTTTCTTTCCATTACCTATACCTTTTATTTGTGCTCTTGTTTGTCTCACCGTCGAGAACATCCAGTACATTGTTAAATAACAGCGGTAATAGTGGACACACCCTCATCTTGTTCCTTCCTCAAACAGAAGTCATTCAATATTTCATCATGAAGAATAATATTTCTAGGATGTTATTTATCAGGTTAAGTACTTTCCATGTATTCCTAGTCGAGAAAGGTTTCTTTTTAAATTAATGGGATGTTGAATTTTAAAATACAAACAAGATTTTAAAATCTTTCATGTTATCTATTGAAATGATCATGTTTTTCTCTTTTACTACACTAAAGAATTAGACTGATTTTCTTTAAAAAATTTTTTTTTAATGTTTGTTTATTTTTGAGAGAGAGAGATACAGAGTGCAAGCGAGGGAGGGCCAGAGAGAGAGGGAGAAACAGAATCTGAAGCAGGCTCCAGGCTCCAGGCTCTGAGCCGTCAGCACAGCCAAAGTCTGACACTCAACCTACTAAGCTACCCAGGCATCCCCTGACTGACTGATTTTCTTTATAAGTTTTATTTAGTCATTTATTTATTTTATGATTGAGAGAGAGAGACAGAGAGAGAACCCACAGCAGGGGAGGGGCAGAGAGACAGGGAGAGAGGGAATCCCAAGCAGCTTCCACGCTGTCGGTGCAGAGCCCAACTCAGGGATGGATCTCACCAACTGTGAGATCATGACCTGAGCTGAAACCAAGAGTCTGATGCTTAACCAACTGAGCCACCCAGGCGCCCCTCAACTGACTGATCTTGAAATGTTAAAAATGGTTCCTGAAATCAATGCAAACACACATTACATATTTTCATTTTATATATGACTGTACTTACATTAATAATTATGTGTTAAGAATGTTTGTGCCTATGTTCCCTCATGAAATCAGTTCATGATTTTCTTCTAACAACATCCTCTTCAGTATTTAGCATTAATGTTATGACTTCATAATATAAATTGAGAGTGTTTTATTTGTTTTTATTCTCTGAAAGAGTGTGTAAAATTGCTATTATTTCTTCTTTACTTGTTTTGAAGTATCAATCACTGACACCATCTGTGTCTGAAGGTTTCTGTGTAGGAGGGTTTAATTATGGATCTTACTTCATTAATAATTATAGGAATGTTTAAATTTTATGATTTTTCTCATGTCAGACTTGGTAATTATATTTTTATAAAAATTTGTCCATGTCATGTAAATTTTCAAATATTTGGTCCCAGTTGTTCTAGTAGCTTCCTGTGTATTTTTTAAAAAATACACATTTTAAATACACATTTTAAATACACATTTAAAAAAAAATGTGTCCCTGTACACATTTGCATTTGTACTCTTTCTATAGGCCAGAATATTTTCATCATCCTGCACTATGAATGAGGAGAAGAAATAGCAAAACAAAAAGCAACAACAAATAAGTATATGCTAGGTTACATTAAAAAATATTATTTTTGTCAAGACATAGGTTTTGAAAACTCCTAAGGTAAGATTTAACTTTATTTCTCTTTGCATTTTCTTTATGTTCTGTCTACCCCTTGATTAGTGAATGACAAGGTTCCAAATAAGTAACCAGGGAAAGAATGAACAACAGAATGTACAAAGGGATTAAGCCATTGCAAGACAAAACAACAGCAACGACGACGACAACAACAACAACACAAAAAACGAATACCTCGTTGGCTAGTATTTTAAACTTTCATGATCCCTCAAACATGGCACATTTCCTGGCATAAAGAAATCAAGCAGCAAATGGTAGCTGCAGCATTAATAGTTCTAATTTTGGCAGTGATAATAATGGTAATAGTCATTCACTCATGTAACAGAACCTGAATAAATTCTTAACCCTCTGACTTCTCCAAAGGTCACAGAAAATGAGGTCTTGCTCTCCAGGAGTTCACTAACTAATGAAACATGACATGAATGAAATACACCATGCACAAATGGTGCCTTTGGAACACATCCCACCCCACTCCTCTTGGCCTAAAAGAGAAGAATTACTTCAATAAAGACTATTACTAATCACAGGACACTTTGACTACATTTTAGTACCCTAAGCATTTGTAAACATTTTTTTTGTGTGTGAAATATATCATTCATACTGAGGAGTGCATAAAACATACTTGTACAGTACAGGAGTAATTGTAAAATGAATGCCCATAGGGACTGCTTCTCAGTGAAGAAATTGATCATGCCAGCACCCCCAGATACCTTATATGTCACATGGATACCATATCCCCTCCATGCCTCACAAATAACCATAATCCAGACTTTTATATTAATCACTTACTTGCCTTTCTTTGTGGTTGTATCACTTTTTGAATATGTCCCTGGCTTTTCAAATTTATATAAAGAGTCCATTGTATTTATCACGTCTTTCTTTTTTTGTCAACATCATGTTTGTAAATAATATGTTGCTACTTGTAGCAGTAATTATTCATTGTCATTGTTTTATAGTATTCCTTTGTTTAAATATACTCCAAATTATATTTCTGCTTTACTATGGATGGCCAAATGAGTTGTTTCCAATTTGGGGTTATTACAAATAACATGAGTGAAAACATTTTTCTGCATATATTCTGAGCGTGTTCTATTGGGAAGTCTCTATTTTCATGATCAGAAAAAGCTCTCAGGACAGAATTGTTTTTTCTTTCTATTTTCAAAAACTCTTTCCAACCATCTTTATTTTTTTTAATATGAAATTTATTATCAAATTGGTTTCCATACAATACCCAGTGCTCATCCCAACAGGTGCCCCCCTCAGTGCCCATCACCCACCCTCCCCGCCCTCCCACCCCCCAGTTTATTCTCAGGGTTTTTTTGTTTTTTGTTTTTTTAATTTTTTTTAATTTTTTAATTTTTTTTTAATATATGAAATTTATTGTCAAATTGGTTTCCATACAACACCCAGTGCTCATCCCAAAAGGTGCCCTCCTCAATACCCATCACCCGCCCTCCCCTCCCTCCCACCCCCCATCAACCTTCAGTTTGTTCTCAGTTTTTAACAGTTTTTAAGAGTCTCTTATGGTTTGCCTCCTTCCCTCTCTGTAACTTTTTTTTTCCCCTTCCCCTCCCACATGGTCTTCTGTTAAGTTTCTAAGGATCCACATAAGAGTGGATCCACATAAGAGTGAACACATATGGTATCTGTCTTTCTCTGTATGACTTATTTCACTTAGCATAACACTCTCCAGTTCCATCCACGTTGCTACAAAAGGCCATATTTCATTCTTTCTCATTGCCAAGTAGTATTCCATTGTATATATAAACCACATCTTCTTTATCCATTCATCAGTTGATGGACATTTGGGCTCTTTCCATAATTTGGCTATTGTTGAAAGTGCTGCTATAAACATTGGGGTACAAATGCCCCTATGCATCACCACTCCTGTATCTCTTGGGTAGGACAGACTTGTTTTTGAGTTGTAGGTTTATTTCTATGGGATTTTATGTTTCCTAAAATTTAATCTAGTATGCTTCACTGCCTTGTTAACATTATGGGGTTTTTAAAAAAGTATTTCATTAGCATTTCAGTCAGCTTTTTTAGTTATACTTAATGAAAGGAACCCTATTACTTAGCCTCACATTATAGGAATAAGAATTCTATCAAGCATTTTGTTTTAGCTTAGTTTTTGTGATCATAGTGCACATCCAATTTTACATCTCACTTTTTGTTATAGATATTTTGGATTAATTTTCTATTGCTGTGGTATTATAATAAATGTCATGCTTAAAACAATAACATTTATGACCTGACAGTTTCATGGATTAGTCTGGGCATATCTTAGCTGATTCTTCTTCTCAAGGTCTCATAAAGGTACAATTAAATTGTTGGCTATGTTGAATTTTCATCGGGAGATTGAACTAGAGAAGAACCATTTCCCAACTTCCTCAAGGTGTTGGTAGAATACATTTCCTCACTGGGGCGCCTGGGAGGCTCAGTCAGTTAAATAACCAATTTCGGCTTGTGCCACGATATCGCGATTGGTGGGATTGAGTCCCACGTCAGGCTCTGTGCTGACAGCTCAGAGCCTGGAGCCTGCCTTGGATTCTGTGTCTCCCTTTCTCTTTGCCCCCCTTCTGCTCGCACTCTGTCTCTCTCTGTCTCTCAAAAATAAATAAACATTGAAAACCATTAAAACAAAAAATTACATTTCCTCACTGCTATAGAATCCTGAAAGTTTATTTTTCCGAGCCAGCAATGAAGAGAGAAAGTCTGCTGCTTTGAGTATCTAACTTAGAGGAAAGCTTGGATTGATTGATTATTTATTTATTTATTTATTTACTTTAAGTTTATGTATTTATTTTGAGAGGAGAGACAGAGACAGAGACAGAGACAGAGATGGAGAGGACACGAGCAGGGGAGGGGCAGAGAGAGAGACAGAAAGAGAATTCCAAGCAGGCCTCATGCCACCAGACCAGAGCCCAATACAGGGCTAGAACTCACGAACTGTGGGATCATGACCTGAGCTGAAATCAAGAGTTGGAGGCTTAACTGACTAAGCCACCCAGGTGCCCTTGGATCTTTTTAAAAAAATACTCACCTGATAGGTCATGCCCCAGTTTATTAACTCAAAAGTCAAATAATTATGCATCTTAATTACATATGCAACATTTCTTTACTTTTGCCATATTCCATGGGTTAAAAACAAGTTGCAAGTTTTTGCTGCACTCAAAGGGAGTATGTTTACACCAGGAAATGGGAATAATGAGAACATCTTAGAATTTTGCCTACCATACATTGTAATATGTATTTTTGTGTTATTTTTAACCATCATAAAGATTTTTCATGACTGTATTGCATTCAAACATGAAGCATATTACAATTTACTTGAACACTAGATTATCAGGATATATTTATGCTTTAATGGATATAACAAATATTATGCCTAGATTTCTTTTTAAAATTTCAGTATCATTGACACACAATGTTATATCAGTTTCAGGTGCACAAGATAGTGATTCAACAAGTTTATACCTTATGCCATGCTCAACACAAGTGTAGCTACCATCTCTCACCATGCAATGTTATTACAATACCATTGATGACATTTCCTACTGTACCTTCATTCCTGTGCCTTATTCATTTCGTGACTGGGAGCCTGTATCTCCCATTCCCCTTCACCCATTTGCCCATCCCCCACTCTCCTCCCCTCTGGCAACCATCCGTTTTATCTCAGTATTTATAGATCTGATTCTGCTTTATGTTTGTTTGTTTGTGTTCATTTTTTTTTCACATTCCACATGTAAGTGAAATTGTATGGTATTTCTCTTTCTCTATCTAATTTATTTCACTTAGCATAGTACCCTCCAAGTCCATCCATGCTGTCACAGATGGCACCATCTTGACTTTTTTGTGGCTGGATAATATTCCATTCTCTCTGTATACCACATCTTCTTTATTCATTCATCTATAAAGGGACATTCGAGTTGCTTCCATATCTTGGCTATCATAAATAATGCTGCAATAAGCATAGGTGTGTATATACATATATATGTGTGTGTGTGTGTGTGTGTGTGTGTGTGTATATATATATATATATATATATATATATTTAAATTAGTGTTTTCATTTTCTTTGGGTAAATACAAAATACTGAAACTACTGGATCATATGGCAATTCTGTTTTTAATTTTTTGAAGGAACTCCATACTGTTTTCCGTAGTGGCTGCACCAATTTACATTCCTACCAAAGTTTATGAGGATTCTTTTTTCTCCATATCCTCAATAACAATTGTTATTTCTTGCCTTACTAATTCTTGCCATTCTGACAGGTATGAGATGATATCTTACTGTGGTTTTGATTTTCATTTCCCTGATGATGAGTGATATTGAGCATCTTTTCATGTGTCTGTTGGTTATCTATGTGTCTCTATTATGCCTAGTTTTTAAGGTTTGGAAAGCTCGAATCATATCTGAAAAATATTTCGGCCTGAATTCTCAGCTGTAGATCAGTGGTTCTTAAAAACTAGAAAAAATGAGGAGGAGCTGCATTATAAAAATACTACTTGATGCCTAGCTAGCTCTGTTTTCAAAATCCTAAAGGCAAGTACTAGATATTAGATTCACCTTATTTAAAAATGTTTGTCATGAGCTTTGAAGGGTGACACTTAAAAAAAATAATCATATATCAAAAAATAATTATTATTGGGGAGTCTGGGTGGCTCAGTCGGTTGAGCATCCGACTTCGGCTCAGGTCATGATCTCACACTCCTTGAGTTCGAGCCCCACGTCGGGCTCTGTGCTGACAGCTCAGAGCCTGGAGCCTGTTTTGGATTCTGTGTCTCCCTCTCTCTTTTACCCTCCACCGTTCATGCTCTGCCTCTCTCTGTCTCAAAAATAAATAAATGTTAAAAAATTTTTTAATTATTATTTTGTAAATAAATAACAATGAAAAATGTCCTTAAATGTAGACAATAGAGTGCTATCAAGAAATTTTAAATAGTGCATTTCCATTGTCTGCAAACCAGCAATATCCATCATGTCCGTGAGGGATTGCATGCTTATAGATTTTAATTTTTTTTAATTTATTTTGAGAGAGAGAATGAGCACCACTGGGGGAGGAACAGAGAGAAGAGGGGAGAGAGAATTCCAGGTAGGCTCTGTACTGTCAACACAGAATCCCACACAGGGTTCGAACTCACAAACTATGAGATCATGACCTCAACTGAAATGAGTCAAATAGGTGCTTAACTGACTGAGCCATCTAGGCACCCCAGATTTTAATACCAGTATCTTCTTTACTTCAAAGTTTATCCAACCTGGACTTAAATGGACACATATCTTCAAAAAATAGATTATGTCAAACCAAAGTCATTATATTTCATCACATTCAAGCTTCTTTTCTTCCCTATATATGCTCCAAACTGATTTTCTTTCCTGTAGACACTCCATATTATAATCAATGTAACCTGACCCACCCAAGCCAAAGTTGAGGAATCAAGCCAACACTTGCACTTACCTACACATTTAATCAATGACCAAGTCAGAAATATTTTTACATTTCATTCACATAATCAGAGAATATTTATAGTTGACCCAATGCCTGATTTTATAAAATTTTCATTGGTTAGCTTGAAAAAATTAATTAACTTTTCTAACTTACTATCAAGAAATGCCCTTGAGGTGGCTGGGTGGCTCAGTCAGTTGAGCGTTCAACTCTTGATTTTGACTCAAGTAATGATCTCACTGGTTTGTGGGATGGAGCCTGCATTGGGCTTCATGCTGACAGCACAGAGCCTGCTTGGGCTTTTCTCTGTCTGCCTTAGTGCCTCTCCCCTGTTCACACGCACACACACACACACACACACACTCTCTCTCTCTCTCTCAAAATAAATAAATAAATAAGCATTAAAAAAAGGAGAAAAAAATGCCCCAGGGATTGACTACTGAGATATATGTAAAATGTGTTCACTCACTTTGGTCATCATAAAATACTTGTTTTTAGCAATTTTGTGGACTTTGTTATATCATAGAGCAAAAATCTGTCAAAAATCTTGCAATTAATAGACAATTTTATAGTCATATGACTCATTGCTAATACATATGAATCAGCATTAAAAGAATCCAAGTTAGTTTTAACGTTTTTTTACAGAAAATACATGCTCACTATATATGATGTTTTAAAAGTATTTGAAATGTCTGTAGACATACAGTTGAATGCATGATACGTTTCGTTCTAGTCCTTTTTATTGCATTCACATTTGGTGCTTTAATACTTTTAAAATCATACTGGAACCAGTTGATTTTAGTTTGGCCATGAGTAGCAGAGACTTTTCAGAACAATAGTTTAAATATACTGGAAGGTAATCCAGGGCTGATAGAGCAACTCCATTATAATCAGGAATGCCTCCTCCGTCATCTTGACTCATGACACCCATCTTCAAGGTCACCTCAGTGTTCAAGTTGGCTGCTAGAGTTACAGACATCTTCTCCAAATTATAGTTGAGAAGAAGGTAGATGGACATAAGGAGAGGCAGAATAATTCCCATCTTGGTCATCTCCCTTTAAGCACCTGTCTCTGAACTTCTTGTCATCATTTTCACTTACACCTCATTGGAAGAAAATGACTCACATGATTGATTATATCTCCCTGCAAATGAAGCTAGAAAATAAACTCCTCCTTCTGGGAAGCAATACAGCAGAGAAAAACTGAGTTTCTGTTCCTAAGGAAGAGAAGAATGGGTATTGAAAAGGCAACTAGTACTTACACACACACACACACACACACACACACACACACACACACATAACGTATGCACGCATACAGATATGCATATAGCCTGGGAGGTACATGAATACATATATATGATTGTTATTCTGTTTCATTTTGTTTTGTTTTTCACTAAATACCTGCTTTGCTGCTGCTTTCACTCATGGAGTAGTTATCATGAGTTGGTCATTTTGTTTTACACCTACCTTCAGATACAGGCTAGCACAGTGCTGCATTTAAAGTTAACACAAACCCCGAATCCAGAGGCATTTACAGATCATGCAAATTTTACTTAAGATATTCTTAAAGGGTATAAGAAGAAATTTCACTGCCCAAGATACAACAAAATATCCTATAATTCTCCTAATCTGTCACTTCTTTTACAGCCCAAGGCAATTAAGTTATTCAGTCTTATCAGTCCTCTCCCTTGTCAAGAGCCTGCAGATATAGGGACTTTCTCTTTTTCGTTTTGTTTTGTTTTGTTTGTTTCAAGTTTTTATTTAAATTCTAGTTACTTATCACATAGGCTAATATTGGTTTCAGGAGTAGAATTTAGTGATTCAGTACTTCTATACATCACCCGGTGCTAATCATAACATGTGCCCTCCTTCCTTAACACCCATCACCCATTTAGCCCATCCCCTGCCCACCTATGTCCATCAACCCTCAGTTGGTTCTCTATAGTTAAGAGTCTCTTATGGTTTGCTTCCCTTGCCTTTTTTTCTTTCATTCCCTCATTCTATACTTTATCCTTTTCTCCAGCCTCCATGACCTTCTTTAATGTTAGAGAGCATAAAATTCAATGTCTCCTGCCTCTAACAATGTGTGAGAATATCATTTCATTGTATTGTTACCAGCACTGATATTATAATTTTAAAACTCTAATTAAATTAAACTAATGAAAACTATTTATAAAAATTAAAACTAATTAAAACTATTTACAAAGATGGTATTTTTATTCACATTTTAATTATTAAAAACCTTGGACACTGTCTCAGACCCTTGCTAAGTAGTTGGATTTTCATCTTCACTCCTTTTTCTAATACTTACTTAGAGACTACCATGTGCCTTTCCTTCCTCTAGGCGGTCAGGATACAGTGATGGACAAAAGAGAGAAATCCCTATCCTCATAAACCTTTATTTTACTTGATGAGGTCAGAAAATAAGCAAAGATAAACAAAATATATAGAAGGTGAGATGATAGCAATGGTTATGGAGAAAAATAAAATGGGGATTGGAAAGTGAAGATTACAATTTAAATGCGAGTGGGCAGACGCCACTGAAGTGACATTTAACTAAAGACTGGAAAGAATTGAGGGGTTAAATTAGACATATGCATACAGATGGGTGGAGATCCAAAAAAGAAAAGAAGGGCGGGGGATACAAAGTCTTTAGTAACAGTTTGCCCCATGTGTTTGAGAAATAGCAAAGTGACCAATGTGACAAGAGTGAAGCAAATCAGGGCCACGGTAGTACTGAAATCAGAGAAGCAGAAATTTATGGCCAATTGTAAGGACCTGGACATTTCTTCAAGTGAGATGAAATACCAGTAGAAAGTTTTTGATATGGTTTAAGTTTTAACAAGATCACTCTGACTCATTTGTGGAAAATAGAATAAAGGGGGATAATGGCTGATGCGGAGACTGTTGTTAAATTCCAAGTGAAAGACAATGAAAAGTCATAGCAGTAGATATGATCCCATCATGTATATTCTTCCTGTATAGTGTACAGGGTCATTAATGAACTGGAATGCTATAGAACAAAAAGAGAGAAGTAATGAATAATTCCAATGGCTGAGTCTGGGCTTTGAAAGGAACCAGGTTTTAAATAATTACATAGAAGTACTATAGAAGGAGTAAGGCATATTTGAGAGAGAAAGTTAGGAGTTCAGTTGTAGACATGTTAATTTTGAGAGTATTAGAAATAAAAATGGAAAAAAAAAAGAAATCAAAATGGAGTGGATATGTTGGCAGTTCAGTACAGAAAGAGAGTGGTTCAGGCTTCAAAGAATCATCTGTCTATATCCTTCATTCAGCTGTCTCTTAAATTTATAATTTTTTATATAATTGAGTATGAGCTTTTTATGTAGTAATATTATTTTACTTTTTGAAATATGCGTAATGTCAAATTGAAATGATCATTATGTTGTAAAAAGCAAAACAATGTTAATACAAAAAATAGGAGAATCTAATAAGACTGAGTGGGTGTGTTTGAGAGAGACGGGAGGGAAATGGTAGGGAAATGGAAAGGAAGGAGAAAGGAAGAGGGAAAAAGAAAGGGAGAGGGAGAGACAGAGGGAGAGGATACACAGAGAGAGAGAAAGAACACCACATTGCTTTCAGTGATATAAAAGCGTCCATATGGTGTTAGTTTGTCAAAACATTTCTGTAGGAGTACTGCCGGAACTTTCCACCCGCACACATATTTAGTATTTAAACCCTCAATAAATTCACTACTTCCTCTGTGTATGTTGTGTATATGTTTCTTTATGGTCTAATTTTTTTTTTTTAGATTTTCAATTAGAGTTTCCATTGGTGACAACTTGGCTGCCTCAAGACCCAAAATAATAATAAGGAAAATGTAAACCACATTTTTTTTTTCTGAGGAATTATCCAGATTTCTGGATGCCTGAACATCTCTGTGCTGAGCATCCCGTCTGCATTGCTCCACAACAGGGCCTCTTTAATTGCTATGGCAACAGCACAGTAGAACCAATATAACCACAGAGGCTCATTACATGAAATGTTAAACACCATTAGGAGACAGAAACATAATGGATAGCATGACATCTCAAAGGCTCAGAGATTCACCTCTCAGAATTCTGAAGATAAAGGGTAAATCGTTTACTAGATTTGAAACCCTGATTAATGGCATTTAAATTTGTGTTATAACCCCTTTTATGTCCTTTCAAGTTGTCATAAAATCACAGTGAATTCTGAGGTGGGAGCTGCTGTATTCTTGGAAATTGGAAGAAAACAGGGGTTATCTGCTATTCTGCCATGGCAGGATACTGATTTCATTGCATTTCACATTTGTGGTAATGTTCCATATCCCGGACCTTCCTTTTCCTCCTGCGTCCATTGAAACCTGACTATCCTGCAATGAGACGCAATAGAAAGAGAAACCGGTGTATGAAATCCAGGTTGGAGTCTTAGATGACTAATAATGCCTTCAGACTTTCACTAAGATTCAGTTTCCTCATCATTCAGTACCAACCCAGACATGGAATGCAAGCTCTTTTTACCCTGATGTTTTGCACAAGGCTTGATATGGGGTAGGAAGGGGTGGGGGGTACACACTTCAGGTTTGAAGCTGATGGGAAGCAACAGTGTAATATCTTGGCAAACATGATACTCTGTATCTCAGAGTTTCCTTACTGTGACTGTCTTTGTGAAGGATCAGGCGTATACTGTTTTACACAGAATCTTCTCCCTCTGTGTACTGCCGTCAGTGCTCCCTCCTCTCTCCTCCACACAGTGAACTTTTATTTAATTTATCAGACTGAAGTTTAGCTAGCTTGTTTCATTGCCCCTCTAAAATCCATGCCTCGGGCCACCCACCATTCACATACAAAATGTATCATCAAATTATTTTGCTAAAGAGATAACCATCTACTCCCCAGATAAATATACCTATTCCTTAGAGGCACTACTGTCTTAATTAGTTGGAGTTCTAAATATAAATTATCTTACACTTTATACACGCATCACCCCTCCCACTTCCCACATATTTCTCACTTGTATCTGAACATCCGTAAGGAGTGCTTACAATCAACAGAAGTTCATTTTAGCAAACCGCTTGCCACTGACCCGACTTCCAACTACCGCTGTTCTCACCATTGGGAATCTTCACAGCCTCTCCGCGCTGGGCCATTTTAGGCTGCTTCCTCTCCCCAAGCTATTTTCTGCAAGAGAGAATGCATTCTCCTTCAGAGTTACCAGTAGTATTTACTCTCCTAATCCATGGACCTTCAAGGACATTATGGAGTGTCTGCAGTGGGCAAGAAAAGGGATAGGTCAGTCCGTATCAGTGGGAAAATACTGAGACCTCTTTATACACAGAAATCATTCTCCTTTCTATTAGGTAGAATTTCTGTTCTTAAGAGAATAATTAGTATTATCGATTTAAGTGTTTGGATAGCTTCAGTCATGCCTTGACATACCAAAACAGAGATGAGTGATGGTGGTTAAGTATACCATTTGGGTTGTCATGAAGTTTCTGTGAAGGTGCCCTTAAATCTCCATGAGGGTAACCTGCCAGCACCCTTTAAGTGTAATTTGATTACAAACAGAGATCAGGATCATAAATGAGTAAATCACTTTATGAATTTAAGGAGTCATTGTTGTCAGAATCAGCAATCTTTATGTCTGAAAATCACCTAATAGTCAGAAAAACACACGTAAATAATATATATAAAGCATCTTCTTATCCTGGGAAAGGCATGAATTTTTGGAAATAGATCTCGATCTTAAACCTACCTTTTTTGTTTTCTTTTTGTATAGCCTTGAGGGGATTCCTTAAGATTTCTTAAATTTTATGTCATCATATAAAATGAGAAAAAATAACCACTTTTATGAAGTTGTGCAAAGCTTAAATAGGATTTGATATGATATATACATTGCACAAAAAATCAGTCTTAGCTTCCTAATATAAGCTAACAAAATTAATATTAAAAACATTTTATAAAAGAAATAAAACATCTCTCCATGTAGCTTTTACCTTCATTTTTAAAAAACAAAACAAAGAGGTACTGAAATAGTTACATATCTACTGCTTAGATAGAGCATGCTAAATATTCCATTTAGTAAACTGGTTTAGTTATCAGTATCTCAATCTCATTCCTCATCTATAAAAGAGACCACTACTTCTTTCATGTTTACCTGTGTTCAGTGAATGGTAACTATTACTTTTTTTTAGGTAATTAAGTTTATTCTAGTAACTGGGCTCATATCTGTAGTCCATTAATGTAAATACTATGGGTTGCTGGACACATGTCCCATGTTGAATAAAAAATACATGTATCAATACACACATTGATAACAAAAATTAAGGATGCTCTATTAACTCAAAGACCCATCTTATTTCTGTAAATTTAAATATCAAAATGTATGTTGAGTTAAAACTTTTCACCATCTGCCTTCTATTATAATTGTGAACTGCTTGCCCTGATCAGATCCCAGCCTTGTAAACTTTGTAGATTCTAGCAAAGTGCCTTGCATGTGGTGCAGATGCTAAATAAATCTTCCTGAAGAAATTAATAAAAGAATGAGGGAAGAGATGCATGAGTGAATTTTTTTAAAGTTTAATTTTCAGTGTATTTAGGAATTTTACTAGTGACTTTTGTAATTGAAGATCGAGGATAATTGTTCAAGGTTATAGTTGTCTTGGTTTGAGTCTTGAATTCAGCAGGTTCAATAGCGATATCCTCAGTATATATTTTAGGAGAGAATAGACTTATGATGTCATATATAATCCTTGGAAAAAATAAGCAAAAAACCTTAAATATTAGAAATTAATATCTACTGTGTTTCATACAAACTGTTATAAAATCTCCTTTGCAACACTGTGACCATTTTGACACATCCTAAAGCAACTCATCAGCATCAACAGGCATCAGCATCTGATCTCCAGCATTAGCCTGGACAAAGAGGCACTAATTGAATTGGTAGAGCTCTGTTGAATGATGGCAAGACAGCTCCCGAGGGGCCCAATAGCTTTCCTTTAACTCAACATATAAATTGGTACCATATTGGTTTCTGCAGAGAATAGATTATGCTCTCAGTTGGTTGTAAAACCTAAATTTGCTTGTATATCCTATTTTAGTTGCCAAATAAATACTGATTCTCTTGAGCATATGTGATGTAACAGCCATGGGCTGAAAGAAGGATGCAGTACTAGAAAATCATTTTCCAGTTTTATGTGATAGACTCTTCTTTGTTTATAAATGTGTCACTTTGTGTCTGAAAAGAATTAACTTGAAAAAACATATAATGTAGAGATGTGTACATATTATCTAGAGAGCTGCAGCTGTATGACTATTTGCTGAGTTACATCCCCACTCAAATATTATTATTAAAACCGGTTCTGTGTGGTTTGCGTTTAACCAGTTAGAGAAAGCAATAGACAGATGTTCTAAAAGAGTTTAACTTAACCAGATAAGATTGAGGTTAGTGTGTTGGATGATCTTCATACATTTTTAAATCAGGAATTCCAACAAAGCATGACAGCTGCTCTGCTCTTCCATTCACACTCCATTCCTTCAAGTAGTACTACATAATTTTAATAAATACATCAAGGCTTGGCACATGAACTTGTCGGAAGTGAAAACTGTTTCCTTACACAATCCCACATCTTCCGTCTTTTACAGATTTTGAAATCTCCACTCTGTTCTAAGATAACGTGGGAAAGCTCATTAATGACAATTCGTATGACTCTTTACTTACAGGTCTTATTTAAACAAAAAAATAAACATCGAATAAGAAAGTGGTCCACATTTTATTCTAAACTCAGTGTTACTTTCTGAATCATCTTACGGGTAGCGAAATCGTATCAAATCAGGCCGCATATATGTTGAGGAAGTAAATCAGATTATGAAACAGGATGCATAATTTGAGTTGGAATAGTATCCCATCTTTGAAGATATATGGCAGAGCTAAGAAAGTATGTTTCTAAAATATGACTAAGTTCTGATTAGCTACCAATAATGTGTCACTTTATAAATTCTTCTTCCTCTGGAACCAATATTTGAAAACATAACAAAAAACCCAAATTCCCTTTTTTTTAAACTGAATCAACTGTAATGAAGGGCTGCCTGTGTGGCTCAGTCCTTTAAGCATCTGACTTTGGCTCAGGTCATGATCTCACAGTTCATGGGTTTGAGCCCAGCATTGGGTTCTCTGCTGTCAGCACAGAACCTGCTTTGGATCCTCTGTCCCTCCCCCACTCACTCAAAAATACATAAACATTATTTTTTTTAAATGAATGGATATTAAATGTATAGTCAATGAATTGTGCTGAATATATACACCTATATGTCACTATTTCAAATAAGATACAGAATACTTCCATGACTCCCCAAAATGTCTTTGTGTTATTTCCCAATCAACCATCCTCTAACTAGACAACTACTGATTTGATTTCTATCACTGTAGGTTAGTTTTACCTATTCTAAATGCACATACACTTGAAAGTTTCCAATAAATATTGTCTTACTTCTGAAACTCTTCTGTTCCAGAAAATGTTTTTTTGAGACTTGAATTAATTTGATAGGACTGTCATAACAAAGTGCCACAAACTGGGTGGCTTAAACAGAAATTTATTGTCCCACATTTATGGAAGCCAGAAGTCCAAAATCAAGGAGTCTGGCATATTTGGTTTCTTTTGAAAGCTGTGAAAGGGAATCTGTTCTATTCCTCTCTCCTAGATTCTGGTGCCCTTAGTCATTTCTTAGCTTATAGATACTGTTCTCAATGTGTTTCACACTGTCTTCCCTTTGTCTATATCTATCTTTGTGTCTGGATTTCCCCTGTTAATAAGGACCATATTGGATTAAGTTTTATACTTATCACCTCACCTTAACTTGACAATCTGCAAAGACCCAATTTCCAATTAAACTCACATTCAGGGATGGAGATTTAAGACTTCAATAGCTTTTTTTTTTTAATGTTTTTACTTATTTTTGAGACAGAGAGAGACAGAGCATGAGTAGGCGAGGGGCAGAGAGAGAGGAAGACACAGAATCTGAAGCAGACTCCAGGCTCTGAGCTGTCAGCCCAGAGCCCGACGCGGGGCTCGAACTCACGGACTGTGAGATCATGACCTGAGCCGAAGCTGGATGCTTAACTGACTGAGTCACCCAGGGGTCCCAATAGCTTTTTTTTTTTTAATTGGGGTGTAATTGTCATATAACATTGTATAAATTTGAGGTTTAAAACATGTTTATTTGATATAATCTTATTGCAGTAAGATTGCTATTGTAGCCTTAACTAACATCCCTATCATGTCACATGCTTATTTCAGTTTTTGTGGTGGGAACATTTAAGATCTAGTCTCTTAGCAATTTTGATGTTTATAATACAATATTGTCTGCAATTACTACACTGTGCACTAGTTTCCAGGACTCATTCATCTATTAGTTGCAAGTTCGTACCCTTACATAACATTCCCCAATTCCCTAACCCCACGCCCCTGGTAACTACCATTCTGCTTTCTGTTTCTTTGGGACAATTTCCCTAGGTACTCTGTATTTTCAGATAAGAAAAAAAATGGGGAGGATTGGGGGAGGGAAAGAAAATTGAAATGAATCTTCCAGGCAACCCAGGTTTTCAACTTTGGAGGAATGATGTCTGAGACGTTGAAGAGCACAAAGAATAACTAGTCACTCAGGAATTTCAGCTATAAAACCACTAAGAGGGGATGGAGAGCTCAGTTCTTTTCTTCCCATACAGTATGTAGATTTTCAACAGAATGTCTGAGGCGGCATTGGAGAGATACAGAAAACTTTTTAGAGGAAACCTCTACCTTCATAGAATCTAGGGTAGCTCAATTGCAGCCACAAGCAAAGAACTGGGGATGAGGTGAAAGATAGAAGAGATCTCATTGGCCACAAAAAAAAAAAAAAAAAAAAAAAAAAAAACCCAAAAAAACAAAACTGGAAGCAGAGATGTAAAGTTGACTGAGGTCTCCATATGTTTGGAAATCAGATAATTCATCTGTAAAACAGTCGGGTCTCCAAAACCAAGATCCCCTGCCTTCCTGAATAGGAAAATTCTCACAGGTGAAGCTGTTGTGAACTGAATTACGATATTACTACAACAGAGACAGACTGAAATAACTTCAGAGCATATAATGCACTACTATAAAACTCCTAAAAGATAACATAGGACAAAACCTAAATGACCTTGGGTATGGTGATGCTTTTTTATATACAACACCGAAGGCATGAGCCATGAAAGAAATAATTGATGAGCTGGATTTTATTAACATTAAAAACTTTGGCTCCAGAAAAGACAATGTCAGGAGAATGCAAAGCCAAACCAGGAACAGGGAAAAATATTGGCAAAAGACACATCTAAGAAAAGACTGTTACCCAAAATATACAAAGAATTCTTAAAACTCAATAATAATAAACAAGACAGAATTTAAAAATAAGCCAAAGACCTTGACAGACACGTCAATAAAGAAGATCTACAGAGGGCAAACAAAACATGTGGAGATACCCTACATCATATATCATCAAGGAAATGCAAATGAAAACAATGAGATGCAAATACACACCTATTAGAAAGACCAAAATCTGGATCACTGACAACATGACATGCTGGCAAGAATATGGTGCAACAGAAAGTCTCATATCGTTATTGGGAATTATGGCAAAGCCACTTTGAAAGACAGTCTAGCACTTTCTTTTTAAAAAAATTTTTTTTCTTAACATTTTATTTATTTTTGAGACAGGGAGAGACAGAGCATGAACAGGGGAGGGTCAAAGAGAGGGAGACACAGAATCTGAAACAGGCTCCAGGCTCTGAGCTATCAGCACAGAGCCCGATGTGGGGCTCGAACTCACGGACCACGAGATCATGACCTGAGCCGAAGTCGGCCGCTCAACCGACTGAGCCACCCAGGCACCCCCAGTCTAGCACTTTCTTACAAAACTAAACATGTTCTCACCATACAGTCCAGCAACCACACTCCTCGGTATTTACACGAAAGAGTTAAAAACTTGTGTCCACACCCATGTGGAGAGCAGCTTTGTTCAGAATTGCCAACACTTGGAAGCAACCAAATGTCCTTTAGTAGTTGAATGGATATGTGAATGTTGGGACATGCAGTCAATGAGATTATTATTCAATGCTAAAAGGAAATGAACTATTAAGCCATGAAAAGACATGGAGGAACATATTATTAAGGCATGTTATTAAGTGACAGAAGTAAATATGAAAAAGCTACATACTATATAATTCCAACTATATGACTTTCAAGAAAAGGCAGAATTATGGTGATAGTAAATATATATATTTACTATATACCTATATAGTAAATATGTATATATATATACACACACCAGTAGTTGCAAGGATGAGCCAGGGACAGATGAATAGGCAAAGCACAGAGGACTTTTAGAATAGTGAAAATACTCTGTATATACCATAATAGTGGATATTTGTCATTTGTCTAAACCTGTAGAATGTACAACACCAAGAGTGGACCCTAACATAAACTCTAGAGGTGATTATGATGTGCCGGAAGTAGATGCATCGATTGTAGCAAATGACCACTCAGGTGGGGGATGTTGACAATGGTGGAGGCTGTGCATATGTGGGAGCAATTGGTATACAGGAAATCTCTGTACTTCCCTCTCATTTTCGCTGTAAACCTAAAACTGTTTTGAAAAATAAAGCATTAAAAAGAAGTTTGTTAAACTTTTAAAAAGCAGGCAGGCAGAGTACCTATGGGTTGAGCATCCAGCTTCAGCTCAGGTCATGATCTCATGGTTCATGGGTCCAAGCCCCACCTCGGGCCTTACACTGGCAGTGTGGAGCCTGCTTCAGATCTTCTGTCTTCCTTTCTCTTTGCCCCTGCCCCGGTCACGCTCTGTCTCTTTCTCTCAAAAATAAAAATTAAAAAAAAAAAAAAGGTAGGCTGGCCTCTCCCTACCCTAATTTATGCTAGATAGTTCCTCTTACTTACTTTCCTGTTTGAGAGGGGGAAGTCAGGGGACATCTATGGAACTCTTCCCTTTCATCCAAGAATATATCACCTTCTGGAATATAGTTACTGTAGGTTTATATCCTCAGCATTATGATGTTATTAAAGAAAATGATGTCCAGCTTACCCAGCTTATTTGATTACTGGGGTGCAAACGATGTGGGGTTTTTTTGTATGTTTATTCATTTATTTTGTAACTTTTAATATTCATACCAGAAGCACTATTTAGAAACAGGTTAAAACACAACAAAAATATTTTATATCTATCCACAGATATACAATTTCTGTTGTTTTCCATCCATTTATAAAGATTCAAGATTCTATCTGATACAATTTTCCATCAACCTGAAGAGAACATCCTTTATATATTCTTACAGCACAGTTCCTCTGGTAATGAAACTTACAGTTTGTTTCTCTCAAAATGTTTTTATTTTACTTTCATCTTTTATGGATATATATCCCACCCATATTGATGGACTTTCTTTTTTTCTTGCAACATTTAAAATATATTTTCCGTTGTCTCCTATCTTGCTTTATTTCCAAAATGAAATCAGTGAGGAGTCAGCTATTATTTTCATTTTGTTCAGTTTATCTTCTTATAATGTGTCTTATTTCTGTGACTCCTTTTAAGATTTTTTTTTTTCCTTTGGTTACCTGCAATTTGCTTATGATGTGTCCTGGTATAGTTTTCCTTGTTTTGAGCTTGGATTTCTGTGTTGTTTCTTTTATCACAAATGTGAAAAAATTTTGCCTTTATATCTACTTTATAGACTTCTGCGGATACTCTGATTATATGCTTCTTAATATTTTTGGCTTCTAAATATTTTTCCACAGGTCACTGAGTTTTTGTCCACTTTTTTTCCCCATTTTCCCCTCTCTCCGCCAGAGTTTCAGTATGGTTAGTATCTATTGCCCTGTTTCTACCTATAGGATAGCTGAAGTTCTTTCTTTGGATAACTCTCTTCTCCTGGTATTTTGCCTCATAAATTCAAGCCACCAGAGACTCTCTGCACTCCAGTCCATACTCTTCAGTTCATGTGTCATCTGGTTTTCTCTCCCTGTGCTATGCTTTACAAAGTGTGTCTGGAGAAGCAGTAGGGTTCATTTATTTTTTGTTCACGTTTCCCAAGGATCACAATACTGTGCTGCTTTTTTTCCAATGTGTGAAAACTATGGTTATATATATTTTTGTACATTTTTTTTTTGCTGCTTCTTGTGGAAAGGCTAGTTTAGTACTAGTTATTCTGTCACAAACAGAAGAGTAAGACCATTTCATTTGTTGAGACTGACAGTGCTTGTTCATAACAACCACATTAAATAGGAGATAAACTAGGTATAAAAGAAATCAAATCTATAAGAATATATTTTATTTAGGAAACTAGGTCTACTCTTTGTGGAAGAAGTCCATATTTTATATTTTCATTAATTAGAAATTGTGACTGGTTTTCTCCAGCCATTTTCATTGACATTTGAAACTACATGTAATTTACGAGAATTTTATTTATTTATTTATTTATTTATTTATTTATTTATTATTTGCTTAATGTTTATTTTTGAGAGAGAGCGAGTACAGGGGAGGGGCAGCAAGAAAGGGAGCCAGAGGATCCAGAGCAGGCTGTGTGTCTGAGAGCGGAGAGTTGGATACAGAGCTTAAACTCATTAACTGTGAGATAATGACCTGAGCTGAAGTTGGAGACTTAACCAACTGAGCCAACCGGGCACCCATAATTTATGAGAACTTTTAATTGCTTATGTATTAGTATTTTAATTTTTTTTAAGAGAGAGAGCATGAGGTGGGGAGGGGCAGAGGGAGAGAGAGAGAGAGAGAGAGAGAGAGAGGGAGAGAGAATCTTAAGCAGGCTCCAAGCTCCATGCCCAGCCCAATGTGGGGCTCGATTTCATGACCCTGAGATTATGACCTGAGCCGAAATCAAGAGTAGGACCTTCAGCTGATTGAACCACCCAGGGCCCCAGTATTTAAATTTTTGATGATTAATTTCAAGAACAAATACTTAAGATCAAATTGGAAAGTCAAAATGCCAAGATTTTTAAAATTATATTTGGATAAATATAAATGCATTAAGATTTTAAAAAAAGAAACAATGGAATTATAATTATAGTACCTTTTGGGACTCACTGTCAAGAATTTTGATGACTGCTTTTCAAAAATTATCTGTAAAAATCCAATTTTAGGGGTGCCTGGGTGGCTCAGTCAGTTGGGCAGCCAACTACAGCTCAGGTCATGATCTCATGGTCTGTGAGTTCGAGCCCCACATGGGGCTCTGTGCTGACTGCTCAGAGCCTGGAGCCTGCTTCAGAGTCTGTGTCTCTCTCTCGCTCTCTGCCCCTTCCTTGCTTGCTCTCTGTCTCTCTCTCTCTCAAAAATAATAAACATTAAAAAAATTTTTAAAAATCCAATTTTATATTATAAAATATTCTAATTTTAAGGAGCTCAGAGCATTTGTGGTGCATTTTTAGCATTTTTGTTTCTTAGAATAAGAGCTTTTATTTGCAGTTAAATTGTAATATGTTCAAGATAGTTTGTAAAGATGAATAAAATTTTATTAATGATTAATTACTTTCAAATACACCACAAAGTTAGCAATAACAAATATTGTCTATTATTGTTTCTACTCAGTAAATTGAAATGCTTGCAAATCGTTAAGTATATCTTTAATCTTTGAACTGACAAGATTTCTTTCAGGGTTATGGGGAACTTTCATGACTCCTACCCTCCAATCTTGGCTGAATGTTACTTTTTTTATGTGTCCATGGAGCACCCTGGACATATTTCAAAAATAACACATAATTTACAGAATTGTAATAACCTGTTGGTTTCTTTGTTTTCCCTTTTGATTTTAAATCCCACAAGGCCATGAATGGTATATTTTTTATCCTGGTGTCAATTGTAGCCTGCAATACAGAGTAGATATTTTATACTTGTTTGTTAAGTAAACAAATGAGTAAATTGTTTCTGTACTGCAATTTGCATCAAAGGATTATTCCAGTGGGAATGTGAACATTAGTGAAATGGTTGGATGCTAACACTACATTTTGTGTCTTTTCTTACAGGCTCTTAAATCTGATCTACAATGGAAAAATTTCTTTTTTATCTGTTTTTCATTGGCATAGCAGTGAGAGCTCAGATCTGTCCAAAGCGTTGTGTCTGTCAGATTTTGTCTCCTAATCTCGCAACCCTTTGTGCCAAGAAAGGGCTTTTATTTGTTCCACCAAACATCGACAGAAGAACTGTGGAGCTGCGGTTGGCAGACAATTTTGTTACAAATATTAAAAGGAAAGATTTTGCCAATATGACCAGCTTGGTGGACCTGACTCTATCCAGGAATACAATAAGTTTTATCACACCTCATGCTTTTGCTGACTTGCGAAATTTGAGGGCATTGCATTTGAATAGCAACAGATTGACTAAAATTACAAACGATATGTTCAGTGGGCTTTCCAATCTCCATCATTTGATACTGAACAACAATCAGCTGACTTTAATCTCTTCTACAGCATTTGATGATGTCTTTGCCCTTGAGGAGCTGGACCTGTCCTACAATAATTTAGAAACGATTCCTTGGGATGCAGTTGAAAAGATGGTTAGCTTGCACACCCTTAGTTTGGATCATAATATGATTGATAATATTCCCAAAGGGACTTTCTCCCACTTGCACAAGATGACTCGGCTTGATGTAACATCAAATAAATTGCAGAAGCTACCACCTGATCCTCTCTTTCAGCGAGCTCAGGTACTAGCAACCTCAGGAATAATCAGCCCATCAACTTTTGCATTAAGTTTCGGTGGAAACCCTTTGCACTGCAATTGTGAATTGTTGTGGTTGAGACGTCTGTCCAGAGAAGATGACCTAGAGACTTGTGCTTCTCCAGCACTCTTAACTGGCCGCTATTTTTGGTCAATTCCTGAGGAAGAGTTTTTATGTGAACCTCCTCTCATTACTCGTCATACGCATGAGATGAGAGTGCTGGAAGGTCAAAGGGCAACCCTGAGGTGCAAAGCCAGGGGCGACCCTGAACCTGCAATTCACTGGATTTCTCCTGAAGGGAAGCTTATTTCAAATGCAACAAGATCTCTGGTGTATGATAATGGAACACTTGATATTCTCATCACGACTGTGAAGGATACAGGTGCTTTTACCTGCATTGCTTCCAATCCTGCTGGGGAAGCAACACAAACAGTGGATCTTCATATAATTAAGCTCCCTCACTTACTCAACAGTACAAACCATATCCACGAGCCTGATCCTGGTTCTTCAGATATCTCAACTTCTACGAAGTCAGGTTCTAATGCAAGCAGTAGTAATGGTGATCCTAAAATGAGTCAAGATAAAATTGTAGTAGCAGAAGCGACATCATCCACAGCACTACTTAAGTTTAATTTTCAAAGAAATATTCCTGGAATACGTATGTTCCAAATCCAGTATAATGGTACTTATGATGACACCCTTGTTTACAGGTAAGAAAAATTAACCAGATTTTTGTACTTACCATGCACTCAATGTAGGGCTTGTTAATGTGCCACTGATTTGTTTTTTTAATTGGCAGTGCTACCCTGTGTTGTGATTACAGCACTCCGTTGTTTAAAGTGTGTAATCTAAGGTTTGTGAAAGGTGATCAGCTGTGGGGCAATATTTTGAATGGTGTTATTTTTAGAGAGTTCAAATTTATATTTAATATGATGCTTACTTACTTTCTTTCCCCTCATCTAAGAGATGTGACTATCAGAGAGAGAACAAGACTGATTTATTTTACAAATTCAAAAACATACCAGAACTTACACATCCACATGAGTGTTCTTTCCTTCAAGGAAGTCACGTTGGGAGGCTATACCATTACCCCAATGATGCTGGCATTGCTCAAAGCACTTTTGGAATTATCTTTAGAACCTTCGTCATACTATTTTGAATATCCTCAGTGGTGGCAAATCTTCGTCTTTTGAGGGTGAATTTGAATTTTGGAAACAAGCAAAAGCCATTTGGAGCCAAGTCTTATGAATAAGGTGGGTGATCAAGATGGGTATTGCCATTTTTGGTCAAAAATAGGATGTAACTATAAAATAATGAGACTGATTTTTTTGGGTGATTGAATAATGTGCATGTGTATTGTTTCATGTACACTGGTTCTTAAGACAGTTCCAAAGAGAGTTTATCAATATTTTGAGCAGTGAAAGTGTCACTAGAGTTAAGTATGTAATCTCCTCATAACAACTTTGATAGAGAATTTGCATCTGACTATAGGCTTTCTGGTATGTTTTTCTAAAGTTCAGCCTCATTGATTTATAGTCACATCTTGTCCAGTTTTCAGTTGGAAATATACATTTTTACCTCTTCATAAATTTCACTCATGATAGACTATTATTACTCCTAGGACACGATGCAAAATCATGGTTTTGAAATATACCTATATATATATGTGTGTGTGTGTGTGTGTGTGTGTGTGTGTGTGTGTGTGTATATCTTCAACCTTTTCTGAAATGAGATCAGCTCAATTCTTACATACTCAGATGAACTCTTGAAGATAATTTGATTTTCATTCATGTATGGAAATGAGAGAACTTTTTTTTTTTTTAAATGAGCATGGACTGGTAGAAAAAAACAACACTGGCCCAGCTAGCCATATGATCAATTCTAAGCAAAGTTCTACATGGCTGAGTTTTAATTTCCCCATCTTTAAAAGCAAGAGATTAAAGTAAATGGTTTCTAAAATCCTTCTCATCACTAAATGTATGGTCATGTAGACTATGATGCATGCATAAAGTAGTTTGTCCTTCTCATACGCAGCTCTTTACCTAGGCTATCCATTATGTATCCCTTTGTCAAAGAAGAGTGTACATCTCTGTCCCTCACCTTCCTGTAGCTAATATATATATTAACTTGCCTCTATCTATCTATCTATCTCTATATATCTATGTATCTATCTATTGCATATATATAGATGATATATGCAATATGTCAGTTTCTAGTTTCCAAATTCTAATATTTTAATCCTACCATGACAAGTAAATTCTATATGACCTTCAGAAAGTTGCTTGAATTTCATGACTGCAAAGCTTGTCATGAATAAAATAGTAATGATGCCTACCTCATACAATCGTTGTAAGAATAAAATTATGGTGTTCAAGAAAAAAAAGAATAAAATTATGGTATATATAACATGCTTAGTAATGCCTGGTATTTATCATGCACTTACTAAATAATAGTGATTTTAATCAGAAATAAATACTCTGGCCTAAAAGTCACCTGGTTCATTAGAACACATTGTCTAGGTTGTATAACAGATTACTATTACCAAGGTTTAAAATTTTCTAAAAAATTTTTTCAGAGAAAACATATAGTTTCAAGCATTTTTTTTTTCTAAATGAAATCTCAGTTTAGGTCATATCTGGTTGCTACTAAAAAAAAATGTGGGAAAAAAAAGCATCCACAGAAGAGTTTGTGATATAATGAATTTAGAGATGTCTGTAATGTTTATCAAACTTTAGAAACTGTGTTCTGAAGGTAATTTCATCAGCCCACAATGGACAGGACAAAGGATTTATACTCTGGTCAACAGCATTGCCCTGTTCATGTTTTTAGGATAATATTACTCATGCATTTTCATCAACCTCATTTATAGATAAAAACATACTGGGAACCAAGTGTTGAAGACAAAAGAAGAGGGCTGAAATGTGTAAATGAAGTATTTTAATCTTAGTAATTATCTTAGTTATTAAAGATAGATTTACTGGATACCATTCCATAGCAGCTTATAACTGATTTGGAAAATAAATACTCTGAAATGCATTTCCATTCTGGTTTCTAATGTGATTGTCAGTGTTTTCCCTTCCTTCAAATTGGCTTTTAGTCACAGAGGTGTTGTAAGTGCTAAATGGATTTGTTTAGTAGTCAGATAATGTCACAGTCACACCTTTCAAAAGCAATTTGTCATAAATGATTTTTTAGCAGTGGCTTTTGTTAGGAGTTCTGCTTTGCCAAGCAATGTAATTAGTAAGCTTGTCAAGGCATGGCACAGGCACCATTAATATAATGCAGAATCCAACAATGAGTCTTAATCATTTTAACTAGGTAAATGTAAGATTAAATCATTTCCCCATATTTCATATCTGTTATAAGTATGCTTATCTTAATGAATCCTGAAATGAAACAGAACTGAAGTCATAACACCTGTGTGTTTATATGTTTTGTTTCTTATATTAACGCAAATTCCATTGTCCCTCAGAATGATACCTCCCACGAGCAAAACTTTTCTTGTCAATAACCTGGCTGCTGGAACTATGTATGACCTGTGTGTCTTGGCAATATATGATGATGGCATCACTTCGCTCACTGCCACGAGAGTCGTGGGTTGCATCCAGTTTACTACGGAACAAGATTATGTGCGATGCCACTTCATGCAGTCCCAGTTTTTGGGAGGCACCATGATTATTATTATTGGTGGAATAATTGTAGCATCTGTGCTGGTTTTCATCATCATCCTAATGATCCGGTATAAGGTTTGCAACAATAACGGGCAACACAAGGTCACCAAGGTCAGCAATGTCTACTCTCAAACTAATGGGGCTCAAATCCAAGGCTGTAGTGTAACGCTGCCCCAGTCCATGTCCAAACAAGCTGTGGGACATGAAGAGAATGCCCAGTGTTGTAAAGTTGCCAATGACAATGTGATACAATCTTCGGAAACTTGTTCAAGTCAGGACTCCTCTACCACTACCTCTGCTTTGCCTCCTACCTGGACTTCAAGCACTTCTGTGTCCCAGAAGCAGAAAAGAAAGACTGGCACAAAGCCAAGTACCGAACCACAGAATGAAGCCGTCACAAATGTTGAGTCCCAAAACACTAACAGGAACAACTCAACTGCATTGCAGTTAGCTAGTCGACCTCCTGATTCTGTCACAGAGGGGCCCACATCTAAAAGAGCACATTCAAAGCCAAGTAAGTTTCTCACTTTGCCTGCTGAGAGATCCAGAGCAAGGCACAGGTACTCCCTGAATGGAGGAGTAAAGGAATACTATTGTTATATTAACTCACTGAACACACGTGGACTGTGTTCTCAAAGAAGCAGGTCTATGAATGCCATGTTAATTCAGTCCCACAGTTCTGATGGGCATAGTGGAAAAACAACTCTCAAATTCTGAGTGGATATCGGAAAGCACTGTGTTACCTAGTATTTCTTTTTAATGAAAAAGTGATTTGAAAACTCACATAGGAAATTGGAATTTGAAATTCCAGTTTTGTTTTTCTGATACATGGCTACTAGAGCCAAGATGTATAAACCTTCCAGGTATAGCTTAATACATGAAGGTAATATATATGAAATAGTTAGGGATAAAACGTGACAGAGCAGCAGTGCCTTCTATTCTAGGGCTGGCTTCCAGGTTCTACAATAGCAGAACACTAAATAAAGGTTATCATCAGACAAAAAATGTCTTGCCTATATAAATAATGATATTTTCTCCACTCTTACAAAGGCTCACTCATGGCTGATAAATATTTTTCAATGAGTAGATTGTATATTTTTTTCAAGGACAATGGTGTTTCTTTTCAGGCAGATATTATAAAGAACAACTCTGTGTTGTTACGGTACTTAAAATACTCAATAAGTCTATCCAGACAGTGTTAACATAAGTATGCTTCTAAACAACATTCTTGGTTCAGGTGCCTTAATGGTCTTATGGTATTTCTCACCCATGCCATAGCTTTATGCCATAGCCATAGTGGGAAGCAAAAGAAAATGCAATTGATTTTGCGTTTATCAAAAAAATCTAGTTCAGTTTTATGTCACATGCCACAATTTTATATGCTGCTACCTGGGCATGTGAAGGTGTTTTTGTTCATTCGGTACACATTTGCAGAATGAGTGAATTTTATGTTTTTCTTAATGTAAGTTAAAAAGAGAGACAAAAAAATAAGACTGCCTTATCAAAGGAAGGTTTATGTTTATCACTAAGTAAAATAAAAAAATCCTTTTAATGGAATTCTTATTACATTTATAAGCAATATAAAGGCATTGCTCATTAACCAAATGGTGATTTCATTTTTCCCTTCTGCCTATAATTCTCAGTTGGAATGTTCCTCTCTTAGAGTAAATGTATTCATTTTAACCTAAACCTGTGATGAAATTTAATTAGATATCATGCAGCTTAGTGCATCATTAAATCATGCAGCTTAATTTATCATTAAAAATGTTTAAATTTAAGGGCACCCAGGTGACTCAGTCAATTAAGTGTCCGACTCTTGGTTTTGGCCTGGTTCATGGTCTCAATGTTTGTGGGATTGAGCCCCATGTTGGGGTCTGTGCTGACAGTGCAGAGCCTGCTTGGAATTCTCTCTCTCCTTCTTTCTCTGCCCCTCCCCACTTTGTGCTCTGTCACTGTCAGAAATAAACATTTAAAAATTTTTAATTTAGTCAGACAATAATGTTGCTTTTTGATAAATGGCATTCCTGGACATTCACTGAAATCAAGGTCTATAGATAAATGTTCCTATTTACTCATTGAAAGTCTTACATTCTATGGCAACTTGATGGTAGTTTTTTAAAGATTGGTAAATGGAGGTTAATATTAAGAGGTTTCTTGATGTTTGAAGTGGGAGGTTGAGAATGAGGCTCATGTGAGAACCTTGCACAACAACAAAAAAAAATTAGCCATAATATAATAAGATATGTATTTTATTAATATAACATACTCCATGAGAGTAAGTTAAACACAAAGTTTATTATCTCTTACAAATCATTTTAAACATTAAAACACAGATAAGGAATGGTAGTCATTAGTTTAATTTCCTTCTACTAGAGGCATATATAAAAATGTCAGTTAATTTTAACTTGACAGAGGCACACCTTATACATGATTTATCATGATTACATTCAAAAGCAGGTAAAATTAAAGCAGTTCAAGATTATTCTCCATGCAAGTCTTGAAAGAAATTATCTAATGTGCTAGTACCAACTTAGATGTTTCATAAATGCCTTCTTTGCCCCAGTTCCCTTTCTAATGTTTGCCTTTCACATTTCTAAAGTCTAATCAGCTTTCATGGGTCAGTTGTATAGTTCTTTGAGGAATAAATGAGATTACATGTGTAGTTGTATTTTGTAAAATCAAAAGCATTACTCAGAGCAAAGTGTATCTCCCGCACAATTTCTGTAATCATGCTCTGATCCCAATTTAACATTTCTAATTAACTTCAAATAATTCTTCAAAAGGTGCTGAATGACAAAAGCATATCACTTTTCCCTTTCTTAGTTTTTACCTACATGGTATTAAAAAGTCCAGAATATATAAAGGCTTTCAGACTTAAAAAAATTAATCCCCAAAAAGAAATCTCTGGTATTATGAAGGTTACGGTCAAGGGGACTCTGAAATCATGCATAAAGGCCACAGTGTACTCCAAGCTACTGATTAACTTATTTTATATTTTTCATTTGCCTGTATTTTTTAAAATCAGTTCCCTGCTTATGTTTCAAATGAAACTTTAATTAAATATCTCTTATTTCTTATAAACATTTAGAACTCTGTAACATCTAATCATGTGAAATTTATTCTGTTTGACTAAAGCCATTGAAACCATTTAATTTTTATTAGCTTTACAAGACTATTTTCAGGGTGTATTAACCAAATGCTTGAACACTTGTTTTTAGAAGCGTTGAGAAGGCCTTATGTTTCTGCCTTTTCAAAAAGTTTATATTTTGAGTGAACAATGAGAGATTGGCCTATCAAGAGGGTCAAATGTTTTTGTTTACAACTATATGAAAAACTTTTCCACCAGGGCAATTTCAGTGTGAAGTGACTGAAAAATAAATCGTTGGGATGGTTGGAGGTGATTAAAGGTACCTGGTATAATGTCTGAAACACAGTAGTTACTCGAGTGAATGAATGAATAGATAGATAAATAAATGAATGAATGGGGCCAGAGACGAAGGTGCAGTAATAAGAATTTTGATTATATGCACAATGGAGATTTGTGATCTGGCTATTTTATTACTATAAGCAAGAAATTCTATCTCTTACTATTTTTCTTTCTGTTATTTCTTGCATTTCCCATTTAACCAGCTATACATATGCAATCCAAAGCATATGATTTGCTGTTGTTGATTATGTATAGGTTGTATACATTGATTTTATTTCTTTGTTCTCAATTACTTTTTTTTTTTTTTTTTAGCCATTCTACACTGTGATTTCAGGTTGTTCAATATGAAAACTAACAAAAAATGTATTTGTAGATATTTGCTCTAAACATTTCTCTTTAATTATACGTCTTCCTGTGTTGTTTTTTGTTTCTTTTGGATAATTGTCCCCCAATTCAAAAATGCCCCCAACTATTATTAAAGTAAGTCTTTTGATTTAATATATGTAATTTCTGAACATCACAAAAGGATAATGAGGCATCCAAAGCTTCCTCAAAATCCTAAGTGGAAACAAAGTTTGGTTTGATGAATATCATTTATTTTTACACTACAAAAAGATTAGAACAGAGGTGCATTAAATAAATAATTTAAATTAGATACAGTAATACCTTCATGGTGGCTAATTTATTTCCTGAATTATTTTTTAAACTATTAAATGCAGTTACTTAGGTTGAGGTTATAGCAAGTATTTTATGCTTTCAGACAGTTGATTTTAGGAGCTCTGTAGATATATTTTACTAAAAATGTTTCAGAATATATGTTGAGAATTATTATAAGCTATTTATAAACATAATAAATCTATTACCTGAATGATACATGCTTTCTCCATAAGAATTGAAAAATAAAAAAAAAATTAAATGTATTCCACTTATCTATAGGAATCTCTTTTTAGCTTTTCTTGAGAAGTGTTTCCTGCTTCAATTTAAAGCACTCAGGAGGTACTTACTTCCAAACTAAATTTTAACTGTTTTATTTGCTTGTATTATTACTAAGGAGAAACTATTTCATTTTTAAAAGTAAAAACCTAGAGCAATTATCACAAAATCCACAACAATTGCCTCTTAGTTTCTGAATGTTACTATTTCCCCCGTGTTAGTCACAATACTAAGCTTAATAATAATCATTTAAATGCCAATAGTCTAAAAAATGCCGAAAACATAAAATATCTTACTGTGCACAGAATTGAGAAGGTAAATGGGACATTTTTTCAAGGATTGAAGATCTGAACCCATTTTCTTCTTGGTGTGACAAAATCCTACTTCTGTTTTATGATGCTAAGAAAGCACTATTTACCATATTAAACAGAATGAAGACTACTTAAGCTTTCCCTTGCTCAGTCTTCCCTTGTGTTTCAGGAGGCATCCAGTCTTTCTTCTTTAACAGTGAATGTGAATGCTTCTGCCTGTGAGTGTTTGTGGCATTTTGGGGAAAGGACTTCGGCACAGAGATAGGCTGGATGGGAAAAGGATTTTTTTCTTATCCTCCTTAGTTGATGATGATAACCATCATCATTATATAATCATTATTATTATCATTACTATTATTTACCTTATAATGTTTGTGAGTTAAGTGTCCGTTGAGTTAAATTTATGGATAAGAAATAGCTTGTTTTTAAAATTTCATACAGAAAAGGAAAATACCCAAAATGTATGACAGGAATTTTGTGATAGTTTCAGAGCTCTGTCTTTTCAGATTACTCAGTCCTTTTCCTCCCATACTAGAAAAGTGCGTGCTGGAACTACAAATACATTGAGTTTTGTCAAGTTTTGGGTTGTTTGTTTGCTTGCTTTTTGCAACAAAAACAATCCTTGTCGCAGTACAGAAGATCACTTAGTAGAGGAAGAATGGTAAAAGTATTACTGTGATGGAGTCATCCTAAAAATGTGGTATTGTCTGAAGTGAGACATATATAACTGGGAGTCTGTTTAAGTATGAAATTAACTTATTAAATTATAGTGTTAATGTATTTGCAATTTTATCAAATATTACAAATAGTCCATGTAGCAAGTAGTGTACTATTGTCTTCTGATTTTGTCAGCTATTTCAAAGTCAAATTTAGGATCTAAATTTAACCTTGATAAAACACATACACAGTATATACTTATGTATCTAATATATAGATATACTAATATGTGTGCTTATCACATTAATCCATTAAAATCAGAATTTTGCGTCCTGCAACATGGATTGTAATTAATGTAGCAAAATTATATTTAAATGGGCTGGCTACCAGAGCACTTATCCCAGAACAACTGCACAAACTATACTTCTTATTTATAAGATTAAAATGGAATATAAGCTCTCTAGTAGAAATTTATTTTTCTGAACTTCCTAATGATCTCTACAACTTGTCTAATTTCCTCCACTCTTTTCAAGAAGGTTACTGTTCATGAATTTTAAAAATTAGCAAAAATTTTTTTCAAATATATTCAGAGAAGGTCATGAAGTCCCTTTCATTTTGTGTCTGGAAAGTGGATGTACGATTGATCTTGCCTGAAACATGAACTAGGTAGATATTGTGATTCAGCTCCAGAGTATGTCCAATAAATTATTCAACTAACATGAGGGCTTATGAAATAGATTGTGTTGGCTCTACCATAATGTAATTTACTAAACATTTTTTTCCTGTATAATGTGAACATGTCTTATTATTGTTTTAATGTAAAACCTAATCTCCAGAGGCCATTATAAATTTCTATGAATATTTGTGTTTGAGGTTCTATAAAAAATATTTTGTACTGTTCTCTTCACACTCACCTCTGAACCCTGAAAATAACTTTTTCCTGATTTTTTTCTTATCATTGTGTCACTTCTTAATGACTAGGAGTATTTGTTTAAAAAGAGAACATTTGGAAAGAAATAGAATGTGTGTTATGCAGGGCTATGTAATGGTATTAAACACTTACAGCCAATTGGAACATACATGTGGACATGTAAAGACAAAATGTTTACATATAGACCATTAGTGTTTTACACGAAGATAAATGGGTACTTCATAAAACATGATAGTATTTTGGGAGCTATTGAATAATGATTATCATAAATGATTATTTAATAGTCTGCATGTTGAACATGGTGAAGCTATGTTTCCTATTTTGGATTCTCTTCCTTGGTGTATCTTTTATTATTAATCATATGCAACTCTAGCTGAAATGTTAACTTTGAGTAGGGAAAAATGAGTAGAAGCCTGATTCTCTTCCTGAACTCTTTCTGGAAAGTTGCATTACATAATTTCTCACTTTAGCAACTAGGACAATATTTTTAAATTTCTACGTATATATCAGGAAGTAGTCATAGACAATTATAAAGTCAATTGCAATTAGTCCAAGAACTGGTAAGTTAAAAAAAATTAGATAAATCTTTATTAAGAGAAATCTTACCAAGATTTCAGTAAGAAGAGTTTTAGGGTCTGTTTCTTAAAACTTGAATTTGTGTATTTGTTTATGACACTGAAAATTTTATTCCCAGATGCTTTGCTGACTAATGTTGACCAGATTGTCCAGGAAACACAGGTGAGATTTTTGTTACCTGTCTCATAATTCAGCACTTAAGTGGGTATATCCTGTTATAAATAAAATTTTAAATGTTTTTTGCAATTTTATTTAACTCCTTGAAATTTTCCATTAGAACTTACTCAATGCTCAATGATACAAACTAAAATTCAGTTTGGTTAAATGGATTTCCAGTTATTAAACTTCGACATATTTCTGGTTAACTGAACATTTCTGATTCATACTGTAAGAATAAAGGGAATACTAATGTGACTTTGGAGTCACTCTTGTAGTTAGTTATCCATGATATAATGTGCATTTTTACAAATATTTCCCAGTGTGAAGATAGTAACTTATTAAGAATGTATTAACTCCTATCTTTGACCCCCATATCCTAATTGGAACTGAAATGATACATTATACCTTACTGACAGTGGATGAACACAACTGTTTCAGGGTTATCTAAAATGAATGAAGCCACTATAAAATGGAGCAAAAGGCTACATATGAAATATTCATGGTATTTCTTTTGTCAGCAACTGATTACTCTTCTGTTTTTTTTTTTCCATTTGTTTGTGTGTTTGGTTTTTTGTTTTTTGGGTTTTTTTTTTTTTCCCTTTTTGGAAGTTTCAAATGAGTATTTGATTCCTGCATTTTAATTGGATCAGAATGTGTGCTTCCAGAGTGGAATAGCACTTTAACAATCTGTTCACACAGCTGGAAGCATCAGCCATTTGCTTAAGTTTTGGCACAGAAAAAATATTCTGCTTTTAAAAGTTCTAAAAAAGGCCACTGATTTATTTTCTAGTAGTAAAAATAGGGCCTTGTTTTTGTTTTTGTTTTTTTAACATTTTGCATTTAAAAAAGAATAACTTGGGCAATCATTCAGGGTTTCCCCTAATGAATTCAACTCCCAAATCAAACACTTTTTCCTGCATCATCCCTTTAGTGAGTTCAGGATCCCATTCCCAGGTTGCAAAAAATAAACAGATGACACTGGAAACAATCAATAGCAGAGTGTGTGGCACATACTCTGAGTTCTATGTTGTGTCCTCAGCTGACCTGCGTTAAGGTGCGTTGTATCATCAGCACCCAGCAGTTTGCTTTCTCATTCTGAAACTCTCTCCCTCTCTTTCTGCCTCCTTTCCTCACCACCCCTCTCCTCCTCTACCCCCGCCTCTGGCTTCCAAAAATTCATTTATCATGTAACTTTGGACATCTAGCTGTTTTGAAAGAGAATATCTTTAGAAAGGAATTAGAAAGTAGACGGTTAATCTATCAGAAGCACAATCCAGAAGGGTGCTGAATGTTATATAAGGATTGGAAGAGTCATTTTTCAATTATGAATTAATTTCCCAAATGTTTACATTTCACAGGACATATTACATAGTATTGTGTTTATTTATTTCACTATGTTATTAGAAGTCGAATTTGGATAAAAGTAATTTCCTCGGGAGTTTGCATATTTCTCTAGATAGTACAGGTTTTGCCAAGGAGATAAGTATGTAAAATTTCCAATAATGACTTTCTTTGTCCTAAAGTAGTTAGTATTAATTACAAAAACATTCAAAAATCTAGAAAAAATGTAAAAGTAAATACATATCTGTTAAACCTACCATACCATTATCTAGTATATAATCTTTCAGTGATTTGTCATTTCTACGTGAACTGAATTCATGTGTACATATGTGTGGCATGTATTAGATTTATATAATGAATGTGTATATGTGGAATATGTCACTCTTTAAAAAAAATATTCTGAGTCTTTCTTTAGTTCCCTTTATGAAACAAACTGTCCTAGAAACTTTTTTTCCGCTTTGGCTATTTTTTTTTTTTTTTCCTATAAGCGTTACCAAGAAAAACAAATCCACAGGCAAAGAATAATTTTAACAGAATTTACTGGCAATAATCATTCACTCATAAAAAAAAAAAGAGAAAAGAAAACTCCTTGCTACATTTCTGTTATCACATTGAAATCACTGTGAGACTGCAGTGTAACTAGTCTTGGTACTTACGTGGTAAATGATTTCTGCCATAGCCAGACTATCATTTCTATAACTGTCAACACATCCAGTGAAGCCCCTTCAAGGAGACTGACCTGTGAGCTTAGTCTCCTCATGGTCTTTCTCGGCTTTCAGCAATAGCTCACCCTGGGTGGGTGGAGTGAGGTAGAGCTGGCAGAGATGTCTGGTGCTCACAGCTTCCCAGCTCTTTTTTGGAGTGGTGGGCGGCGGGGAGGAAGAGAGATGAAGGGATATAAATTTTTATTTTAAGTTTACATTTCCTGCAGGATGGTAACAAATGCTGTTTACTACCCAAAGGCAAAATTTAAATTAAAATTCTACGTATGTATATATACAGTAAAAGTAAGCAAGAAACAAACAAAAAACACCCTAGAACACATTTTTTGTTTTTAATATAACAAAAATGTTAACCATGGCAACCATACTAAATTAACTATACCACAGTCCCTCATAGAACATCAAACTCTAATAGGAAGGTACATGGATGACAGAAAAGTTTCATCTAGTCAGTGGTTTAGATGTTCCTCATACTGACGTATCTGCTAAGAGAATTTTTCCCCAAGGATGAAGAGTTATTACATGTATTTCATTTCCATTAGCAAGAATACACCCTATGCCAAATTTTCCCCTTAAGACCTTTACTGCATATGTACAGAAATAGAGTGAACATGGAAAATAACTAGTATATGACGTATGATCCTTCTATAATAAACTTTTAGGATTCTAATCACACTAAGACGAATTGACAGCAAAGGGAAGAGGAGTCATTGATAAAACTGGTGATAATTACATGTAAATTGGCACTCACATATAAAGTAATCTTGTGTTTGAAAAGATTGTTATACTTCAGATAGAGTAAAACAATTGATATGCCATGTTTAGAAGTTAAAATAGGAACAATTGACTAGTTGCATTTATAATGAAAATGCCTTAAGTAAACTTTTCTTTAAAAGTATTTGGCAAATTCAAACCAACAAAATATGTCCGTGGTGTGTGTGTATTTGTGTGTGTTAAGTATGCACAAGAAATTCCCCTAATTCTGCAACTGCTTGCACCAGCCTTTAAGGTAATAGCTTCCTGATTCTAATTAATTTGACTTCTGATTGTTCTGTTTAGTATCAATTAAGGTATTTAACCGATTTACACTTTATCATAAAATTCCTGCTACAGATGCAATAACCGTGATAAGAGTTCAGTTCTTTTATGGAAAGTATTAAGATATAAATGAATAAAAGTTAGTGATGCTGATTGTAAAGAAACAGTGACATTTTAATACAGGCTTAGGAAAAAAATATGAAATAAGAGCAAAACAGCAAAGCAAATGTATATTTATGATCCAGATATCTTTCCAAAGTTATTTCCCAGTAAAAATGACCAATATAAAATATTTGCTTCTGTAACTTTTCTTTCCTATGATATTCCCTTCAAATGAAATTTTTAAAAATAAGAATGATAAAACAGGCACATATGCACATATGTAGAAACCATTTAACTATTTTTATAATAATTAAAGCATACTTTTGACATTAATTTGAATGTTACAGTATATAAGAAAAAAATAGAACCCTAATGTCAATAATGACTTCTAGAAATAATTTCCTTCTTGGTTAGATATCCTAACTATACAAGATAAAAATCATTCATAGTTCTTAATTGCATTCTGAATAAGGGTAGTAACAACATTTTCCCACAATACATTCAAATCAGGACATTTTTTCTTCTCCTAATATTGGGGTAGCTTTAATTTCCTCTTTTCTTTGTAGTACTGTTAATAAGACTATCTGTCCATAATATTTGCATGATATCATTTCACTGTTAAATAACGACCATTACCAAAACATCCTGAGCCTATCTCAAATTCATTGTTGTTAGTTCTTATAAAATTTTAACATAATTATTATAGTCTATTTTGCTTTTTTTCCCTTTGTGATGCTCTTGTAATTTGGTGCTCATATTTAGATCTTTATGGAATCATTGTAAGAGTTTGCCTATTGATAAGTAAAAAGTGTTATTTTTAATATCCTACATATATGTTTTTATTCAGTTTCATATTATGTGATCATTTCAATAATGGTAGTAACTTCAGGGTAGGCAAATTCAGACCATAATTTCCAAAACTGCTAATTGTCTAATATTTGAAATGAACAGCTTTTATAAAAGCCATAATTTCATAGTTTGTTAGTAATGTTTTATGTAATTTGGAAGTGAATCAAAAACTCTTTAAAATATGTAAGCTTATACAATCATTAACTTGATATTAAAATAGATTCTTTATTCTGGAAGGGTTTATTATTTCTAAAATCAAACTAGTTATACTGCCCACTATTTTTCTTCTAAGTGTATTGTGTGGTTTTTATATTACTACTTCTGCGAACTTTGGTATGGTACAACTACATCTTTTTACTCTCAAAAGGGACATATGATTGGAAATACAAACAGAAATAAATTCTCGTAATCCAATTTCACCAAAATAAGCAAGCTATACTGTGAACCCAATAGATATGAATTTAGATATAATCCCATTGTAATTTAAAGTGATTTTGGAATGTTTTTCTTAGAACATTCCAGATAAACAATGATATCTATATGTCAGTAGTTTCCAAGGTAGTTATTTTTTATAAATAGGTTTTACATCTATTACCTACTAACAGTGTTCAAACGTTGTGTAAATCTTTTGTTAAATAATTTTCAAAAATTATTGTTTATACCAAAAATAACTTCAACTCTGTAGATGAAATATTTTTCCTTTTTTTAAAAAATGTTTTATTTTTAAGTAATCTCTACACCTGATGTGGGGCTTGAACACAGAACCTCGAGATTAAGAGTCATACACTGGACCAACTCTACCAGCTAGGCACCCCCAGATGAAATATTTTCTTAAATAAAATATCTCTACAGTATTTTCCTACCTTTATCACATCAAGTGTGTTCTGCTCCAAATATGTTCTACATCAGCATTTTGATATACAATATGCTTCTATATTTCATGATTCATTTGTGCCATGCAGTTTATAACCCGCAACTTGTAAACATGTAGTTGTTTTTGAATGGCGAGGAGAAAATTACGTCTATTTCATATTTATGAAATTATATATTTCTCAAAAATTCTTTTTCATCTCCATCAAAGATAGAATTTATAGGCATGTCTTAAATCTATGATACTGAGAACCCACATTAGAGGAAAAAATTTTACTGTTTGATATTTAAATATTTTTTATATTGTTTTACTCAAAATTATATTAACTATGGATTGTCTTTCTTGTGCATTATTGTCATTTTACATATTTATTTGTTCTGTGGGTAAGGAACTAATTTATGAAGAGGAATAATAGTCTTCACTGACATTTCATGTATAATTAAATTTTATAAAATTTCAATATGATACAAAACTCTCAACAGACTATACTTAAAAAGTAGAGATCACTTAGGTTTTATGTGTGATGAACAAATGTGATCTAATATGCTTATAGTTTTAAAACCAGTATGATTATTTATTAAAATTTAATGGTATGCACTAATGAATACAATTATTATTTTTTCTTAATTGAGAATATAAATGTGAAAAACATAGTAAGGGAAAATGACTTCCCACAATTTGCCTTTGACTTGCATAACTATTTAGGCTTAATACATTTAGATTTCTTTTTAAAATGAGACTCTTTTATATATTCACCAATTTGAAATTACCAAATAACATTTTAAGAGCTGATGTGCGTGTCTAGATAGTTTTTAGGGGTGTATCTTGTATTTTATGGCAAAAAACTCCTGCCTAGGTACTTATAGTTCAGTGACTTCTAAATTGCCAGCACAATGATCTTATTACATGTGTATTTTCTCTTTGTTTCTTTTTCTTTTTCTTTCTTTCTTTCTTTCTTTCTTTCTTTCTTTCTTTCATTTTAGAGGCTGGAGTTAATCTGAAGAGCACTACTTCTTTCTCTCCTGAAAAAAGTTGCCACTGATATTTTTACTGGATAAAATTTAAACATGTTTCAATTCACAAAGGCCAATTGTTGAACTGGTGTCCTAGAAGAAATTGTTCACAGGAGCCGAAGCAGAAGTCTCTGATGCTGGTGGAACTGGCTCTATCAGACCATGGTTCATCCTCTTTTAAAGCCAAATTTTTTTTTCTTCTGGCCTACAAGTACTTTCTTTTTTTTAAAGAAGGAAAGAGAAAAGCCTACACTGGCATCGAGTTCTGTATCAATCCATGTTACATTGCCATCCATGATTTAAGACTGTAGAATCTTGAATAATCTATATCACTTTAACAAATAAATGTTTTACTATGACAGAATTTGTACAGTGCCTGATTTGTGGAAATATCAGTTGCTTCAAGAATGAATGGTGAAATGATGACTGTAAGAACTAATAATACTATTTTACATTTATGTAATGCAAAACCTTAAGGAATCACAATTGCTTTATAATACTGGAACTATTTCTGCCGTGACTGAAGCTCACCCACGTCTGTGGGAGACCAGTACAGCTATTTAAAAAGCTTTACAGCAGTTTTATGCTTCAGTGTAAGACAGTGATGAGGGATCTCTTCTCCTAGTGGAACTTCAGAAAGCCTCAAGGTAGGCATGTATGGTAATTAATCCAAATTGATGCATTGCTCTTCTGGAGAGCCAGAGCAAAGAATTTTAATAATTTTAGGCCTTATATTTCATGGTAAGTGCCCATTTCTCCAATTTTACACAATTGCAAATAAAGAAAATTAAGAAGTAAAGTAAATAAAGGGTAGATAAAGAAGAACAGACATCTGATTTAACACCAGCATAAATAAGAGGAAGACATTTCCATGGCCAATAAATGTTAATACAATCTTATCTAAGCAGTATCCAAGCCTAGCATTTAAGGGCCATCCCTGGTAATAAGGCAGGCCTGAGCTCAAACTCTACATCTGAGCAAATTTGGCCAGTCACCTACCTTTCGTGTTCTCACAGAAGAAATATTGTAAAATTTGAAAACGTATATAAACTTATCCCTGTATTTGTTAAGCAATAAGTTCAATTAAAAACTAGTATTAGCATTGCCATTAGCCATTGAATTCAGATTCTCTAAAATATTAGATTTTATTTCTGTTCCTTTATAATTTTATTAGTTGTCAATCATCAAAAGCAATATGTAGTTTAAATTTTTTAAAAACCCAGGAAACTGTCTTTTAAGAAATGTAGGTTATCTCTTAGCCCTTCCACATCTCATATACTTTTAAAAATATCCAACCATCCAAAGAGAGGTTACAGATTATTAGCCTTTAGATGGCACTTGAAATCTGCTCAGAGCCTAACTACACTAAACAATCTAAAGAGGTGCACACATACATTCACTCCAGACACCCAATGCATGCTTGAAACAGAAGTAAGTTGAAATGACTCTGGGCAAATGGTTCATTCTCTCTGTTTCCTGGCAACTCTAATTCTCTGAGCAATTCTGTTCATGTGTGTGTACATGTATATATGCATGGATAAACGTTTATGGTGACAAAAAAGACACAAAATGAACACTGTGCATCTGCAAATCTATTCCCGATATATACAACTTTTCTCCTCAAATATAAAGCTTCAGGAAGACAAATGGCTTTCCTGGATCTCAGTGCAGAGTTCAACTTTTTAAGGTCTTTCTCAGGAAAACCTGCTAACTTTTCTTCAAGAACATTCTCCTGTTTATCTTTGAATTTCTCCTGCTGTCTGGGACTGATTCTTTCCTATTTTGACATTTTTCTTGATGATAATGTAGCCTGACCTCTTCACTTCTTTAGGACGTTCACACTATTGTGTTCCAATGAACATGAGTTTTAGTGTGTTAGAACTAAAATTACATTTAATCTTTTTAAGTCTTCATCTTGCATCCCCTACACCTGAACTAAAACTTCCATTTATGCAAACATTCAAACAACATTAATCAGGCACTCATATTGTACATATTTTCTCTTTTTGAAATGTTTGTAAGGAAGACTGGGGCCCAGGTCTCTGATTCTGTAAGTATGCAATACTCAATTGTTTATGGGCAGATATTTACTTCTTATACAATGAGATTCAGAGAACACAAATGCACACCCTTAATAGGAATAATGATCACAAGTTAAAGTTTTGCAAAAAAGCAACAAAATAATATTTTGAGGACAAGTAGGAATAATTTCTTTAGCTGAGCTTATAATGTCACAAGGGTAATTTAATGGGTGGTAAAAAGCCTCACCTAACGTTATTGAATATGCATTGGAAACCACTTCTGTTTTCCTGTTATTCTACATTCCTGAGTAATACTGGAAGTAACCCAGCTGCTATAAATATATATTGTATTAACATGAATGTTTGAAGTTCACCTTATGAAATAGGATATACATAATATAAACCACATCAAAAATACAAGAAAATGAAACAAAAGAATTTTGAATGCAGCATCAGTAGAGTTCGTGAGACATGGAAATGGCCTGAAAACCATAGTTTATATTTTGGAATTCTACAGTCATGGTTTTTGAAATCCATGATTTGTAGAACCAGAGTTTAGTAATAAAGCATCATTGTTGGTGTTGAAAGGAAAACTCAAATAATTTTAATTTTCCGCTTTATTTGTGATTTAGTAGCTTTAAATTTAGTTTTACAACTTTTTGTTGTCCAATTATGTAAAAACCCCATTTCATATATATAGAATATTTTGTGACAGATTCTTGGTTTGTTTTGTCCAAAATATATTCAGATTATTTCTACTTTTACACTGCTTTCTATAAGTTAGGAATTTATTCCTTTTTTTATTTCCAAAATATACTTATACTGACATCTCATAGATCTACTCAGCAAATGGGGCATGTGTGTGTGTGTGTGTGTGTGTGTGTGTGTGTCTATTAAGGCATATGCAATTATTTAAAAATACAAGTGATACAGAATATATTATGTACAACCAAAGTAAAAATCCCTAACTCATGATTGCTTTATTTGATATACAAGTATAATATATAAGGAAACTACATTAGATTTTTTATAAAAGCGTTTTTTTATTGTGGAAAATATATATGACATAAAATTTGATATTTTAGCCACTTTAAGTGTATGATTCAATGGCATTAATTACATTCACAATGTTGTACAATCATCACCAGTATTTTAAAAACATTCTTATCAGCCCATACACAGAATCTGTAGCCATTAAGCAATAATATCCATTCTCCTTCTTTCAGTCTCTGGTAAACTCTAATCAACTTTCTCTATTAATTTGCCTATTCTAGATATTTTATGCTAGTTGTATCATCAATTGTTCTTTTTGTCTGGCTTATTCCATTTACCATAGTGTTTCCAAGTTTCATCCATGTTGAAGATATATCATCAGAACGTTTTATGGCTGATGATATTCCAGGAATATATGTAGCATATTTTGTTTATCCATTCATCTTTTGATGGACACCATGTTGTTCCCATCTTATGGGCACTGTGAATCATGCTAAAATGAACATTGGTATTCAACTACATATTTAGGTGTCAGTTTTCAATTCTTTTAATTGAATTGCTGGGTCATAAAATAATTTTATGTTACAATTTTACCTTTTGAAGAACTGTCAGGCTGTTTTCCACTGTGGCTACACCATTTTACATTCATTCCAGTAATGTGCATTTGTTCCAATTTCCCCATAATTATAATTTTCAATTTTTTAGTCATCCCAGTGGTGTGGGTTATCTCATTGTGATATTGAATTGCATTTCCCTAATCAATAACGATATTGAACTTCTTTTCATGTGCTTGACCATTTGCATATCTTCTCTGGAGAAATGCCAACTCAAGTTCTTTGCCCATTCTTAATCTATATTGTTGTTATGGAGTTGAAGGCATTCTTTATATCTTCTGTACACTAAACCCTTCTCAGATATATTATTTGCAACTACTGTTTTCCATTCTGGGTTTTTAGCTTTCTTGGTATTATATCCTTTGATGAACAAAAACATTTAATTTTTATGAAGTCCTGTTCTGTATTTTTATCTGCCGTTGTGCTTTTTTTGCTGTCGTATCTAATAATTCTTTGCCTAACCCAAGGTCATCAAAATTTATCTCTATGTATTTTTCTAAGAGCTTTATGTTTTTACCTCTTATATTTAGATTATTGATCCATTTTGAATAAGTTTTTGTGTATGTTTTGAGGTAAAGCCCTGATACTATTCTGTTGGTTGTGGAAATCCAGTTAGTTGTCCCAGCAACATCTGTCCCAGAAAAAGTATTTTTTCCCTGTTGAATGGAATTGGCAGGCCGATCAAAAATCAGTTGACCACAGATGTATTTATTTCTAGATTCTATATTCTATCCCTTAGGTGTATATGTTTGTTTTTATGTTAGTACTCATAATATTTTGATCACTGTAGCTTTGTAGGCTTTGAAACCAGAAGTATGAGTTCTGCAACTTTGTTCTTTTTCAAAATGGTTTGGCTACTCTGGGTTACTTGCAGTCCCAAATGAATTGTAGGATTGGCTTTTCCTTTTCTGCAAAGCAGCAGTTAGAATTTTGATAGGGATTCCAACGAACCTATAGATCATTTGGGAAATACTGATATCATAACAATAATTGAATTTTTCAATCCATGAACATGACATGTCTTTCCATTTACTTGTGGCTTTTTAATTTCTCTCAACAATGTTTTATAGTATACAGTGCACAAGTCTTTCATCTCCTTAAATAAGTATTTTATTCTTTTCATGTTCTTGTAAGTGGAATTGCTTTTTAATTTCTTTTGTGGATTCTTCATTGTGTATATTAAAAAATAACTAATTTCTGGGTGTTAATCTTGTACCCGGCAACTTGTTTGAATTTGTTAACTCTAGTAGTTTTCTTATGAATTCTTTGGGTTGTCTATATATAGAATCATAACATATATGAATAGAGATAATTTACTTCTTCCTTTCCTATTTTAGTTTTCTTGTCATTTCTTTTCTTTTTTCTTTTTTGTCTAATTGCTCTTGCTACAAATACAGTACAAAATTGAAGAACACTGGTGAAAACAGCCATCCTTGTCTTACATTTTATTTTAAAGGAAAATTTTCAATCTTTCAAGATGAGTATGATGTAGACTATGGGTTTTTAAAACTGGGCTTTATTTTGTTGAGGAAGTTCCCTTCTGTTCCTAGTTTCCTGGTGTTTTCATCATGAAAGGGTGTTAAGTTTTTTTTCAAATGATATTTGGTGTCATTGTCTTGTATTTAGTTTTAACTTCATCCTATTAATGTGGTATATTACATTGGTTTTCTTATCTTTAACCCTTAGCATCTCTAGGATAAATTCCACATGGTCATGATATATAAACCTTTAAATATGCTGTTGTATTTGTTTTGCTAGTATTTTGTTAAGGATTTTTGCATCTCTATACACTATGGATGTTGGTGTGTAGTTTTATTTCCTTATGATGTCTTTATCTGATGTTAGTATCAGGTAATGCTGGCCTCTCAGAATGAGTTAGGAAGTGTTTCCTCCTCTTCTATTTTCTGGAAAAGTTTGAAAAGAATTGGTGTAAATTCTTCTTTTACTGTTTCACAGAATTTGCTAGTGAAACCATCTGGTCCTAGAGTATCTTTGTTGGAAGATTTCGGATTGTTAATTTAATTTTTTATTATAGGTATGTTGAGATTTTCTATTTACTCTTGAGTCAGTTTGGATAATTTATGTATTTCTAGGAGCTTGTCACTTTCACCTAAGCTATCTAATTTGTTGATGTACAATTTTTCCTAGTACTCACCTATAATTCTTTTTGTTTCTGCAAGGTCACTTTTCTCCATTTTTGAAAGTGGCTTATTGAAGTCTCCAAGTATTACTGTAGTACTATTTATCTTTTCAATTCTCTCCAGTGTTGCTTCATATATTTTAAGCCACTGTTTGCTAGTATGTATAAATTACAATTGTTATACTCTCTTGATGATATGATTGGTTTTGGAATGTTCTTCAGTGTCACAAATCTGATTATCATAATTGTTTTTTTTTAATTTTTTAATGTTTATTTATTTTGAGAGAGAGAGAGAGACAGAGACAGAGACAGAGACAGAGACAGAGAGTTGAGTGGGGGAGGGACAGAGAGAGAAGGACACACAGAATCTGAAGTGGGCTTTAGGCTCTGAGCTGTCAGCACAAGCCTGATGCAAGGCTTGAACCCACAAACTGTGAGATCATGACCTGAGCTGAAGTCAGACTCTCAACCTACTGAGCCACTCAGGTGCCCCTGATTATCCTAATTGTTAACTACATGAATTTATTCTGAGTACACTAACTTCATTGTCACATCTATTTCACTTGTTCCCAACCCCAAGTATAATTGGTTTCTTTGTTATATCATATACTAACCCTCATCTTTCATTTCTGTCCTAATTGAAATCCAGTTTTAAGACTTAACACTCATCTCAAACTTCAGTCTTATTAACTAATATGCCAGTCTCTTTGTCAATAATGTATACCAACATTTTGGAGACTGCTCCCACAACCATCACTCTCAAATGCCAGCAAAGATTTTTCTCTACATATACATTAGTGAAATGGGTCATTAACAAACTAATTTGTCTTTATGATTTGAATACTGACATAAAAATTAAGGGAGCACAAAAAAGTATATAATGCTTTCCAAAAAGAATGCATAATTTATCTATGCTCATAAATCATTCACAATCTTTAGTAGCACAACATTGTGAATACCTGTAAAAGCCAACAATAAGTACTCTAAATATATTACTGTAGCACAAATGCCCATCAGTGGAATTCATGAAGTCTTTTGAAATAGTTTTTTTAAGCTGTCTTCTTGTTGTCTTTATAAGAAAAAGGAGGGTCAGGGATACCTATTCAGATAGGGCATAACATATTGCATGACCCCCAAGAAGTATGAGATGTGCAAATGTCTAGAATAAGAAAATATAAAGTGGGTCTGACTTTCCACCTTGAACTAAGAAAATAAAATTGGTGCATTAAGAGTCATAGGTTATCATATTTAACAATTTAGATATAAAAGTTTAATTGAATGTGATTGGAAACTTTTTATTTGAATGAGTTTCTGAGTGGAGTGGCTTAGAGAATGTTCACAGGAAATCTCTAATTGCTGGAAAGACTATTTTATTTCTAAGGGAAGATTTCAAAGTCTTTATCAAACTTGTTCAATTCTGCAACCATTTATTCAGCATTTAATTTGTCCTGTGTCTGGTACTATCCACTGGGGATAAAGAAATAAATGACTCAAATATTCATATTTAGGTGGAAGGTAAATATATAGACGTCTTGTGTTGTTTAGTCTGTTCAAGCTGCTCTAACAAAATACCACACACTGGGTAGCTTATACATGGCGGAAATTTATTGCTCACAGTTCTGAATTTAGTTGCATCCTGGTAAAGTCCCTCTTCCTGATTCTTAGCTGGTGCCTTGTTGCTGTGTCCTCCCATGGTGGAAGGAGCTAGGAATTTCTCTGAAGTCTCTTTTATAAGGCACTAATCCAATCAAGGGTGTTCTACCTTCCTGATCTAAGCACTACCCAAAGGCCTACCAATTCCTAATACTATTATCTTGGGTATTAAGATTGCAACATATTAATTGGGTGTGGGGAGAAACACCAACAGTAAGACATATGCTTACTTAAGAAGTGACATTATTAGGGATTTAGAACCACAACTGTATGGAAGCAGAGTACAAACCAATCCAATGACCCTCTGAGCAAAAGAGGTAAAAAATAGCTCATCCTACTGGTGCTACTTAAAATGAGTAAAATTGTTCTCAAAAGAAACTTCACATGTCACAAGGGAGTGGCATGATACAGTCAAAATACTGATGGAAAAAATCTGCAGCCAAGAATACTCTACCCAGCAAGGCTATCATTCAGAATAGGAGAGACAGAGTTTCCCAGACGAAAACTAAAGCAATTCATGACCACTAAAATGAGTAAGATTAAATAATGTCCCCAAATCAAAATTCCATTTATGGAACCACAAGACTTTATGATCCTTTTTGAAACCACCCTCAGTATTTTACTACATCAACTCAAACTATCTTCACCAAGCCCTGAACTTCATGTCCTCTTGTGTTATTTATTAGAAATGTGTACCTTCCTTTTTAGACTTGAAAATCTTTTGATCAGGTATTACATCATATTTAATTTTGGATCTCTTAAGATGCTCAGTAGAGTACTTTGAATATACAAGACAAATCCTATATGTTTGCTATATAAATATATTGCAATAGTAGCTACATACAGAAAGAACTGAAAAATGACAAATTTGGAGTCAGCTATAAGAATGGGGAAGAGTCGATGATGAGATTAGGGTGATAGCTAAGAAAGAAATTGAAACAAGATACAAAAATGCCAAAAGAATCTTCATTTATTCATTACATAAGCATGTTATTTTTATTAACAAATATTTGTTATAATTTTGTGCTTCTTAATCTTTTAAGTGATCAAGATAGAATAGACAATAAGTGACATTTGAATATCTATGTGTTATATCAAATTAATTTAATAAATATCATAGGAAATTTTGTTCTTGGGCTAAGACAGCTTATTTTTATAGGAGTAGATAGATGCATCAACAGCAAGTTCTAAAACAAGACATACTATATGAACAATAAGCATAAAAGACACACTGTGAAGAACAAAGATAAATAAATGATTACAAAGAATTGTGTGATTCTGAGTTTGGGATCTCATAGTATGGTGATTAATGTTGAGGGTAATAGAAAAGATGAGTGATATAAAGTGTAATTTCCACTTTCTTAATGTGTGTGATATTGTGATTTATATTAAGAAATATGTATTTGCTCTTTGTCTTAGCACAGAGCTTCTAAAATTCTTAGAATTTCCTAAGTGATGAGACACATAAACTTGTCTTTTGTAATGTTAATGAGGTGACTTTAGTCCCATATCTAAGGAAGGAGGCTGGTTGCCAGGAGAACCAACCGTGTGATTAGAGGGTTGGGATTTTCAATCTCATCCACCCACCTTACCCCTTGTATCCCCACCTCTGGGCAGTGAAGAGGGCCTGGAGGTTTAATTAGTTCCAGTACCAATGATTTAATCAACCATGGCTCTGTAATAGTCTTCATAAAAACCCAAAAGGATTGAGTTCAGAGGTTAGCAAACACATGATGATTTGGGGAGAGTGGTATGCTGAGAAAGGCATGGAAACTCTGTGTCCTTTCCCCATATCTTGCCCTATGAATTTCTTCCATCTGGATGTTCTTGGGTTATATCCTTTTATAGTAAAGGGGTAGTCTAATGAGTAAAATGATCCCCTCAGGTATGTGAGCTGCTTTAGTGAATTAAACCCAAGGAGGGGGTCATGGGAACCTCTGATCTACAACAGGCCCATCAGAAGTACAGGTAATAACCTAGGCTTGGGATTGGCATCCTGAGGTGGAGGGAATTACTGGAATCTCCAACTTGTAGCCAGGAGGTCAGAAGCACAGGTGACATTCTGGGATTGTGACTGGTGTCTACAGGAAGAAGCAATCTTAGAGGACTGAACCTTTAACCATGAAATCTGATGATATCTTCAAGTAGATAGGCATTAAAATTGAATGGAGTTGTAGGGACACCCAGAAGGTGTCCAGATAATTGCTTGTTGCTATGGGAAAATTCTCCCATTGGAATTGGTAACCGGAACCTATTTTAAAATGTAGAATTTTGAGTGATAATAATAGTAAAATTTGGAGCTTTGACACTGGGGATATGTAACTACATGATATAAAATCAAATTTAAATTAATAGTCTTAGGTGCTTAACTATCCTTCTCTTGCTCTTCTCTAGAAAAAGAAACTTATTTTCTTTCCTGAAGTCACTGCAGTCTTCCCACAATATTTCTGTGTCATCCTCTTTATGATTAGTTTACCCAAATTACTTCCTAGATTTGCCTTTCAAAAACTGCTTAATGCTTCCCTATGGTGGCTTTCTTGACTGAACTAAAGGGTATGTATGAGTCAAGTGAATTAAACCATACATCCTTGGCAAGTGTGAATAGCTAAAATTGGCTGTATATATTTTCTATATATTTCAATTCTTGGTGGGTTTTTCATCGTGTTTTATTTATTATTTATTTATTTATTTATTTTACTTACTGTTTTTGATAGCATTAATTTGTATTTTACTTTATTAAATTAGTAAATAAATAAATTGCCATTGTAAAAGGTAAATAAATCAAAGCTTATTTTACTTTCAATGTCTCAAGAATAGGAATTTTTGCCAATAATTTCATGCTGGTGTCCTTTTAATGCTCTACTATTTTTTTTTCTATTAACTTACTGACAAATGCTTGAATAAATAGGAGTCAAGAACTAGAATGATAATTTTTTTAATTTTCATTTTTAAAACATAATTTCTAATAATATGGGAAATCAAAATTTGCAGTGATTCTTATTTGGATGCAAATATAGTATCATTTCTATCTCTGATATTGTAATCCAAAAACCCTTTTACTTGTTTACATGGTAAATGAAACCTGTAATAACTAAATACCAACACTCCAATCTTGTTTTGGGCAGATTATTTGAAACAATACAATTTGATCATTCTAAATTTCCATTCTATGGTCCAATTGCCCTATTACTTTCCCTACTCTCTTTTATTCAAGAATGAGTATCACAATGTAGACAAACCTTTTTTTCAAAAGAGTATCTTCAGCATTTTTTAAGTGACTCTTGTCTCTACAACATTTCTCAAACTTTAGCAGACATCAGAATTATCTCAGAAATAAATCTATTTTGGGTTTTCACTGCCGCTTCAGATAATCTATGTGGGGGCAAAGTATCTCAATAATTTGCAACTTCCACCCACCATGTAAATCACAGTTTACTCTTTCATGCTAACTTATTGAAAAATTGGTCACAATTTTTAATTATATAAATGTAATATTCTAAAACTCCAAATGCCAAAAAATTATTAAATTATTTTCTTTCTACAGGTGCTTATTACAGTCCTTCCACCATTATTTTGAGCATTAGCTCACAAAAGACGAATATGGATGTAGGTAGCATTAAAGTTTTCCAAAGGAAAAAAAAAATATATATATATAAAGTTAGTCACTTTTATTGTACTCCTTAGAATTTCAAAGTTTCCTCAGATCTCAAAATGTGGACAAAATTGCGATTAATATTAGCCTTTGACACAAAGCAGGAGAAGAGAACAAATCAACATTAGTAATTCTAAAAATATTTTAATGACAGTAATGGCATTTACTTCATTAAAATGTTCAAATTATTCTCATAATTTCTCTTAAACCAGTGAAGATATAAGATGTCTCTATGTCAATAGTAGTTCTATTATTATGTAACATTTTAATTCTCTGTATTTTTACAACCATAAAAGCTGCATCCAGTGGTTGTATTTGAAAAGAGACATCTAGATATTAAATCAACTAATTCTTTAACGCATCAAGTGTACTGTATTTATATATTTAATTAGCATCAAGGGTAATGTACACAGCAGATTTCTTTCCAGACAGTCTTTGGAGTGAAAGGCAAGATAAAATACTGGATAATTAATCAATGTCCAGTTATTTTAGATAAGTAAATAAGATAATTTTTATCTTTCCCCAAAATTCTGGATATTTAAATTCTAGGGAATATTTTATTTGTACCATCACTAATTTTTTGCTTTTCATCTTTTTCACTTCTATTTTGCTTCTTTTCTATGGTGTAGGTTTTAATGTGATATTCAACAGCTCTAATTTTTACCCTAGGGTCTATGAAAGTATTGTTAAATTGTACTATTTACTATATGTGAATTATAATTCACATATTCAACTATATTCTCATATTTTCCCTCAAGATATTTGATGGTGGTATAATCACATGCAATTTGATTTTTTGTTTCTTCCCTAAGTTGGCTGCATTGTTTTTTCTTGGTGTCGATTGTAACTCTATTATTGCTACAGTCCTTATAATTAATTATTTTACTATGGGTAATAATTCTTCAATTCAACAATAACCAAAAAATTATGCGTAAGAGAAAGTACTAAATGTACTAAATATAGTAGATGAAAAATGCTGTTCAAAAAGAAGGTCATGAAGCAAAAGTCATCTAGAAATAGTAAGTGAATGTAGAATTTCTTATTTACCAGATTAGAACAGAATCCCTAAGTGGGGAAACAGGTAGGGGATCAGACTGATGAAGTTAAGTATATAAATTTAGAGACCAAGGGAGTGAGTGTGCACAGGAAGAGGAGGTATATTAAAGAAAATAATAGAAGACTGGGTCAATAGGATGGATTTGCTGATTTTATATGGAATCTCAGGGCAGGTGTAGAGGAGAAAATTGTCAAAAGTTCTTTAAAAATTTTTTTTTAATGTTTATTTATTTTTGAGACAGAGAGAGCATGAATGGGGGAGGGTCAGAGAGAGATGGAGACACAGAATACAAAGCAGACTCCAGGCTCTGAGCTGTCAGCACAGAGCCCAATGCAGGGTTCAAACCCACAGACCGTGAGATCATGGCCTGAGCCGAAGTCAGAGGCTCAACCGACTTAGCCACCCAGGCGCCCTGAAAATTGTCAAAAGTTCTCAAAGGGTGGATTAATGAATAAGGAAAAGAGCATCATAATGAATTTATAGGATATACTTCTAGACCCAAGACATATTCAGTAAATAAGACATATAACATTGAGGTTTGATAAGATAGTCAATTTTTGTGTATTTCTTTTTTTTTTAAGTTTTTACTTCATTTCCAGTTAATTAACATACATTAGCTTCAGGTATACAACACAATGACTCAACACCTCCATACATTACCCTGAACTCATCATAAGTGCACTTCTGAATATTTATTAACCATTCAATCCATCCCCCAATCCCTGCTCTCTGGAAACCATCAATTTGTTCTTTCTCTATAGTTAAGGGTCTGTTTCTTGATTTGAAAAAAAAAATGAGAATTTTTGCCTTTGCTTGTTTGTTTTACTTCTTAAATTCCACATATGAGTGAAATTATATGGTATTTGTCTTTTCTAACTGATTTTGTTTAGCATTATATTCTCTACTTTCATTAATGTCATTACAAATGACAAGATTTCATTCTTTTTTATGGCTGAATAATGTTCTCTTGTATATCTATACCACATTTTTATCCAGTCATCAATCGATGGATACTTAGGCTGCTTCTGTATCTTGGCAATTGTAAATAATGCTGCTATCAACATCAGGGTGTAAGTATCTTTTGAAATAGTGTTCTCGTGTTCTATGGGTAAATACCCATAGTGCAATTGCTGGATCATAGGTAGTTCTATTTTCAAATTTCTGCGGAAACTCCATACTCTTTTCCACAGTGGCTACATCAGTTTGCATTCCCACCAACAGTGCATGAGTGTTTAGGATAGTCAATTTTGAATTGTCTAGAGACTAACCAGGTATGAAAGAACATAGAGAGATAGGTTTAATTTCCAAAGAGAATACCTTGATGTGGAGACAATAAGCAGAGGACATGTTAAAATTGAAATAGCAAAGAACTTTGCATGTACTTCTGTGTCTTCTAGTTCTTTTCTCATGCCCAGTAAGACAGATAACAGTAGATATTTTCTACTTGTAAGTTTTGTTTAATTTTACCCACATTTCCTTTCTTAAACCACCAAGTATGGTGACCCAGAAGGAGGGAGATTAAAGTTAAGCTGAATCAAATGCTCTAATTTAAAAGCCCTCATGTAGTATTATCAGCCTATGTTCAAAGCTAATTATATTTGGCTATTGGTTATTTGATTGACTTTTCTGGAGTATTAAAAAAATCACTTACATAGTGAGAATATAATTCAAGACTTCTGACTCTTGAGTGCAACCACTAGAGCACATGCTGATGACTTTTTTATGGCACCAAAGAAATAATTTATAAAGTTTTAAAAACCATAATCTAGTATTTGGGGTTTAGGGCCAGGACACAAGTATATCAGAGAGGTAAATATTTCATCCAACAAATATAAATTGATTTTAGTTGTAAGTGTAGTCTAATTCACTTAGCTTAAATTATTTAAGCATCGCTTATAAATGTACTCAGTACTAAATTACAGTTGAAACCTTTGTCTTCAAAAATAGAATATTTCATTATCTAAGAGATGGAAACCTAGGTTCACTATGAGAAGTTGACACAGCATGGTTTTTCCCAGTTTGGTTGTAAAAGTTTATTTAGCATGAGGAAGCTCACATATTTTAGAGGGCAGATATTTAAAGTTCTACAACCCTTAACATTAGAATTTTTTAATGTTTTATTTGCTTTATTTAGTACAATAATACATTTATATACTGACTGAAACAGTATTTTGAGACTTATTCTCATTTGTACTCACCAGCCTTGATAGAAATGTTGTGTAAGCAAGTTTATCTCAAATGTCTTTTCATCACCTTTGGGTAATCCCTCAAATGCAACTGGGTAGAAAATCCATAAGGTGCTTGTCAATACTCTGTGGCAGCTCAAAAAATTCTTTATGGCATGACATACGATGACCACACTCGAATTATTTCAAGTATGCAACTGGAACTGCATAGATTGAGGCTGTGTTTTTCATAACACTTTACATAAGATTGAGACTATTTGAATTTTCTATCTCCAAGAATGGGGCTGGAGCTGATGGAGATCAAGCCATCTTCTGTTGCCACTGCTGTCTATTCAGAGGACTAATCCATTCAGAAGAGAGGGGATGGTGCTTGCACCAAGAAGTTTGCCTTTGGGATGGGAAAACCCCTGGAAAACTCAGTAAAATTTTAGTTAAACTTTCATGACATAGATTCAACACCACTTGTTTATAGATTAGATCCCAGTGGGGATTGAACTTAACGTATTCATTAGTCACCAAATATTAAGCAATCATCCCAGGTAAATAGCCGTTATGCAAATTTAGAAGTATTAAACTACTTATATTCCACAGAGAGAATGCATGGGGTAAGTAAACATGCATGTAAAGGACTCTTTCTGGACACTCTTAGAGAGTGTTTTCAGATTAAGTAAGTTTCAAATCAAAATCCAAACCAAAAAATCACACCATAAAAGTATCTGAGGGGTGCCTAGATATCTCAGTCTGTTGACTGTCCAACTCTTGATTGTGGCTCAGGTCATGATCTCAGCGTTGGTGAGATAGAGCCCCTGCTGTCAGCGCAGATCCTGCTTGGGCTTCTCTCTCTCTCTCTCTCTCTCTCTCTCTCTCTCTGTCTCTGCCCCACTCCTGCTTATGCGCACATGCTCGAGCATGCTCTCTCTTTCTCTCTCTCTCTCTCTCTCAAGATAAATAAGCGTTAAAAATATGTATCTGGAAATGTTTTAAAATTCAAAGCTGCTAACCTAAAAGCTAAGGGGAAAGGAAAATCTTAATGCTTAATTACTTATTTTTTTTTACTCTTAAAAAAAGCATTTATTTTCTCCCATTTAGAGATTTGTTTGGGATTTATTTGGCATTTATTTGGAGGGTTGTGCTCACTACATTTTCAAAAGAGGGCAGATAATTAACCAAATTAGATGAGAGTAATAATCCATATAAATGTGTGCATGACACAAGGCAGAAAGTCAACAAATATTTGTTGAATGAATAAGTAAAATTAATATGAAGAAAAAATATTTTTCAGACATTCTAAAGTAAGCCATCAAATCCTATGGGAATAATATCATTTGTTTGTAAGGGTTTTTTTTTTAACCATCAAAATAATTTTTCTCCCTAAATACCTAATTTACCTTAATTGGGTGTTTGTCTAAAGATCAATCGGAAAAAAAATAAACTTATTGGGATACTATTAATAATTACATAATACAATGGGAAAATCTGATTTTATTTAAGGAAATTGATCAGGTTCTTGGTTGAATTAATTAGTTTAGGTATGCAATGAAACTTTTCATCTTTGTATTTATAAAATACAAACCTGCTTACTTGGTTATAATTTCACTTAATTATATTAAAACCCAGTGTAAATAGAAGAGTGTACTAACTTTATTTTTGAAGCACCAGCATCCTTTCTTCCTGCAGTTGGATTGTTATATTAACACGAATTTAAATCAGTCAAATAGATTTACTCTGAAAAATAAAAAGTAATCTATAACAGGGAAAGAAGGATATCACTCAAAGGTGAACACTATATTATCAAACCAAGACAGTACTGATATTTCTGGATGTAGGAAGCATCCTACCTTCTCTGCGTCTGCCTGGGGTCCTTGTTAACCTGTTGCACTTGAGAGCCACTCTCACCCTTCAGAACTGCCAGGGCAATAGCCTAAGCACCACCCTAGTGCCCTGCCTCCCACTGGAAAGAAACCCATGGTAGCCCCTATAACCTCCAAACCAAGCCCGTTCTTCAGTTTTATCATCTCCTTTCCTGGTGCTGTAGCAGCATAGAATAAACTCTTCATTACCTTCATAAACTTACATATACATTATATACATATATATGTATGTATGTATATATATATAATGTTTATTAATAATAATATCAACAAAGCACATTTTCCTTTTACTGTACATAATGTAACGCCCTGCTTATTTCACTTCATAGATCAGTGTGAATCATACATATTTCTGTTTTCATATTTTTCTGTTTTCTGTTATAGTACTCTTTGAAAATACAACATAAAATACTGCAGAATCAGTTTTAAAAAATGGACCATAATTAATCAAATTATACCCTTATCTGTTGTATTCAGGTGTTTCCTCTCTGTTTTGTATAGTATGAACACAACTATGAGGTATTCTTATGACTACTTCCGGCAGTCAGAGGATATTGCCATTTTGAAGATTCTTGATGCATAAGACAAAATAGCATTCAAAAGAGTTGGACTAAGTCGTCAGTACACCAACAGTGCCTGGAATTGTATTTCTTATGAAAACCTCATTAACGTGGGGAATTACCATTAAAAGAAAGTCTTTGGGGTGCCCGGGTGGTTCTTAACTTTGGCCCAGGTCATGATTTCAAGGCTCAGGAGACTGAGCCTCTCTGGCCTGTCAGTGCGGAGCCTGCTTGGGATTTTCTCACTCTACCTCTGTCTCTGCCCCTCCCATCCTCGCACTCTCTCTCTCTCTCTCAAAATAATTAAAATAAACATTTTTTTTAAAGAATAGAAACTACTTGATAGACCTCTGTCCTTGAAAACATATTGTAATTATGTGGGTAAATCCTTAAGTAATAAGGAATTTGGTCATTTTCACCTGTTTATTTGTCTATACTTATTCCCAGTTTTATTGGGACATTATTATTTTTTTTTTTTTGCACTGATTTTAGGGACTTTAAGCACAATATCAATAATTCATTGTCATGACCTATTTCTTAAGCTTGTCATTTGCCTTATACTTTCATATGATAACTTGCAAATATTGGGGTTTTAATTTATATGTTGTTAAGTACATTAATTTATGTGGTTCTTTTTATGTTTAAAAAGCTCTTCACTATCTTGATAATAAATATTCATCAGCATTATAAATTGCTCTATTATTTAGAAATTTACTTTTCCTTTTAACTTTCTGTTCTGTCACAAATATATATTGTTTTATGGTACATGCTGGACAAGTATATTTTTAATTTTTCAAATTTTGAAATTTCTCATTTACATGATTTATTGAGTAATTCCTCCATTTTTCAGTGTGTTTGCCCCCCATTATGTTTCAGAAACCAAATACTTTACACTACATATTTAAATGCAAGTTTTTCTAGAACTCTTTATTTTATGCATTTATTTGGTACAATTATTGTGTATTTTTCTTAATGAATCAATAAAAGAATTGAGGCAGAAATACAGCTTTATACATTCAAGCCTTCCAATATAGGAATACAATATGACTTCTTCAAGTCTTCTGTTTTGTCTTTGACTTAAGATTTATAATTTTTGTCCTGTGAGTCTGTACATTTCTTATTCAATTTAAGAGTAACTTTCAAAAGTGAAAAGGATATTTTGGTTGTTATTTTTTCATATTCTCTGTAACTTGACAGTTCAAATTAAATTGCACAGTAATTTCTGCAAGTGTCCCTTTCAATTGCGTGACACTGAGTGGTAGAGCAATATCACAGAGCTTTAAAGATATCTCTACTCTGAAATTCAGCATATTTGCAAACACATGTCATCACTCCTTACCTGTGTGATCTTGAGCAAGATACTTAAGCTCTTTTTACCTCTGCTTTCTCACTTATCTCAGAATTAATAGCAGAAAAATTTCTTTAGGTGTCTGGTAAAATATAAGTCAGTAACACTCAAATGCTTTTAACACTGCCAAACAACTGGAAGCGGTCAATTGTAAATCTCTATTTTTTCTAGGTGCTCAAGTGTAGCATTATATCTTACTACTAAAATATAATGAGAATATTGATATGATTGATAAGTTAGTATGGTGAAGAAAAGAAGCTGTAACACAGTCAATGTGTTTAGTCAGATTAACTGAGTCATCTAGACATCAAATACAGTGAGCCATCCAGAAGTGTATCACTTTGTCAAAACAAGCGAGATCATCATTTGATTCTGGAGAAAAGATCTATGAGAGCTGAAGGAACATAAACACTAGCGACAATTATTTTAATACAGTTTAAAAAGTTTATTTATTAACATCATAATGATTTTTTGACTATTAATTTATATTTCGTTGCTATTATTTAATGTAAATTACATGAGTTCTTGGTAATACATCAATTTAGTAAAACCAATGTTTTAATTTATCTTTATAAATCTTATTTTATTAAACCAATAACGTTTTGAATAGTGACACAAACAGCTAAACTTTGAAGTAAATGAACTGGCTTTTATTACCTTACTCATAAAAAATTAATAACAATATTCATTCCTGATTCTGGAAAAATAGTGGACTAAGAAATTTACAAATTTTTTAGCTCTAAAGACCTAGACCTGCTTAATCAAGTAGCAATAAAATTTTAGAAATCAGTAAAAATAAATGTCCACTTATATTTTTATATTTCATTGAGTTAACATGTAAGCTCAATGTGAGAGTAAAAACTTTTTTTTCAGAAAAAAATTTATCAGTTACACATTCATAGACAAGTGAAAGTGAAACCACATGATTAAAAGAGATGCTTGAAGCAATATTGTGTGAATAAATTGCTAAGTCTATCAGTAAATCTGAGCAATCAAAAAAAAAATGCTCAGGAAAACAGTAATGATAATAATTACCTATTTGGGAGTAAATAAATATAATAACAAATAAGATAAAATCGGGTTGATTAAAATTAAAGCATTTGAACTCTGTATTATTCAGAAAGAGCCTAGCAGAGACAGTGATTAACTTCTGAAATTTCCAAAGTAAAAAATGATTGTGAAAATATCAACATACTGTTACAAACATAAATACACAAATTTTAATTGCCAAAGCAGTAGAGGAAATAAAAAAATGAAGCAAATATAATAAATAAAATAGCAGGCAGATAAATATATCTAAAAATATATGCTACTTATATTGTATAATCATAAAATATAAGTGTATATTATTCATGTATTTAGAAATAAAGGATAGAATAGAGAATAAAAATATCAAAATGCATGAAGTTATATATATATATATATATGTGTGTGTGTGTGAACTTGTGTGTGTATGTGTGTGTGTCTGTGTGTATATACAAACCAGTGTATATTTATATGTGTGTGCAAATGGGTGACAAAGAAAAGAATTACTTAGATTATTTCTGTGATTTCAGAGAAAGATAACACGGTACTGAAACCGTATATCCCTACAAAAAAATGTTGAAATCACAGAGTAAACATTTTAACAATGACAAGTGGAAATTGAAAACCTCACAGATTTATAGATTTTAATAGAAACTATCTACAACAGATAGATAAAATGGAGAAAATGTGAGCAATGATACAAAATATTGTAATAATGTAATTAACAACTCTGATCTAAAGAACATATATAAGGCACCTGTGTGGCTCAGTCAGTTGAGTGTCTGACTTCAGCTCAGGTCATGATCTCACGGTTCTTGGGTTCGAGCCCCGCGTCAGGCTCTGGGCTGACAGCTCAGAGCCTGGAGCCTGCTTCAGATTCTGTGTGTCCCTCTCTCTCTGACCCTCCCCCGCTCATGCTCTGTCTCTCTCTGCCTCTCAAAAATAAAGAAACGTAATAAAAAAAATTTTTTTAAATAAATAAAAAATAAAGAACATATATAGAATTTTGGATTAAAAAATCAGTAAACACTTTTCTGTAACCATACATGAAAAACGTATAAACATTGAGCATGTATTAAACTGCAAAAGAAATCCTAGCACAGACTAGATGAATGAGTTTATACCAAATAGGATCTCTATCTCAATGGATGGTTAGTCATTTTTTATTTTTTTAATGTTTACTTGTTTTAGATAAAAAGAGAGACAGAGCATGACAGAGAGAGAGGGAGACAAAGAATATGAAGCAGACTCCAGGCTCCGAGGTGTCAGCACAGAGCCCAACACGCGGCTCAAATCCATGGACCTGAGCCAAAGTTAGACACTTAACCAACTGAGCCACCCAGGCACCCCATCTATCTCAACGAATTGTTACAACTCAATATAAGAGATAGAACTCAATGTCTTAATTTAATGAATTTAAAGATATACTTCAAAATAATTTATTGAAGACAAAATTCATGTGACAAATTAGGTATATAAATACATGAACATAGCATTACAGTACTTCTAGGGTGCAACTAAAATGGCATTTAGAAGGTTACTTATAGATTCATATATTATAAAGGAAGAAAGATTGATATTCATGTATAGGAACTCAAAAAGCTGCAAAAGAATAAGATGATAAAGTGATAGGTAATGAACGAGATTAATATACGTGATTGTTGAACTTAAAGTATAAAAATAAAAGAAAATATACATGACAAGAAAACCAAAACTGTTTATTATTTATTTTTAGTGAGTTTTTTAAAAATTTTTTTTAAGTGTACTTGTTATTTTGAGAGAAAGAATGAGCAGGGAAGGAGCAGAGAGAGAATCTTAAGCAGGCTCCATGCTGCCAGCACCAGGCCTGATGAGAAACTCGAACTCATGAACCATTACATCATGACCTGAGCCGAAATCAAGAGTTGGATGCTTAACCCACTGAGCAACCGAAGTGCCCCAAAACTGTTTCTTTATAAATGGAATTAAATAGAAAAATCTCATCTGGGATGATTGATAAGAAAGATGAGGGAAGTTACAAATAATATATATAATATTAGACTTTAAAATAGGTAATATTATGAACCAATTGTATCATATTAAATTATGTTATATGTGATGTTATATAGTAATATGTTATATGTAAATTATATCTCATTTAGAAAAGAAAAAACATTCAAATCCTAAAGGAAAGACAATTGTTACAGTAAGATGCAATTATCTAAATTGATAACAAAAGAACAAAACAGACCAATAAGTATTCACACACATGAAACACACATAATTTTTTAAAAGAATTCTACCAAATTTTTCAGAAACAGATAATCTATATGATACAAATTGTTCCAAATGATAGAACAAGAAGGAATTCATTCACTCATTTTATGTTATGAATAATATTAGTAACAAAGACAAGGAGAATGAAACTGTGCAAGAAGAAAACTATAGGCCAGTTTCAACTATGAATACTGACATCACAAAAGCCTAAACAGACATCATCCTTAAAATAAAACCTCACACGCAAACACACAGATAAACCATCCCTGCCTTTTGTAATAATGTGCTGGAAATTACAGCCAGTGCACCAGCCAAGGAAAATAAAGGGACAAAAGCAATACTTTTGTTATGAATAAACATACTACCCATCTAGAAAACTCAACATGTTCTGTAGGCACATTATTTCAACTAATAATAATGTTCAGGAAGTTTGTTGCTTATAAGAACAGCACAAAAGGTGAAAGTGACCAAATACATTTAAATGGTAAGATCCATATTGTCATTGTTTGGGTCCTGCTGTTATAAAAATCCTAAGAAAGGATTCTGTTGTTGTTCTTTAATCTTTAAGTAAACTATGATTTATTTAAATATCTTTCTTTACATTTATATATTATTATTTTTAACATTGTTAGTTCTGTTTAGATTGTAATGCTCTTGATTTTCAAACAAAATAATCCATGTTTGATGTCATGAAAAATAAAACTTAGAGTGTATATTTTTCAAGTAAACCATGAAAATTGGCAACATTTGTTATTGATTCTGTATGAAATACATTTCTGATTTTAACTTTTTCAAGATAATGTAATAATTTTATTTATTAAGCATGCAGTAATAATCTTGAGCTAAGATTTATTTCTTAATTGGGTTAATCTTAAATTCTTACATTTCTCCATTCTTAGAATGAATTTGAAAACATTAAAATCTTCTCAGTTTCTTTAATGAGGCAAAAAACACAAAACATTATATCTTATTAATCATTTTTAAATGTATAGAACAATAGTATTAACTCTAGGCACATTGTTTGTAACAAAATCACTGGTTTTCCAGTCTTAGAGTCTATTTTTTCCTCATCAAGTTTGTAGATTTATGGCTATAATGAAATATTCTCTTTGAATATGTATCTTTGTTTATGTCATTTTTGTAATTTTTATTTTTGAGAGAGACAAAGAAACCATGCACACATGTGAGAGAGGAGGAGAGAGAGAGAGAGAGAGAGAGAGAGAGAGAGAGAGAGCATCTTAAGCAGACTCTATACCCAGCAAGGAGCCAGATGGGGAGCTCGATCTTACCACTGTGAGATCATGACCTGAGCTGAAATCAAGGGTCAGATGCTCAACTGAGTGGGCCATCCAGGCACCCTGTTTATGTCATTTTTTAAAAAGTCTCCTCCATTTGATTTGAAGACTATTTTGATTTTGTTTTCCCAGGAAAACTGGTAAAGCATAAAATATATGTATAAATAAAATATTATTCAAAATATCTTATCTATATATAAAAATATTATCTATATTTATCTATATATATAAATAAATATATACATATATATATATATATATATATATAGGCATATATATTGGCAAAAATGTTGCCTTGTATTGGGTTAATGTTTGCTGTTACAACTATTACCCACTTCCTTTACCAAGCAAGCTGACCATTCACTTCGGGGATGCCGCCTGGCCTGGAAATGACAAGATATTGGACTGTGGAGAGCACTGAGTCCAAACCCTAAGGCTAGTATTTGGTAGTTATTTCTGTCTTTTGATGAGTAATTTAAACTCTGAACCCTATTTTTGTTAGTAAAGAATGAATAATAATGACTACTTTCAAAGATTATTATATGGATTAACTAAGATAAGGTAAGAAGCTGTTGTGTATTTTTGAAATGAGAACCATGGTTGTAACTTTTCCAAATTGATCTCCAAAGTACTGATTGAGAGAAACATTCAGAAAGAAGTAGGGTGTGTATTCTTTTATTTTAGTTATATAAAATATTCCTAGATGTAATTTCTTAGTTTTCAAGCATGATTCTTGTTATATCCCCCCAAAATTAGACAAACCAAGGTAATAGTTGGGAGAGATAATCTCTGATTAAAAATAAGCCTTCCACAGGTTCTAACTTGTAAACAATTCAAATATAAGCATCTCATGTGTATAAATGATGCCTGTGTGTCCATTGACTCAAGTTTGTATTTTCATGTTTCACTGTGAATGATCTACAATATTAATGTAGAAATGGTTTGGGATCAAAATAGGGACTTGTGATAGAAATAGATGGTTAGGAAAAAACTGATGGTATAAAATGTCTTTCAATTGTTATACTATAGTTTTACTCATGAATTAAATGGCAAAATTATAATTTAAAACAATTAGAAATACCTTGGAATGTTGAGAAAAAGGAATTTTCATGGTTTAGAATGTTGAGAAAAAGGAATTTTATGTGTTCACTCCAATGTTTTTGGAAAATGGGACCACTTTTTGGTTTAAAATGGGCTTATTTACCTGTAAGTGGTATCCTGGTAAGATAGTATGCTTCTCAAAAATGTTGCCTATAGCATTAACTGCGCTCTTCATGCCTTTGAAATTTCTTATTGAAAGAAAATTGGCATAAGTGAGCAAATTAATATTTGTATGGCAATTTTTAGATTGTTAAGCACATAAAAATAGAGGTGAATTAAGTAAATTTCCAGAGGAAATTATGGGAATAGAATTTTCCTGTTAAATGTGGTAGTGAATGATCTAGTGATGTCCATTAACAATCAGCTGATTAGTACATTGTCCCTATAATGACAAGTCTCTAATCAACAGGCACATCTAATGTCAGCATTGGGCAAGTCCGGGAACAAAGAGGAAGGATGTAACTACGTTGATCTTTTTAGGATCAACAGGCATTTGACAGGCTTTAAATCATTTTAGTGATAGCAACTATCTTTTAATTGAATTAAAAATAGGACAGCATCTTCAATTTAGATACATCTTGAGACTTTCAGATGACATTATATTAGATTCACAAGAAAGCTGATGTTTTTATTGAAGAAAACATGATAAAATTTATAGAAGAAAATAGCAAAAAAATGGAAAAATACAAAAGGAAGAAAAATATACAAGGAAAAGTCTAGAGTCTCCTGTCTGTTTGTGGTATCCAGGGTTTTACTTTTGAGCTTTTTATTTAGTATTAGCATCTTGACTATGGGATTTCAATTCACTTTGCATCTTTCAAGAGCATGTCTTTTTTTAAATAAATTAATTGTGACTGCACAATAGGGGCACAAATTAATTTTTAAAGGAAAAGGCCAACTAAAATGTTGTATTTGCTTACAATGGAACATAATTGCAGAGAAGCAGCTTGTTTTTTTAAAACCAGAAAGACCAGTGCTGTAATTGTAGGCTCTATTGATTATTCCTGTTTGGAACAGTGATCATTAGTAAATGTTTTGGCCCAGAGATTCAAATTATAAAGCTTGGTGCTGAGCAATCAGGCATGGTTTACTGTGGAAATCAACAGGGGATGAGGTTTTCTACAGTGTGGCAGATGGAGACTGGAAAACCATTATAGTCAAGAAATGCAAAAATGTAGCTTCTTATGATAATCAAAACTTGCTTACAGCTCCATTCTGTGATAATGGTAGAAATTTCATGATTATTCCCTTTCTGTTTTCCAAATTTTTCATATTTTATTTCTATGAAAGTTTCCATCCATGGGTACCCGGGTGGCTCAGTTGTTTAGCATCTGACTTTGGCTCAGGTCATGATCTCTTAGTTGATAGTTCCAGTCCCACACCAGGTGAGCTTGAGCTCCTCATAGGGTGGGCATAAGACCTGCTTCTGGTAAAACATGAGCCCGACTACAAGTAAAACAGGAGCCCTGCTTTGAGTGGGCCCCAGTTCTTTCTCTCTCTCTCTCTCTCTCTCTCTCTCTCTTCCTCTCTCACTTCCTCAGTGAGTGAGGGACCCTCACTCACTGTGCCCTCTCCCCCTCTCAAAAAAAAAAAAAGTTTCCATTCACATTCATACATGTGATGTGAATACACATGTATCTAAGAAATCTCTATATTGAATACATACTCATGTATATAAACAGTACATTTAAGGTGTTTTTTTGATTAATGATATTCCTTATTTATTATAATAACAAAATTAATTATGTTAGTATTTCAAAAAGGGAGGTTGAAGATGCCATGTACAGGTTATATCTTTTCACAAGTGTTCCTCTTTTGTCATCAGGAAAAGAAGCATATTATTTTTTTTTTCCTACTACAACTCTAATAATAAAAATAACAGTAAGACCCACAGATAAAAGCAGTGTTTAAAGTATTAGGTAATTTATATTTCTGGATGCAAATCATGAATCCTTAGAAGGAAATTATTTTGAGGTATTGCAGATGAAATTAAATGCTTTTAAAATATGTCTGTATGTCTTTTTCTGTATTTTTTCTATTCTCATATATTCTGGATGATGCTGAATATATACCTGAAGCAATGATTAAATAGATGCAAAAGTAAGGCCTTCTTGGTGGTAAGATTCCCAGACAGTTCACAGAGTACAGTCTGAGTGATCCGTGAACCTGCACATGAATTCCATGATAGGAAAGGTAAACTCCAGGAGAATCTTGAGTCATAGTGGTGGTAGGTAATGGGAAAGCCAGTGTAGGAGTCAAAAAATATACTTCAGGATAAACTTGCTTTTTGTGGCCTTACATTTTATTTACTGGAATTTGTTTCCTATTTAGAAAAAATAACCATGACAACAAGGAGACACATTCTTTTCCTTTACTTTGTTTTCTTACACTTACTCCAGAATCTCACCTCTCTGAAGTTCTCTGTGAGAAACCTTGAAGCTCCATGAAACTCCTATTATAAGTTATATCAGTGCAGAACAGCTTGTGTGCTCCTGATTATATCTCATGTAAGTCCCCAGCTTGTCTGACTCAACTCGCACAGTGATTTGCACTGAAGCTACTGAGGCAAGGATGCAAACGTGTGATTCAAGACTGGTAAATATCCCTCCCTTTAACCTGATAAGCAAACCATATGATTTAGAGGGTTTGTACCCATAACCATTCTAAAAATGGAGACAGTACTCTTATTTATTTCTTTTTTTAATTAAAAAGGCATCCCAGAAACATATGCTAGAAAATATATGATTTCTTAGTTGTGAGAGAAAGGTAATTAATAAATGTTGAGATTGTTAAATGTGGCTATTACATAACAAAAGAAATTCCATGATGCACCTGGGAAAATCAGCTTCATTCGGTCTTCGATCACTCTCATCAAGATCATAAAATGTTTTCCATTTGAACCTTTCATGTCGAAAACTCAGAAATGTCACTGAGGTTAAATGGAAGACTGGGGAGTCTGACCTCTAAGTGGGAGAGGTTGACAAAGACATGTGGGACTGCTGAGAAAAGTTTCTAGAATTCAGGTTTTCAATTCTGAGTAGTACTTGCCTCATTGGATCATTGGAGTAAAATGAGAGTGCATTGTGTATTCCAGTTACTACATAGCATGACACACAAAGTTACTTAATATTTGTTTTCTTCTAACTTCCGAAAATCACTTCTTTTCTTCCTCCAAGTCAAATGTTTGCAGAACTCTGTTAAGGAAGAGAATCATTTGCATATGATCAAGAGAACATCTATAGACTACCTAAGAACAATGAAGTCAAGGGAAGTTTTCCTTTTTAGGTTTCAGGCATTCCCCAACCCTTCAACCTTCCCTCTGATTACACATCTACACCACAACTAGATTGAGTATTCTATGACATTGTTCTTATCTTACTAAAATTGCATCTTATGTGCCAAATATCTTCAATAGTTATTGTAAATTGATTGAATTGATCCACTCTGGAAGACAAATGTAAGTTTAGAAACCCATTCACTATGGTATTGCTCTCAGACAATATACTTTAGAGCCTAAAGATTAAGAAATTAATTTTGGACAGAATATTTATATCCATAATATTTGTTTTCTTTTATTTAAAAGGAATGATTACTCTAATATACTTGAGAAAATTATTTAATGAGATATTTGAACCAATGAGAATAGAGACACAGCTAAAGAGGGATAGAAGTAGAGTTAGGAGGAAAAAGAGGGAGATTTAGGTATCAGGTTTTGCTAACCTAAAGAATGAAGAGTGGAAATAATTGGCTGAAACTGATACATCATTCCCTTAATTGGTTGTGATTTGGATTTATACATAATGCTTTTGGAGAGAAGACACTTTTTTTCCTTCTTTTTTCTTGAGACTGGCTAAAGTTCCTGGAAACATGAGAGAAGGTAACAAATCTTAGGGAGTTATGATTCTCCACAGGAGAGGTATGCTAAGATGTTACCTTCTCCTTTATCTTCTTATTTATATTACATAGAAATCCAAATCACATCGGATTAGGAGAATGATGTGTCAGTTTCAGCCAATTATTTCAGAGTTACAATAGGGCTAGCTCAGGGTTGAAACCTCTCATTGAATAAGACTATTCCTTTTTAACAGCATTATCCCAGCCCCCAAACACTAGAAAACTTGGTCTCCCTCTTTTTAGGTACATCTAACAATCTTTTGGTTAATGCAAATATATATAAATGGACTTATGAAAAAAAATATGGTGGGTAACTATCAAGAAAGTGGATTTACTATTGAAAATTATGGATTAATCAGTGTTTTTAAGCTTGGAATTTTGAATCCATCTCAGTTTGCAATCCATTTCTTCTTCCATCTTCTACTCATCCTTCTCATATATATCAAGTTCTCTTGACATTCACAGAACTCATAAAAAGCTTATATAGATTGTATTTAACATTAAAATAATCTTCTCTCTAGAGCCACATTTAATGAAATGTCTAACCCAACTCTTTCCAGCCCACTTAATTCTCTTAACTAAGAAATTTAACCTACATACTTGTTGGTGTTCCTGACTGGCAATCCTAGTTTCCTGATGATTGTATATATGTATTTAGATTTGATTTGACATCTCTCAGAGAGAATTAATTACCTCACGTTAAAAAAAATGGAATCGAGGTGCCTGGGTGGCTCAGTTAGTTGAATGTCCGACTCTCAATGTAGGCGCAGGTCATGATCCCAGGGTCGTGGGATTGAGCTCTATGTGGGGCTCCACACTGAGTGTGGAGCCTGCTTCAGAATATCTTTCTCTCTCTCTCTCTCTCTCCCTCTTTTTCTCTCCCTCTCCTCCTCTCCCCCTCTCCCTTGCTTGCACTTCTCTCTCTCTCTCAAATAAATAGAAATTTTAAAAATGGAATAGACCAGAAAACACAGTAAAATAGATTTCTTGAATTACTAATCACACATTGCAGGTCATTTTGTGTTATAATGAATACAATTTTATAAGTACTAAGAACAGAAAAACACAATACAGAAACCGGAACAATTATTAAGCAAGGTAGAATTATTTAAGGAATGCTTCTCAAATCTGTACACATGAAAAGAAACATTTCAAGTCAGTAGCTTGATATTTCAGAATCCTATTCTGCAGTAGTACAATATTTACTCTATGGCCATGGAATTGTGGCCAATACACGATATCCTTAACCTTGATGCAGCAAGACTTTGTTCAATAAGATAAAATTCAATATTGGCTTTTAACATGAGTTGCAATGCAATTGCTTTTATTTATAGTTCCTAGGTTATAGGTTGTAATTTTAATAGATAGAAGAAATGCTTTTATTTTGAAGGAGAATATAATAAAACTAGACAAAACAGTGCATTAGTTGTCTCTTCTTATGCAGCTTCATACAGTAATGAGGGAATCAATACGTTATAGGCCATATGGGTCACCGGGGACTGCAGCATACATTATGCAGGCATCATGTGGTGTTTTAGCAGGGCAGTTTCCATTAATGACAATGAAATTTATACTGCTGAGTTTCAGAATATGATTTAAAAGCATACTTTACAAGAGCATATTTTAAGGAGATGCAGTAAGCCTTTTGTTATAGTATATATGAAAGCATCGTGTGGCATCACATCTAGTAAACTTTTAGTTTTTTGTTTGTGTTTTTTCTTTAAGCTCAAAAGTTCAGCAGATGGTGGCAATGAAGATGGTGGCAATAAACCACAAGTACAGCAGTAGGTAGATACATATTGTACTCAGAACAAGTCATGGTCAAAATCATTGTGTAGAAGTGTATCTTTTCTGACTTCTAGTTTTGAATGTAAAACCAGAAATTAGAGATGTGGCTTAAACCAAAAAATTCAGGTACCTGATCTTAACTATTTCTGATATGGGTCTTAAATTTTAAATGTAATGGAGGGAACATGGTTTAATTAGGCAAAGGGTGCACTATATACTATGTATAGGGTATAGAAATAGTCATCTTCTTTGTGACACATGAAGTAATTGGTAACTATCACTACAGAAGAATCTACTGCTAACTTTTAGTTCATCTTTACTGTTGTTAATAACTGGGTTATCAGCCAGTTATACAAAATCTTGGGATCTATATCTATTCCCTGGAAATATTTATCCTACGCTCATCTAGATGCATCTGCGTCAAATTGTTCAATTTCATATAGGCATTGGTGTCACAATGCTAGCGTTCATATCCCAACTCTGATACTACATAACTGCGTCATATTGAACAAGTTACTTATTCTCTCTGCCCAAAGTTTCTTATTTGGAAAATGCAATAGCGGCTCCTACAGTCCAGATAGAGAATTAAGTGAGTTACTACATGTTATGTGGTTCAAATAGTGCCTAAATTATTATAAGTAATAAATAAATGCCAAACATTATTACATCAATGTTATATCATTACTAATCTTCCTTTTGCTACTCCTCATTCCCCTACTGCTATCCAAAGAAGATGCATGCTAAAATGTTTAGCTCCTTTGTGTGATTGAAAGTTTAATCTTTAAAGTACTTTAACGATATTGTAATTGATATTTCTGATCTAATTTTGTTACTGTTCAACTCCAAGTGGATACGAAAATACTATCTGTGAGACTGATTCCAATACAGTTAAGCTCATGCCATGGTTTTCCAGTTCTGATGCCTCACAATGATTCTGAAATATTTCTGTGCAAATCTCTTCCTGTAGCCAGGGGGCAGGGATAGCTTCCTGTAGCTCGGGCTCCAGGGGTCCCAGATACACCAGGTTCAGCCACTAGCTGCCGACAAAAAAAAACAAAGGCAGAGAAATGAGTGGTGGTGAAATGAGAAATAAATTTATTTCAGTGAGACTGATATTGGGAAGACAGAGCACCAGTGTCTCAAAGACTATCTCCAAAGTGCTGAAAATACTTATAGGTGTATATAAGAAGAATGGAGAATGGGGAACAAAGGTGGGTGGGTACATGCAGGTGGGCAGAAAGTTAAGTCATCATAGTTTTGGAATCAAACAGGGATGCATTCTTTTTGCTCAAGGCAGTCCTTATTGCTTGAGGGGGTAGTTTCAGTTCCTATCAGGGAATGATTTTCCCTCAGGGTCTTATACCTGAGCCAAGAGACAGCTGGAAAGAAACCAGCTAGAAAGTTTGAGGGCAAAATGGAGGTGGCCAAAGTGTCCTATTTCATTAACAATATTATATATGTGTGTATATATATATATATATATATACACACACACACACACATATATGTGTATATGTGTGTGTGTGTGTATATCTGTGTGTATATATCTGTGTATATATATATATATATATATATATATATATATCTTGTGACTGTGGTAGAGAGGGTGTGTAAATATTCTTAATTTTATGCACACTGAGATTATCTTTGACTGGATTGTTACCAGGAACAGACTACTCCATCATTCTCAAACCACATAGATTAACTTGATGATTAATGTTCTAGTATTTAAGGGAGGTAGATAGCACCTACTTGCTGCCTCACTAGGATTTTATTGCTTATTTTTGAATAATTTAAGTAGGCATAACATAAAAGTAGGCATAACATAAAAGTTGAATAATTTAAGTAGGCATAACATAACAAAAAATGCTACTGGGTTTGGGATCCCCTCTGGAATATTTTACCTGAGCTGTAAATCAAGAGACAGAGTTACTGTCAGTTTCCTTGAGTAGAGCTGTCCCCAAGGCCAGAAAAGCTGGTAGCAATGACTGTATAATTCTCAAAGATCAAGCTGTTCCATGTTTTTGTAAAATAATTGAAGAACATACGTAAAATCAGCGCTTCCTTTGACTTCTCTCTTGATCAACAAGGTAAAACTATCTCACCTGCATAGAACCAAGTTACTTTACTTTTGTGATTAATTTTGCCCTAATAGCTGTTCACTTTGTCATTATAACCTGACCCTAAGTGTTACAATTGAGAAAATAATACTGTGTTACTTATTGACCCTAAACACCAGAGATGTTAGTACAGAAGACATTTCTACTACTCTGATAATTATGTCTATCATCATTCTTATCCTTTCTACTCTTTATTTACTATCCTAAGCTTTTTTTAAGTCATTGGAGTTCACTTTGCTTATCCAAGAGCCTTAGGCCCTATGGTTCTCTGGAATTCTATATAGTTCTCTAATTCCCTTAGTGGATGGGACAGTTTAAAATTCTTTGTGGCCTAGACCATGACTTTGAGTGGAGGAGAGATAAGTCATCTCTCTGCTGATTTTATTGGGTCTTCAGCTTCCTGCCCATGTCTTCATGTGGCAATGATTTTAATGCAATTACAGTAGGAGACTTTATTCTTTTTATAAAGAATGTGGTTATTAAATCCAAAATGTAATCATTGGGACCAACTTAAGATAAAATTCATTTTCATCTGACCCATTTTTCACTTGTTTGATTTTTTTGACTGGATACCCGACTGCTTAATATTGTGCACTTGAAACAGTCATTCTCTATAAGAAGATGAATTTTAGATAAATGATTCCTCAGCTAAGCTAACTCAATGCTAAGTATTGGGTAGACTCAATCCCTTTATAAAAATGGAATTTCTGAAATAAAGGGATTGTCTTTTGGGAAGACACTGGCACATGAGCAACTGAATACCAAACATTAGTAAACAAGCATATATTATGTTTAAACCCACACAGAGAGAATAAACTAGAACAGCAGCCTTGTTTCCACAACCCAGCCTAGAAAATAATGGTGCAAAACATTTCACTCTTGGATGAGACATGTTCCTCCCAACAGTATACTTAGAAGCCATGTATCATTCACCCAAAGATCCACAGAGCTGCTTTCATGCTTCAAAGAGTTGGTACAATTGCCTTCTCCCAAGGTGGGTCACTTAGTCTTGTACCATATGATGTTACTTTGGTGTTCCAGTGGAGGTCATAAAAAAGATTGATTCCTATCCTTTGTTGTTTTGCCTTCCTTGCCATATGTAGGGCTGTGTAACATGAGCTCTTTCCTTGGTGGCTAGTCTGATCTATTGCTTGTTGCAGGGCTCCAGAGACCTAGAAAACTAAATTGTTCCCGTAGCAAGCACCCTGCAATTACTCAGGCTGTAACTACACAGACCTAACAAACCACATTGCTCCCCAGGTGGCTTTCTGGCTTTCTTGTGCCTTACTCTTTCTGCTGTTAGGACTTTTGCTGCTCCAGGGATCCAGGAGATTGAGCATGAACCTTTCCCAAGTCATCTGATCTTGGCAAAGCCGTATTACGTCCAATGTGTATCCAGAGAAATGAGTATCAAAACTTAAGTACTTGAAGACTAAATAGATCTTATCATTGTCAAAAAAATATGTATTGAACTTTTTACTAAGAAATAACCAGTATTAAAAAAATGAAAGAAACAACCAATATCCAGTAGAAATATATTTAACAAAGCAATGTCTATTTTTAGGTTGTAAACATTCTAGGAAGAGGACAGGAAAGCATATATAAAAATGGATATTTTTAAATAAAAAATGCTTGTGATTTTTTACATTTGAAATTAGAAGCCATTTCTCATGTCTCCTCACAAACTTTTCTGATGTTTCTTGAGCTATTCTGGGATTATTAAACAAATTCTCATGCAATCAATCCTTTAAGTTTGTGTTGTCCCTTTTGCAAAATTATTCTACACAGAAAATGGAAATATACTATCTTTCTCAATGAGCATGTTTTTTTAATCTAAATATACTATTTGACTATTTTAGCAGGCTACATTTAAGAGTTGTAAGTGTAGTAAATTTTGATACTACAATTAATAAACTGAAGTGCTGTGCAGCTATGTGTAGACTAAGCTATTTTGAGAATAAAATCCATGTAAGTGTGAGCCAGTTTATGTAAGGAAATGAAGATATTAGTAAACAAGAGAAAATGTTAAAATGGTCACTATTTAATTGCCTTTGATCCTAATTTGTTACATTATTTATTTTCTGTTTAGACCCCTGTTTCTCCAACACTTTGCTTTTTTTTTTTTTTTTTCTTTTTAAGAAGAAAAGGAGAAAGTTTTTTGAAAACTGTATTCAGTTGGTCCAGTCCCTCCCACACATCACAGGCAGTGGCTGGGCCCTGGATGGTAACGCCTGGGGTGGGCCCAGGGCCCAGACTCCCTTGGGAGTCATGGAAGCCAAACCCCACCATGGATCTTCATCTGTGAATTTACAACTCTAAATGGCCTGTTGGTGGTGGGCAGGGGACAAGGAATGGGTCCCTGCCCTGACTTCGTCAAAGCCTAGATATGGGAACACTACGCTTAAGCTCCAAAAAAGCCCAACTATGCTGTCAGGAAGTCCTGGCTACCTCTCTCCCAGGAGGCATTTCTGGACATGGAGGCAGACAGACCTCCTACCATCCCACCCCATGCTCCAGGCCCATGGGCTTCGCTGATTTGGATGTGGGACATGAGGCACCCTCCCTCCCATAGTTGACTCCGGATTCAGGGCTCTTGGAACACTCCCCAGGCAGACCTGGAGCTGGTTGCGATTTAGTGCCTCTCAATCATGAGAAAGTGGTTGACAGACTTGTCTCCCACCGTGGACTCCACCGTGGCTCCCACTTGCCTCTGACCCAGGAAGGCAGGTGTATACTCATGGTGGACAAAGCACCCACAATTGGGGTCCAGGTCCCGCCGGTTGCTGAGCAACCACTCTGAGGCTGGGGCTTCTTGATTTCAAAGAGGACAGTGCCTGAATCCGTGTCTCAAATCTTGAACCTGATGAGGTCGATTTTGTAGATATTCTCCTCGAGTAAGCATAGGTAAGTTGCCAGCGGTGATCCGCGGCTGCCCCAGCACATCCTCCTGCCCTACAGCTGTTCCTTCGCAGAGGCCCGGCTCTCTCCCAGACCCAGATTCCCTTTGCTCTGAAGCTGCGGCTTGGGCTGGCGCTCCAGGCTTGGCCAGAGGCCCCTGGAACAGGCTGTGTCCCTATCCCAGCCTCACCACTGCCGCCTCTCTTCTTCACCTTCATGGCCTTGCAGGGCCTCAGCTTGCCAGCTGCCTGCACCTGTTGGAGCGAAGAGAAGGGGACATTTTGCCTTTTTTGAGAGAATGTAAAGATGCCTGTTCAAAGGTGAGTAACATTGGTCAAATTTGCCTCACTCATGGTAAGCCACACCACTAAAACGCATTTTTCAGGACAATGAAGAACCTTGAGGGGGAAAATGGAACTACCATAAAAAAATGGTAACTATTCAAGAAATCATAAAGTGATGACTGAGATACATTAATCAGTAATCAACTGATCATTTTAGTCACAGAGGTTCCAAGAGCGAACTAGATAGGTAAGTTGGGGGAAAAGGCAACATTCAGTAGAAAACAGTGTTCGGCAAAGTAAATATTTTGTAACATTATCTATTGCTTATTTTTAATCACATTTGAAATTTCAAAGTTAGACATAAAATAGAGTGAATTTTTGAGATCTCTCCATGATATTCTCATAAAATTATATTCTTCATTTTGTTTTATTTTTATTTTTTTAATTTGAGAGAGAGAGAGAGCGAGAGCAAGAGAGATGTGAGCAGGGGAGAGGGGCAGTAGGAGAGAGACAGGGAGAGGGAGAATCTTAACAGGCTCCTGCTCAGCACAGAGCCCTGTGTGTGGCTTCATCCCATGATCCTGGGGTAATGATCTGAGTGGAAATCCAGAGTTGGTTATTCAATTGACTCAGCTACCCAGCCATCTCTCATACAAATTATAGTCTATTCACATGCTGTTGGAGTTTAAACTTCTTTAGCTAATATCAACCCAGGTATTAGACTGTAAGAGCTTAAACTGTAGCAGGATTCTTGAACAGAGAGTCTTGACAGGGAGGCTTTTCTTTCCAGGAAACAACTTTATTCATGCAGGCACTGCTCAGTTGGGTTCGTACTGCATGAACTAAGCCCTCAACGCCATATGGCATAGTTTTTTACATTTTCTATTTCTTTGTCTCCCATATATGGTAACACATAAACATACCGTTGGATTAGGTGGTCTCCTGTTACAAGGTCCTGAGGGATGTTGCCACATATGCATATAGCTAGGTTGCCTTGAGGTTTCTCTCTCTCTCTCTCTCTCTCTCTCTCCTTAGAAAGGGTATATCCTACCAGAAAACTATTTCTTTTCCCAGTTGAAGGGCAGTTTTCATTAATTGGTTACCAGAAAACACGAAAGTGTTTTTTCCCCATTAGCTTTTATCTTTAAAGCTATCTTTAAAGACAGTTTTGTCTCAGTATTGTGTGAGGGACTCAGTATTGTAACATTTGAGATGATAATTAGAATAATACAACTTTTGATTTAACAAATACATTATTATTTAGCTAAATTTCTGCATAAGTAAGAGACTCATTTACATTTAGATTTATTTAGAAACAAAATTAACAGTATAACATAGCTTACAATCTATATAGCAAAACATTTCTTCCATAGGTCTCCAGGTGTAAACTCAGAAAAAATTAAATCAATTTATAATATCTGAGAAGGAAAATCTGTTGACTAACCTTTTCTCCCTTTTTGACTTCAGCTGTGTGCTTCCCTGGAAATGAATACTTAATTGGTTAGTTTTGCTCTCCACAATTAATCTGATGGTTGGTCTCAGGCTAATTTCTTTCTCTTTCCCTCCCTTCCTTCCTCCATTCCTTCCTTCCTCCTTTCTTTCCATCCTTCCTTCCTTCTTTTATTTTCTTTCCCTTTTCTTTTTCCTTTTCTTTCTTCCTGCGTACTAGATCTATGTGAAATGTACTTCATTTGCATTTTTGAACTGGTAGAGAGCCCTAATGACTACAGATAATACAGTGATTTCCTTTTATCCCAGTTTTCTGTTTCTGTGGTGTCAGTTACCCAGGGTCAACCACAGTCTAACAGCAGAAGATCCTCGTTTATCCTGAGAAGGTCTTTAGTAGCCTAATGCTAAGTTGTAATGCCTATCTCGTTCTCCCCTCTGTATTCACATCATTACAAGACGGGTGAGTACAGTACAATAAGATATTGTAAGAAGGACAGAGCTTGATAGGGCACATTCACATAACTTCTATATTATTATAATTATCCTATTTTATGCTAATCTCTTACTGTGCATAGCTCATAAATCAAACTTTATCATAGGTAGGTACCTATAAAAAAACATAGTATATATAGGGTTCAGTACTATATGCAGTTACAGGCATCTACTGGGGCTTTTGGAAGCATTTCTCATGGATGGGGGACTACTATAGATGCAAGTAAGATTAGACTTAAATTGAAGTTTCCCTCCAAATGCAAGAAATTCAGTTTTTAGGACTTATAACGATTTGATGGAACATCTAGACACCTGCTCAGGTGCACAATCTAATCTCAGCAAAATGATATCACTTTCTTTCCTTCAGGAAAGAAAATCTTTTCTTCTCTCTCTCTCTCTCTCTCTCTCTCTCTCTCATTCCTCATTAGTTAGGACCCAATTCCCTCCAAAGGGAAAAAAGAGCCAGAAGATGTAACCTAGGAGTAAGGGGGAAGGTGTGCTTGAGGGCTGGGTGGGCTCAGAACTGAGGAAATCTCCCTCTTCCTTCTCCTACTTCACAGGAACTACCTGGACAAGAGGGCTGGAAAGAAATATTTCCCCTCCCTCCAGGCTGGGTGAGACTCCGGGCCCTGTCTGCGACCCCAGCCCACTGTCCTCTAGTCTGCCTGTACCCAGAGCCAGAGTGGCTCAGGCCTCTGGAGCCCCGTGGTGACCCTGGGGAGCCCCGGTGGTGGTTTCTTCCCTCCTATGCACGCTGCTCTCCCCAATTTGCTAGGCCTTAGAGGTTGCCACTCTTGGGATGGGGGGGGGGGGCTCTCAAAGGTTTCCCCGCGACCCCGTGGGCCCAAGGGCAGGAAGAGGCTGGCTGTTGGCAGGAGGGCTGGCGTCTGTTTCTGCTTGTTGATTTTGGCCAGGGGGCAGGGCCGGGTTCAGGTTGTGGGAGCCCTGGTCTTAGGGCTGGACACTCGGGACAAACGCCCGCTGAGCTCCCGGGGCAAGGGCAGCGAGCCCAGGCCTAGATCACACAGCTGCAGTAGAAGCTGTGTGCCCGGGGGTTGTGCAGGTGTAGGCCCTTGGATCTGCCTTTATTATCCCCATAAACAAAGCTCCCTGGGAGATAACCCCTGCAGCCATCATTTCCTCATTCCTCAGAAAACCTCACCTCACTCTCACCTCCCGCTGGGCATTCTCCAGCCTGGGCCCAAAGCCCCTAGAGTAAACTCACCCCTACCAGTATCTCCAGAAGACCAGCCCTCAGGCCAAGGGTTTTTTGACTCTGAAAACAGTGTGAGCCATTCTTACTTTAATTGGAGCATTCTCCTTCAAATGAATTAAATGATAGAAGTTGTGAACTTTTAGCTTTGCTTGTGAATTTGCACTTAATCAAAAGATGTGGCTTTTCTTCCCTAGTGAGCCAATAAGTAAACAGTTTTGGAGAAGAATGATGGCGACCTTCTTTTAGCTCCATTAAAGAAGGTTCTGCTCCCTGAATATGGGGAGAACACGTTGTATCAGGTACATATCATATCAGGTATGCCTGCTTTATCTTTCATTTTAAGTATCACCTTGGTCTCTCCAGTATCTTAGTTAAACCCATAGGGGCGCCTGGGTGGCTCAGTCGGTTGAGCGTCCAACTTCAGCTCAGGTCATGATCTCACAGTCTGTGAGTTGGAGCCCCGTCGGCTCTGTGCTGACAGCTCAGAGCCCGGGGCCTGTTTCAGATTCTGTGTCTCCCTCTCTCTCTGACCCTCCCCCGTTCATGCTCTGTCTCTCTCTGTCTCAAAAATAAATAAACGTTAAACAAATTAAAAAAAAAAGCCCATAGTATTTTCTAATGGTCAAAATGACTTTTAAAGATTTAGCACAATCACATTTTGAAAGCTACAACATTTGAAACATTATTTGAAAGCAGGTTCCTGCACACATAAAATACATATTTTTTAAAAAGGGAACATGGGTAGATGAATAGGGCTTTTTCATTTAGTCTAGTTCTACTTGTTAAAGCTTGCTCCCATTAAAAGTCTCCAAAGGAAAACGTATGCCCTCTGGACCTTTTACAGAGAAGACCAACCTACCAGCAAATAAACCTGTCCTTTCTTCTCATAATTCTTATGGCCTAAGCTGTTATAAATGGTGAAGGTGAAGTTAGGTCATAAAGTGAGTAATTCAGCCCACAGGATTACCCAGAGTGGAGGTGAAGTGAGGTGATGGTGATAGTCAGGAGGTACACTGAAGAGAGGAGGGAATCGACAGTATGTTTTAAATTTATGTGAAATAATGTCCTCTTGAAAGGGAAAGATGGCTCCGGGGTAAATGGATTGAGGGAAAAATTTTAAGATATAGTTACTCATTACTCTTCAAAAATGAGAAAGAAAGTATTTTTTGTAGGTATTGCCATTGTTTTTACAGTGCTTCTGTGCCCTGTGGAAGTACTTAGTATAGATGTCAGCGTAAAAGTAGCTCCTTAAGGCAGGAACAGAGACAGGCAACAAGGGCACATAGCTGCCAAGGCACTGTTATCACATCCATTCTGGCAACGTTGTGTACCTCAAAGAACAGTTACAGTTCTGTAAAGAGAAGCAAAAGAGAATTTCACAACTTGTGTTCCCTGTGAAGCTGACTCTAAGATGGAGGTCTGTTGGGGAGTGCCCCTGAGATGACCCTGGGGGAGGGAAAGGAAGGGAAAGGGAAGGGGAAGGGGAAGGGGAAGGATGTTGGGCTGAGGAAGAAGTTAAGCTTCTAAACTTCTGAGGATAGCATGACCCTTTCGAGATCTCCCCGTCTGAGGCAAGTAGACTGGATGCAGGCCTCCCGGGGAAGGGGGCGTGATGTTTGGCAGGTCCTTCTCTTTCGCTGAAGGAATCCTCAACGGGGGTTGACAACTTAAAGTTGTCTGCTGGCAGCACTCCTAGCAGATGGGGAAATAAATCCTTCATTCCTCAAGGGGGAGTGAAGAATGGAATATAGTTCTAGATTGGCAAAAGGATTTGAATTTTTCCTGACATCTGTTTCTCTTCTCTCTGCTTCTTCCAATCCATCCTTCAGTTAGCTGCCAAACAAATCTTGACTCATTTATGAAACTAGAAGTTCCCCTGATGGCATTTTGAATCAAATTTTACTATTTAAATTCCATTTCTCTTTTTGTCTGCTCTTTCCCTTATTATAATAAGTTTTTATTTCATTGTTATGTCCTCCAAAAAGACATTTATAAAAATGAATGTATCTGCTCCCTTCTCCTGGAGCACAGATGCTTGTTATGGATTCTCCATCTCTGTTCGTGCCCTTGCCTTCACCTCAGCCATTGTCTACCCTTGTCTTTTCATCTCACTTTGGGTTTTATTTCTTCCTGAAGCATTTCCTGCCAGGTTCCACTCATCTCTTTTTTGTTGGCCATAAATGCACTTGCATTCTGTGCTGCATCAAGTCTTTCTCTAGGTGACTAGAGACAAATCATGGAGGCCAGTCACTGTGCTTGTCTTTTTGTTTTATTTTGTTTTCTATCACAGTTGCTAGCATGTTACTGGAGCCAGAGAGGAAACTTCAAAATACTTGTTGCTTATGTGACTGAATTACATTCCTTATTTGCTAAGGCAACCAATAATAGCTTTGATTTGGTGTAGTATTATTGTCCCTCTTCTGAAGTTCAAGACTTTGTCTATTTCTCTTTTTATAAAGACTAGACATTTATCTTCTAGCTATTTGCATACATGTTTTATTTCTCTTAATATTTTGTGAGCAACTTTAGGAGGAGGCCACTGCCCATCCCCCCCCTTCCTTTTTTTTTTTTTTAAACCCGAATGTCTAGTCCAGTGCTTTTCATGTAGAAGGCACCAAATGTGTGTTCACAGAATGGTGTAACATTAGTGAAATTTAAAACTAGACATAAAGGTTAGAAAAGAGTGTATATTCTGGGAGAAATGGAACATGATTCACTATCATGAGCTTGTTGCTTTTACCAGTTATTGCTGTACAGGAGGGAAAATACGTTGTCACTATTATCATCAAGACTCTATTATTTTTCAGTAGCATATTCTGTGAAATATAGTTTTAAGATTAATGCCAGTGATTTTTCTTAAGACTGACTTAAGTATTTGCATAGACAAAAGCCATATCTCTACCTGACTCTACACCACTTACTAGATTTAGTAACTGATGCTCTATGTGAATGCACCATTTCCCTTGTTGACCTTTCTTTCTTTCTTTCTTTCTTTCTGTCTGTCTTTCTTTCTTTCTGTCTGTCTTTCTTTCTGTCTGTCTTTCTTTCTTTCTTTCACTTAATTTACTTTGAGAGAAAGCAAGAGAGAGGGTGAGGATGGAGCAGAGAGAGACAGAGAGAGTGAGTGAGAGAGAGAATCCCAAGCAGGTTCTGTGTTTTCTGTGTGGAACCTGACATGGGGCTTGAACTCGTGAAACATGAGATCATGACCTAAGCTGAAATCAGATGTTAACCCACCGAGCCACCCAGGTGCCCCCCTTGTTGACATTTCTTAACTGATATCACATAAAGCTTTTCCTATCCAGAGATTAAAATGTAATAATTTAATATTTTGTTCTTTTTTGCTAAACAGTGAAAATACTGTGATATCTGCAAATACATGTAAAACTCTTTCCTCATCTAGGGTTTTCCTCACAAACACAATTTTCTTTAAACACCACCATTTAGTCACAAAATTTGTTGTCTCTTACACTGTTAATATGCTCTACAAATTAATATATGTGAAGACAGAGAAGATAAAATGAAAGATCATTCACTTTAAGAAATTCACCAAGAGAAGGGCGCCTGGGTGGCTCCTTGGTTATGTCCGACTTTGGCTCAGGTCATGATCTCGCAATTTGTGGGTTCGAGACCTGCGTCAGGCTCTGTGCTGATAGCTCAGAGCCTGGAGCCTGCTTCGGATTCTGTGTTTCCCTCTCTCTCTGCCCCTCCCCTGCTCATGCTCTATCTCTCTCTGTCTCTCAAAAATAAATAAACGTTTGGGGTGCCTGGGTGGCTCAGTCAGCGTCCGACTTCAGCTCAGGTCACGATCTCGCGGTCCGTGAGTTCGAGCCCCGCATCGGGCTCGGAGCCTGGAGCCTGCTTCCGATTCTGTGTCTCCCTCTCTCTCTGCCCCTCCCCCATTCATGCTCTGTCTCTCTCTGTCTCAAAAATAAACGTTAAAAAAAAAATTAAAGGGGCGCCTGGGTGGCGCAGTCGGTTAAGCGTCCGACTTCAGCCAGGTCACGATCTCGCGGTCCGTGAGTTCGAGCCCCGCGTCAGGCTCTGGGCTGATGGCTCGGAGCCTGGAGCCTGTTTCCGATTCTGTGTCTCCCTCTCTCTCTGCCCCTCCCCCGTTCATGCTCTGTCTCTCTCTGTCCCAAAAATAAATAAAAAACGTTGAAAAAAAAAATTAAAAAAAAAATTAAAAATAAATAAATAAATAAATAAACGTTTAAAAAATTAAAAAAGAAACAAAATAAAACAAAGAAATTCACAAAGAGAAATGAAGAGTCTGGTTCAGTATTAAAACTAATTTATTTTTATCTTCTGATTATTGACCCATGATTTTTCTATCTATTACAGCTAAAATACATGATCATTATATTAATAGACAAGTAGAGAAAAAAGTACCATATATAAGAGGAAGGTACTAAATACAGCAAATATAAAAAGCAGGAAGAATAATCAAATTGACCCTTGGCCCTACCTACATTGTGAAGTCTTTCCTTTACCTCTTTTATAAACATAATAGTACATGTTTTAGTTCTCCTGTACATTGAAATATATGGCTTGGAAATTCTGATTCTATATAAAGTGTGGTTTTTTTTTCCCCGTACATGAGACTTTGCAGAAAATGGTCACTTTACCTCAAAACTGTTAAAAATGTCTCCAAGCTAACATCTAGGCAAACAGATTTCACTGTTCTGAAAAAATAATAAGGAAAAACAATGTAATCCAGTATGTATATATCTGAGCTTGATGGCAAAAATTGCCCTGATTACAATTTTTTTTTACTTCTTGTTGTAACCATGACCTTTGCTGTATAACCTTATAGTGTTCTATATGGGGTTTGGTCATTTGACTAGCTTTGGTCAATGAAATGAGCTAGAAGTATTTTTCTACCAATTCTAAGTCAAGGCCTCAGGAAGCCTTGAGTGTGTCTACTTGCTTTCTTATTTTTTTTTAAAAATTTTTTCAATATTTATTTTTGAGAGAGAGAGAGAGAGAGAACGAGAGAGAGAGAGAGAAGGGAGGGGCAAAGAGAGAGGAAGATACAGAATCCAAAGCAGGTTCCAGTCTCTGAGCTCTCAGCACAGAGCCCAATGCAAGGCTTGAACCCACGAACCATGAGATCATGACCTGAGCTAAAGTTGGACACTTAGCCAGCTGAGCCACTCAGTTGCCCCTCTACTTGCTCTCTTACATTTCTCGTATTGCTATGAGGGATGCCCTGGTTGCTACTGGAAGATGAGAGACCCATAGAGTGGAGGTGAGTCTTCTAGTTTTCCCAGTTGATTAGTCTGTTGCTAATCAACAGACTCATGAGTAAACAAATGCTTATGGATGTACAACACAGAGCTTTAGTAAATGTTATGGGACCTTGTGGTAGCAAAAATACTCCATCAATGCTACGGAGAAAGATTTGTATCAACCATTGCCATACTAGGAGTCATTATTTAATTCCCAGCAAGACTGATTACTACAGAATGTTTACAGTGGAGTATTAGAGTATGTTTTTTAAACTTCTAGTATTTCATGTCTTTTAATATACATGCTCAGCTTAAACAGTGGAAATTCACTTATAAAATTTTCTGTAGATTCCAGGAACTCTGTTCTTTGAGAGCTTAAGTAGTTGTAGCTTTCTCCAGGCTCTCTTCATTTTTTTCTCTTCATATTTGTTTTACTACTTATTTATTAAATAGTTTGGGAAACAATAATTTGAAACAGTGAAAGAATAACTTATACTTGCCTCCATATTTTAAGTGTACATCTTAGGGTTTTTTTTAATTGTAAGGTGAAATAAGTATATTTCTTCAAATTAAGAGATAAATAATCTATGCTTCATTTTTAAATGTGAAAAAAACTTAAAAATTCATTAACATAGTAATAAATATTTCATATATTTATAAAGTCAGTTTAAACTACATAATTTAATAAAACATCTGAAAAAAACAACAACATGTTTTTCTAATAAACTTGCAGAATTTAATACTCCTGAAGAAAGTATAAAATATTGACATTTTAAAAGAGCATCAGTAACTTATGCTTTGGCTATTCTGAATGTAGTCTTTAGTCTTAGGTCAGAATATCCATTTTAAATATAAAACTCTATGTATGTGCATTTGTATTGATATTGTATGCCTATGTGTGTGTCAGTGTATAAAAAGAAAGGTTTTTAAGGTTTAAGACAGCTTTCAATAATGATTAAAGGAAAATTTCCTGTAACCAATATTTAAATGTATCCCTTTGTTTAGCATCCTAGAGTTTTTTAAAGCTTTGGTTAATCTACCATATTAAAATTAGGGGTGAGAAAGGAATGTGCCTGTAACTGTATGAAGTAGGAACATACTATATGAATTTAGATTTGTTCTCAGATAAATTTTAAGAAGGACATATAAGAATATGAGAATTTAGAAATCAATTCCATTGAAACCGTGCATGGTGGCCTCTTGTAGTCTTTATATAACCTAGGACCCGGGGTTGAAGACATCTGGTTGAAAAAGGACAAAAATAATGTCACTATAATTCCTTATACAATATAGGCATTCAATGAATTGTCCAACCGAGTGACCCTGCCCACAACAGGAACAAGTAGATGATTAGGTGCCAAAATACACAATCCAGGCCACTTCATACCAAGGAATTCAGAGAAGGGAGTTGGAAATATGTAGATCTGAACATCAGATAAAAAGATAATTTGGCATGCCAAAAATCTGCGCATACATTTCTAAGTGTTCAATATTTATGAACATCTATGAGATTGAAAGCTGCTACAGGGCAGAAGCTTTGTGTTACATGTCTTTCCTTCCTTCACAGTATAGCGCCAGTAGCTTCTGACCCCCAAAATTGTTTCAATTCAAATAGATCTAATCCATTGCAAGGCAGTTTGCCTAATTGTTAAAAGCCTGGGCTCCAGAGTAGATTGTTTAGGTCTGAATGTCAGTTCAAGTTGCTTAATTTCTCTGTACGTCAGTTTCCTCATCTGTGAAATGGACTGCATAATGGTATTAGCCTCACTCAGTTGTTGTGGGGTTAATATAAATCACATAAATTAGTGCCTGGCATATACTCAAGACTTTACAAATGTCAGCTCTTTTATTCAATTCATCCACTTTTCCTGAAGTCAAGGATATAAATCTTACCTTAACAAAGTAGGAAGTTTATTTCCCTTCTCTACTTACTGAGCATTACCTAATTAATGCCCATCCTCTAGGTGCCTTAATCCATTAGCTGAGTGAAGACACAATGAAAATCAGCATATGTTTGAATATTTATGCTTATTTTAACATATCATTTAAAGAAGTTTAGAATCTTCTTAAGAGTTTCAGATAAAATTTATAACAGTTTTCCTTGCATGTTTTTCCTGTGAAGACTGAAGTTCTGATTCTATCATATGTTGCTTTAAGACTATTTAGAATAAAATAGATTTGTAGGAAAGATTAAGGAAAGAAAGATTTGATTAATCTTTAGACAATTTAAAATCTTATCATCATTATCACTACTACAAATAACAACAATAAAAAATACATACCAAGCATTATACTGTTTTGGGGTGACCAGGAAATTTGTGGAAATATTTTGAATGCTTCTGATTTCTTAGAAAATAATTCAAAACAAATTTATTCTGACATCACTTTATAGTAACCTAGAACATTCTGGTAAACATCATGAAATTTTAATTTTAAATCACAACAATTATTTTCTAAATATTTAATGTTCTTTTAGGTTAAATGTTTAACAAACAAATGAAAACAATTGTTTCATGTGCTGAGTATATACTTATACATCTATTATTTTAGGAGGTGCATGTGTAAAATATATTATGTGTTCTGTTTAAGATCTAGAGTCTATTTTTACTATTACATTTATTGCAGAAGTTTGCACTAAGTAACCCTTTATTGAGTGGTTTTAAAATATACACTGTTTTTTTGGTCAATAATATAATTATACCATTTGTCCTTGGGAAATATCAAATTTATGAGGCTCCGCTTTATATGAACACACTTTATAATGTGCTTTATAAAATGAAAACACCAATATTTAAAGAGCACTTTGTAAAATTTATATAATTAACTTGCACTTACCTGGCTTCATTTAAACCACAATGTATAGAGACGACTGAAAAATCATCATTGATAATAACTCACTTTTTTCATAGCATTTATGCTTACAACATTTTAAAATTGCATCATTTTAAAATTGACTCTAATCCTAAATGCCTTACCCCCTCTCCTACAGAACTGTTGGCAGTATGCTTTGGTGGTTCTCTAAGAATGCACATTTGCTAGAATATAGCATATCTACCACAGGACCCTGGAAAAATCGTCTTTGTATTTAATCTGGTTAATCTTTATTTGTTCCTGTAAAATCTGTTCATTAAGGAGAAAAAGATCTCGTCATCTAGCCATTCAGTTCTTCATTCAGCAAATATTTACTGAGTGCCTTCCATGTAAAATGCAAGGAGTTAGGTTTGATAAAGCCCTTGTTTTCTGGGGCAGATGGTACAGTGGTGGTTATAGATACACAAAATCACGTACAATATAGTGTTATGCATGCCACAATTTGTACCGGTGCCTTTTTTATGTAAAAATAAGTTCAGTTTCCTGTCCCTCAGAGCTACTGGCATTGCCTTTAGTCTTAATTACCATTAACATCAAAATTCCTGCTTCTGTAACTTCCTGATCAATCGTATAGTCATTGGAGGAATGTCACATCAGACACAGAACCTATGAGTAAGCGATAAGCGATAGACAATTTTGCAATTTTCTCTAAAGCGGTCACCCTTACATCAAACACTAAAATGCAAATTAACTACATATCTGTTCTTTTTCTCTGTCAGAACAACATTTTCCTGAGGATTATCAAATCTCCATTTCAACAATTCACAAGTAACTGAAATCATGTAGCATCTCTAATTAAATTCCAAAATTCCAAAATTCCATACCATGCAGAGAATAACTTGCCCGTGGTGGTAGTCAGAACAGTGTCAACTTCATGAGCTGGAGCATACAAATCTAACTTTCAAGTTAAATTTCACATCAGGAAGTGCTTGGGAAATGTGTTGCTATGCAATCTAAAGATATCAAATTATATACACAGCTAACTTTCTGTGGTACTCAGGAGGAAATGCTTTCCAATCCCATCCATAAAGTAGAATATACAATCCATATGCAGTACACTAACAAAATACAGATTTTTGCACTGGATAGAAATTGCAATCAATATGCTACTAATATTTGGCCTATGATATTAGATTGCTTTAGACTCCCTGAGTATTTGCATCTTGCTCTGTCCCTGCTGGATTTGGGTAGAATCAATTCCTGTAGTTCTTATGTTAGAAAAATGTAAAGTAACATTCCTTTTCTAGGCTAGAGGATATTCAGTGCTCTGGAGATGATATTTGGGAAATTGCTATTATTCGAAGTAGAGACTTTACCAGTATTTATTGTATATTATAATTGTCTCAAACATTTTTTTCCAGCTAGTGGCTTTTATTTTCATTTTCTTTGAGGTATCTATTAATTGAGAGGGGTTCGTAATTTTATAGTGTCAAAATGTTTAATCTTTGCGTCTGCTTTACGTATCTTAAGATATCCTTCTATTCCCAAAATTGAGCAGCAAATCTATATTCTCTTTAAAAACTTTTTCCTTTCTAATCGATGAATTTACATATTGACAAAATTTTGTAAATGACCATTTCATAGGTTTTTAGCTTTTTTATATCAATACTCATTTTTTCTATCACTACTTAGTAAATAATCCATCTTTTCTCCAAAGGCCTGTAATGACATTTCTGTCATATATCAATATTTTCATGTGGGTGGGTATTCTTCTTGGCTTCCTGTTCTATGCCATTTATTTATTTCTCCATGACCATGTTAGTATCATACCACTTAATATCTTAATGTCTTCTTCCTTTGGTAAGATCCTTATTTCTTCTAGGTCAAATATATATTCACCAAATATACTTTTGTTTTCTCAAAAAGGAATATTCTTTTGCCTTTTGAATTCCATGTACATTTTAGTTGAACATGTGAAGTCAATGAAAATTTTGGTGCAGTGTGTGTTGGCACTACAATGACTCTTCATATAGATTGGGAAGTACTGACATCTTTATAAATTGGTACAATATCTTTAAAAATATAATTATTTTGGATACTTTCTTAGTATCTTTGAATTAAAAGTTTTATAATTTTCTTCTTTGGTGTGTTTATTACTATGGAGGTTGTTATTTCTTTGTTGCTATTTAAATGATGATATATAATACTACTTTAAATTCTAGAAATTTCATTGTCTATCACTGGTATATATAAACATAGAATAAATTTCATTTTTTTTAAATTTTTTTTCTACATTTATTTATTTTTTTTTGAGAAACAGAGTGAGAAAAAGCATGAATGGGGGAGGAGCAGAGAGAGTAGGAGACACAGAATCTGAAGCAGGTTCCAGGTTCTGAGCAAGCGGTCAGCACAGAGCCTGATGCGGGGCTCAAACCCACGAACTGTGAGATCATGGCCTGAGCCGAAGTCGGACACTCAACGGACTGAGCCACCCAGGCGCCCCAGAATAAATTTCATTTTTGATCTTACAGGTAAGAAGACTGGTCATATCTATTGATTCCAATAATTTTTATAGGTTATTTGAAGTTTTCCAAATAGATAATGTTACTATGTGAAAATAATAACAAATTTGTTTTCCACCCTAATTTTCACCTTTTTTTTGCTTGTTTGTTTTTAATTTGTCAACTTGTGCTGGCTAGAACCTCTGATACTACGTTGAACAGAAGTGATAATAGGGTGATTTTAATGGAACTATACCTGCTATTTTTTGGTCAGGATTTTTTAAATGAAAATCTATGTTTTCAACTGAAAAGATTATAATATTTACATTTATTTGGATTATTGACTTATTTTGATTTATTTGTATCATATGATTTGGAGATTATAATTTTCTGGCTTTTTGTAACTTAGGTATTTATTGTTATTATTGACTGAATTCCATTTTTTCCCTTTTAATTGTTTTAAAGGTATACATTTTATTTCTATACTTCTCCATTAACTTTCAACATGCATAAGTAAACATTTAAAATTAAGTAATATTGTTGCATTAATTTGGAATACACAATGATAAAATTCTGTTCACCTTTATTATTGCTATTCAACCTTTTAGCTGTATCAGTTTTTTGTTTTATAAATTAAATATTATCAATATATAGTAAAGGTTTGCTTATCTTTAATTTCATGTCCACAGTTTTATTTCATTTACTTGTCTTTTTTGCTTCTCAAAACTTTACGTTTTTAATGTTTACTTATTTTTGAGAGAGAGAGAGAGAGAGAGAGAGCACAAGCAGGGTAGAGGCAGAGAGAGAGGGAGCCACAAAATCTGAAGCAAGCAGGCTGCAGGCTCTGAGCTGTCAGCACAGAGCCAGATGTGGGGCTTGAACTTACAAACCATGAGATCATGGCCTGAGCTGAAGTCAGACACTTAACCGACTAAGCTACCCAGGCACCCCTCAAAACTTTATTTTTAAAGTACATTCTTAGGAGGTTTCATTAGTGACAATTTCTTGATAGTAATCTATCTCTGTTTTACCTCAAATGTTTATTTACCTCAAATGTTTTATTTTGCAATCATTCTCATAAAATAATTTACTTGGCATTCTAGTTTGACATTTTCTCACATGGCCTTGAGGAAATTGCTCTGGCTTCCCTGTTAGTGTTTAGATGGCTGCCAATGTCAATGGAGTTCTTTTGAAGTAGTCTCTCTCTCTCTCTCTCTCTCTCTTTTCCTGTATGTAAGATTCCTCTCTATGACTGCTGTTTTACAGTTTGGCTATGGTATAGGTTTATTTGGATTTCATAATTACTACAGTGTTTTAATTACTATAGATTTATAAGCTAGAGTAAGTTTTATAGAAGTCTTGACATTAGATAGTGTCAGTCAATACTCCAACTTGATTCTTCTTTAGTTTTCTATTGGCTCTGCTAGTTCCTTGCCTTTCCATATACAATTTGGAACCAATTTGTGTATAGATACAAAATATCTTTCTGGGTTTTTTATTGGAACTTCATTGATTTCGTAGATGAAGTGGGAATAATTGACATTCTAAAAGTATTGAATCTTCTAATTTGTGAACATGGCAGATATATTTATTTTGATCTTCTATGATTTATTAAATCAGTGTTTTGTAGTTTTCTTCATGTAGATCCTATACGTATATTGCTAAATTTAGATCTCTGTATTTACATATGTTTGTGCTATTGTAAATGGTATATTTAAAACATTCGAATTCCAAATTTCTGCTGCTATATAGGGTATTAACTAACTTTGATGTATTCATTTTGCATTTTGCAACCATGTTCTACTTATTTATTAGTACCAGAAGTTTCTTGTTGTAGATTCTTTTGGGTTTTCTACATAGACTATATTTATTGGGCAAACAGTATAGTTTTATTTCTCCTTTTATTTTCTTTGTCTTATTTTATCACCTAAGACATCCAATATGATTTTATATAGCAGGAGCACGAGAGGATGTCCTAGCCTTGTCTGAATCTTGGAGATTCATTCTATAACTCACCATTACATATGATTTTAGCAGTAGGATTTTAATATATTCTCTTTAGGTTAAGGGAGATCACTTCCATTCCTAGTATTTTTTTTTCATTAATGTGGGTTGATTTTTTTCAAGTGCTTTTTTTATGAATCCACTAATAAGACCACACACACAAATTCAGTGTGTTTATATGTCTAGTGCATTGATTGATCTTTGAGGATTGAGTCAGCCTTGAATTCTTCTGTAATAGATATTTTATTATTGTATTTGATTTGCTAGTGTAAAGATTTTTGTGTCTATGCTCATGAGAGAGAGTGGCATAGTTTTCCCGTAATTTTTTATCTGTTTTTGCTACTAGGGTAATACTGGTCTCATAAAATGAGTTGGGATGTGTTCTCTTAAGAAAATTATTTTCTGGAAGATTGTAGAAATTTGGTATCATTTCTTTCTTAAATATTTGGTAGAATTCACTAGTGAATCTGCTTGTACCTAGTGCTTTATATTTTGTAGTGATTTTAATTATAGATTAATTTTTTAATAGGTAGAGTGTTATTCAGATTATCTATTTCTCATTTTGTGAGTTTTGGTAGCCTGTGTCCTTTGCAGCATTCATCCATTTTATCTATGTTATAAAAACTTTTGCCTATAGTTGTCTATTATGTTACTTATTATCCCTATTTATCAGTATTATGGCCCTACTTTTATTTTTTTATTGATAATATGTCTGTCCTCTCTCTCTCTCTTTTTCCTAGTTAGTCTGGCTGGATGTTTATCAATTTTATAGAGGTTTTTTGTGTGTGTGTTTTCCTCTTTCTTTCTTTCTTTCTTTCTTTCCCTCTTTTTTTACCCTGTAAGCTCTAGGCCCAAAATGGAGCATGGGGCTTGATCTCACAACCCCAAGATCAAGAGTTGCATGCTCCACTGACTGATCCAACCAGGCACCCCCATAAAGGCCACTTATTGTTTCCTTTTTCTTTCTGTTATTTCCCTGTTTTAAATTTGTATTAGTTTCCCATGGCTGCAGTAACAAATTACCACACATTTGATGGCTTAAAACAACAGTTTTGGAGGTCACTGTCACTGAGCTAAAGTCAAAGTGTCAGCCAGGCTGGTTCATTCTGAACACTCTAGGAGAGAATGGGTTTTCTTAACTTTTCTTGAATCTGAAGCAGCCTGCAGTCCTCCACCTTGTGACCCCTTCATTGCTTCATTCCAACTTCTTGCTTTCAGCTTCGTATCTCAAATCTCCCTTTGCTTCCTCTTCTAGAACACTTGTGATTACATTTAGGGCAGACAAGATAATCTAGGACAAATTCCCCATTAGGTATCCTTAAATTGGTGACATGTGCACAGTCCTATTTGCAATATGAGATACATTTATAGGTTCCAGTGATTAGGGCCTGAATTTCTGGTGGTCATTTTTCATCCTACCAACAATTTAATTGATTTCTCCTCTCATTCATAGTCTTCTGTTTGTTTGTGTGTGCTTTAGGCTTAATTTTCTCTACTTGGTATAGTTTAAAAGAGGGGAAATGAAGTTATTGGTTTTAAATACATCTTCTCTTGTAATATGTGCACTTAATTATGTAAATTTCCCTCTAAGCACTACTTTTACTAAATCCCACAGATTTTGATCACTTGTATTTTCTTTTTTTTTTTTTTAATGTTTATTTTGGTAGAGAGAGTGAGAGAGAGAGTGAGTGGGGAGGGGCAGAGGGGGCAGGCTCTATGCTCAGTGTGGAGCTTAATACAGGGTTTGATCTCACAGCTGTGAGATTATGACCTGAGCTGAAATCAAGAGTTGGATGCTTAACCAACTGAGTCACCCAGGCACCCTGATCATGTGTTTTCATTTTCATTTTTTCAATTTTATTTTCTCTTGACACTTCTTTGACTCATATGCTGTTAAGAAATGTGTTTTTTTAAAACAAGATATTTAAAAAATTTTCAACTATTATTCTGTTATGGATTTCTAGTTTAATTCTATTGTCATCTGAGGATGTACTTATATGATATATATTCTTTTGAATTTGTTAGGATGTGTTTTATAGTCGAGTATATTGGTTATCTTGATGAATGTTCAATTGTGCTGTTGGATGGAACATTCTATAATGTCAATTAGATCAAGTTGATTGATACTGTTATTTGGGTCATCTATATTCTTACTGATTCTTTTTCTGGTTCATCTACTAATTAGTGACAGAGGGTTGTTGAATTTCAACTTTAATAGTAGATTCTTCTAATTCTTCTGTGTGTTTTATCAGTTTTTGTGTCATGCGTTTTTGACATTTTTGTAGTCAGGTTATGTTAGATATATTTAGGATTATATTTCTTTTTATAGGATTGACTCTTTATTATTTTGTAGTGCTTCTCTTTATCTCTCACAATATTCCTTGTTTGGAAAACTTCTTTGCCTGAGATTAATGTAGTTACTACACCTTTCTTTAGATTATGTTAGCATGCTTTATCTTTCACTACCCCCTTATTGTCAACCTGCGACTTTATATGTAAAGTGGGTTTCTTTTAGACAACATATAGTTGGATTTTCTTTTTAATTTGCCTAGACAATCTCTGTGTTTTAACTGGTATTTAGAATCTCATATTTATATGATTTAAATATGATTACACTCATTTTAAGGTGATTGTTAGTTTCATTGGATTAATATTACCTTTGTGAAAGTTTTTCCATCCATTTCATGTGTGTTTACTATTTTCTCCTCTTTTCTGCCTTCTCTGGTTTTAATTGAGCATTTGATATTATATTATAATTAATTATATATTATATTAATTATATTATATTATTATTTGATATTATTTTGTCGTCTTTTTTGTATCAATTATACTTCTCCTTAATGGTTGACCTACCATGTATTACAATATGCATTTTTCACTTTCTTCAGTCTCAGTCCAATCTTTCATCTGAGTTAGAAGGTGGAAAGTCTAGGATACTCTTTCCTAGGATAACATAGGGTAGTGTGTTTCTTTCCAAGTGCCAGAGGTAATATTGACTCACCCATCCTGCTTCTGAAGGTTGCAGGTAGGGTTCAGAGCCACACTGAATCTCACTCATTTTCATTAGAACCTTCTTTTTGTTACTTTTGCAACTATCTTATGAAGGTTTTGAATGAAGATATTTATAAATTATATTGTTTGATTTCTACTGCTGAAATTTTTGCTGGTATTTACTGTGCTTCTTCATTTTGTTAAATATTAAGTGGAGTGATATTGTGATATGGGTTGATTTTTCCACTGTTAGAAGTTTAGAAGAGTAAACTCTTACTGAATTTATTATGCAGTAAAAATACTCCTAGTGTGTTTTGTTTTGTTTTGTTTTGTTTTTACTGAAATGACTAGTTGGTAATATTTTCAACTTGTATAAATCCAGATAATTTTCTTACTCTTATCTTAATGCTAGAATAATGGGCAGAACACAGGTTACAGGTGGTTTTTCGCTCTTCTGCATTCTGCATCTTTAGTAGTATGGTAACCAACTTCCTTTACTTAGATTAGAACCATTATAATGATTTATTACATCCAATGTCAATTACCCTCATATTTTAAGCAAAACCACATCTATAATTGTACCCTGTATCATATGTTTCTTCTCTTTTACTTGCTGCTGCTGTTCTAAGCCAGACCCCCAGTTTTTCTTATTTTAACTTCTTTAAAGTGTCCTAGTAAAGTGAAGGGTGGCAAAATATACCACCTCAAAATATGCTCCTTTAGCATAAGGATTATTTTGAGCTAAAGGCACTTCAACAACAGCAGGTATAAGAAGAGTGTTCTGACCCTCTCTTTTCTTCCTGAAAGCAGGAGATAAAATTCCCTTGTGAAAGATGTCCTCCCTCTCTGAGGATGAAAGAACATTCTTATCACCAGAGACGGGAATAGAGAACAAGAGAATTCTGTACAAACAAATCTCGTTAAAATAACTCTTATCTTCTTTTAGCTTTTCATGTATTTTAGTAACTTTTGCACAATTGCTTCCCTATGTTCAACCTAATATAAAACATTTAGGTTTTGCTGCTTCTTTGGAAGTTAATTTCCTTGTGAAAACTTCTGTGTCACTGAAAACATATATCAAATAAATGTCTATGCTTCTCTTCTGTTAATCTGTTTTATGTCAATTTAATCCTCAGGCTCAGCTGAAGACCCTCAGAAACTAGAGGTAAAATTTTGCTTCCTATGCAAAAGTAAGGGTTTCGTAAGGAATCTTGCTGTTACATCTCTGTTACATCTCTAGCCTATCCTTTGTACGGCTGGTGTGTGATTTTATTTCTCAAAAAGAAGAGAAAATGAAGTCTTCTTTATCTGTATAGTTAAATTCAAATAAATTATCATGAATTTTATAATTTTTTAATTATTTAGGATGCACTAACCTAAGCTATCTCCACGTACCTCTATACCCCTAACTTCTAGTCATTAATTGATGCCTACATGTCCTAAACCACCACGAGCTATCTTTTATCTATATTTTTGCCTGTGCTCCCCTTTTAGCCTATGATATCAGTTTAATTTAAACTATGAAAATATTCTACTAACATATATGCATATTTTAGTCTGTATCTGATTAAGTGAAGGATGGAGATATCAATGCATATAAGGTTAGCAATGTGAAGAAAGCTTATTACTGCAGAGTTGCAGTTTACAGTGCTTTAATGAAAGATAAAGAAATAGAATTGAGTGAAACATCATGAAATAGGTTCATATGATTATCTTTATTGTTCATAAGGACAATAACATTTAAGACTGGTATTAAATACATTTACGTCTTTATACAAAAACAGATATTAAGATGTAGCATCATCATTGAACTGCATGTTTAAATATAATGTGCTTTGGAAATAATACACCTTAATAAGTGCATAAAATGTTGAATTTGTTACAAAGGTACATACGTATGTCTACGTAAAGGAAAAGCTAAATTAATTTTGGAAAAAAAAGTATTTGAAACATAAGGAAAACTTTTTGAGAGTATTACTTCTCAAACAAATGAAAGGTATCCAAGAAACACTTTCCTCTGTGGAGCTATAAAATAAGATACTAAAAGAAGCCAAACAGATGCTTTAATTCTAATTTTCTTAGTGAATAGCATGAAAAATGACAATTTGAGGATTTTTCTACCTCTATGAATGTTTGCTAAACTCTATTTTATTATCATCTCTAGTAATATTTGTAAACATTAGAAGGGCAAGACAATAGTTGCAAAGATACGTATGTATACACACACACACACACACACACACATACACCATTGGCAAATCACTTGAACTAATTATAAACTTTAAGACAAAAAATATTATTCTTAGAAGTAAGAAGGGGATCTTCCATGACTCTAGTAAAAGATTAATTGGGAGTATTCAGTTTCACAGTATTTTACTTCTATATTCATAAGCCACCTCCTTTGTAAAGGATAAATATTGAATGAAGACATTTTCTAGTAAGCAGTAAGAATAAGTTATCACTTGTGTCTGGAATCCCCGTGATAGCTTTTCATCCCACATTCCCATTTCAGTTTTCTGCTCTGAGACAGAAGCTTCATAAAGTAGACTACAAGACCAGAAAACATGAAAAGTCAGTCCATTTAAATCAGTCTACTTGACTAAAGCTCTTTTATTTTATAGCATATTATATGTTTTCACTTCTTTACAGAAAGTGTGCCATGTCCTGCATTAAGATAAATTATGACAAAGAAGCAGAGTCTTCATAGGTTCAATTAGCAATATAGTCCTAGCCTATGATGTAAGAGTTAGATTATAGCCTGGTAAAGACATCATTTAGACAGTGAGGAATTCACAAAGATTTTTGAGCTGCAGTATATGAAAACTTTACTAAAATCTATTCCATGTCCTCATTCTCATTCCAACTGTACCTTAACGATGTGTGGCAATTAGGATGCAAAATGGCAGAAATATTACGTTCTCAAGACAAATGGTAGCAAATACTGAATAATTTCTATAATGACCTCTCTTTTCTTTCTTTCTGTTGCACCTTACTGGAGTGCCACATTTGAGAAGCAAATCTCCAGTCTGAACTTTACACTCAGCTCCAGAATCATACTTTCAACTTGGCTATAAAGATGAGAATACAGCATGTATCCTTATTCTATTTGGAGTAAAAATGTGAAATCTTCCAGGCTGAATTCTTAGGGGATACAATATGTGTGATAAAACCTGAATTCTCTGAAATTATTGGATGCTTGCCAAACATCACAAAAAAGCCAGGATATACAAAAAGGGTTGACCGGGAACTGTCAAGACGAAAGGTAGTAATGCAAATATTAAAAATGCTGGGATGTTAAAGTATCTTAAAAAAATTCTTGAATATATAAAATTAAGGATAGTAGTAGGGGAAATTCATATTAAGAAAAGGTAAATTGATTTGCCCAAAGTATCTTAGGTTCAAAAAAAAAAAGAAATGAAGTCTCCAAACAACCAATCTCATGCCCAATTTGATCTATCATTGATGTTGGAGTAGGTGAGCCAATGTGTAACTCAAAGTCATTGAAAATTTCAGAGTATATGTCTTATGAAACAATTTTAATGAAATGGGCTTTTCCAGTACAGTCACAGGTGTGTAATAGCATTTTCCTTTGATCTTTAATTCATTTATTTTACTTTCTCCTGAATTGGTTTAAAGTAGAACTTTAATAGTTACTTGCAAGCTCTTTGAGGTAACTGTTCATTACGTAATTTTGTATTCCCTAGAGCAAGTGGCCTTGCCTAAGAAGAAGCATAAATAAGTACGGATGTAGATGAAATTGGATCAGCCTTGATAGGCAGAATTGATTGTGACCATAAATGTTTTTTGATTTATTTCTAATAATATTAAAAGGGAATCCAAAAAATAGAAATATTGATCAGATTACAGCTATGTCTCATATGAGCATAGATGTAAAAGAGAAATCTATTATTCACTATCTGATTGTAGATCGCTTCTATTGAAGTTAATCAAAGTTCCATCATTTCAATTTTTCTATTTATATAGTAATATTTTAAAATATAGACAAGTGATAGTGATATATAAAATATTATATAGTATGTGGTATATTATTATATTGATTATATACAAATACATATAGTTATAACAAAAATGTGATATAAGAAAGATTACTGAATATTAAAATAATCTATTTAGTCATTACATTTAATTGAAAAATTCAAGTGACTATTAATTTTGAAAAATAGTTTTCTGAATTTATGAGTGCTTTGCTCATGAAGATGTTAGCCCCACCCAACCAATGAGTATAAAGTTACAGGACTTCTAAAATAGAATAGGAAAATAAGATCTCAGAGAGTCCTTGAATGCTTAATACTATTAGGATATACAACAATGAAGGCACATAAAACTTAAAATTATTGGGTAAATATATGTGATTATAAAGAAAAAAATTTAATGGGAAGGAAATTCTAAAAAATGTAAACAATAAATACGGAGAATTAACTCCTAAGAATTTTAATGGCAAAACAACTGTTTTCATATATGATTCTATCCTCCAGTTTGGTTTTAATAGGAAAAGTAAAAAATAATACTTATTAATGATATATTACTGCAAGCTGAACAATTCAGTTTAATAAATTGCAATTAGATGTTTCTTTGCCCAAAATGTTATATTTTATTAATATATGTGTGTGTATATATATATGTATGTATATATATATATATATATATATATATGCATAATTTTTTTAGAATAAAAAATACTTCATTCTGGCTTTTCCTTCTGGAAATTTAATATAAAAAAGTAAGGCAAGCCCACTGAGTTAAAAAATTTTGCATAAGTTTCCTACACTGAATTTTACTAGTGTATACTTTGTTTCATGTGAGTTTGGCTTTTGGCTTTGTCCAGCAAAGGCGGGTGTGGCAGAAAGGATTATTTGAGACTCCATGCAAGTCAAGAGAGGTGAGAGGGAGTCTAAGGTAAGTCTCCTGAGCTGCTCTCATGCTCCCATATTTATTACACATACATTATAGGGAAAATGTTGCATAATATGTCCCTGGGCTACATGCCAATAAGAACATATAGAAAGGTATTCCTAAGGCTACAAAAGAGCAGATGCAGAAAGCAGAGTTGAGAACAAGGTAAGATATTCCATAGATAATCTGGTCTAAGGAATTCATGAGCACAGGCCAACCCCTATATATGCACTAATTAGATACTGACCGCTGTTTTCAGCAAGGCCAGAAGGCAATGTTCTGCTTTGCAATGCATTCCCTATAATCTCCTAACACAGGACATAACTATTTGATTTCCCACAGTTTCACTTCCTTCAAGTAAAGCATTTCCTTGGGATCCAAATCAGGGAAAACAATGGATGGTGAAATGATGGGTCGTGTCATGTATGTAAAAGAGCAGTGTTTTAAAAGTTAGAAAACAGATTTTCATCTAGCTTTTTCTAATAACCAACTAGCCAACATAGCTATATTTTGCCCCAGAGGTTCATATATTTTCTTGGGATTTACATGTGTTCTCATTAATCCTTTATATAAACCCCATATTTAATGACTTGAAAGAAGATCTAATGGCTCCCTTGTGATCTGATCAGTCTCTTCAGTTCAAACTAAGGCAGTTCTATAACATCAGAGCAATATTCTTTTCCTACATATCTTTCTGGCCACCCTTGTGAAACTTTTTTGTTTACTTCCGTTTTCATCAGCACTGTCAAGATGCTCTTACCCTTGTTTGTCTTCTGTTATACTGTTGCCTTGCTCCATTATTTTCACCGTCAGTAAATAACTACATGAGAATCAATTTTTCGCCTTATCTTCAAGGCTTTTAAAGTTGATGAAGAGTTTTTGTCAATGATGTTTTTAGAGACCTCATCACAATTCCAAAAGTGTCTGAATATCCATATATATGTGAATGGGATTCTGACCAACATGAATCCTGAAATCTGCTTCTAGATGCTTATTATGACTCCCTCGACCTCTGAGGCTGTCATTGCTCTGGCTTGGTGTCATCATTAACCTTATTGCGGTCACAACTATGTCCAAGTCTCTAGTATTGAGGGGAGAGTCACTACAGTTGCTAATTTTCCTGCTGTTGTTGATGTTGTATCTGCCATGACTCATGTGGGTATTCACTCATGGTCACTATCACCCATACTGTTGCAGTCACTCTTTGAGGGAGTCATTGTTAGTTTTGTCTACTTTGGGGAAAATAAAAGGGGATGCTTTCCAACCATCCTATTCTAGAAACTAATTTCGAATCAACTGACCCTCTAAAATTTGATATACCTGTGAATTGTTGAGATTAAATTTTAGTTTTTATGGAAATTCAACTCTCTGAGATCATTATGTGAAATCACTGAAGTTTTAATGGTAATATTCCCTTTTCCAGGCCCCTGACATTGGACAGAACCCATTGCTAGATGTAATCTTTGAATAATGAGTTCCATTTATGTTACTTTTAGGGTAGACACATTCCTATGTGTGTTTCCTATGTGTGTCTATATGAATGCTTATGAATATGAAAAATAGTGCCTTTTATAATTTTCAGTTATTATTTCTGATAGTTATTTTTTCCCAAAAGTTTTGAAGATAGTATAAAAGAAGGCTGTTAATATCTGGTTAGAATCTCCTCCAAGGTAGGGAGTTATATTAGGTACTGTCGGGACTCTAGTCATGCTCATTATGGCTAGATGATGTTTGGCTACATAGTGTGTGTAGCAGATGCTATCCGTGCTCTACTCAGATGCCCTCAGGTCTCTTTCACTATGTCTATGCATTCCTCCCCTGGTTTCTGTGTTCTTTTGCTGCTAAGAACTATACCTGTGACTCTCTTCCAGGAGCTACTTGAACCACTTTGCATACATGCACAGAGAGTCAGAAGTGCCTGTGGGAGTTGTATCACCAATGGGTACCTTTAGCCACTGACTGACTGGTGGACTGATTTGAGGATATAAAAGGCCAGCATTGCACAATGAAGTATAATTTACACTCTAAAGTTTCCCTGCAGGATCAGAGTGAGTCTTCAACTTTTTCCATGTTAAGATTCTCCGGATGCAGCATTGCTATCCACAAGGCTTTGTAGAAGGACAAAAAAAAAAAAAAAAAAAAAAAAAATAGAGAAGGAACACCTGCCTCTTTATATAATTAGAGATTAACACATGTCGATTCTATTTGTATTCTGTTGGCAAGAATCAGTAACAATGCCAGACCTAAATGTCAAAGGCTGGGAAACCACTTCCTGCACTAACTCTCTACTGTGGAAAGGGAGGAAAAAGTGTCTTCCTAGCTATCTAAAACACTGTAGATTTATATGAATCTGTTATCATCATAATCAGTCCCAGTGGTAAAGTCCATATAGATTTGTTTTAACATCTAATATGAAAAACATGGATCATGAATTAAATTCCGGTCTGAATGCATATGTATATGTACGGGTAGGTGTGCTTAACATGTTTTTAAGTGTTTCTCCTGGAAAAATTCTGTTAAGCATTATGGGCTACAGAAAATAAATATTTTGAGTCTTTAAGTTTATAACACACAAACCCCCAGGTGAATTGGTGAACTGAATTAGCAAGTATTATATTAGTTGTATATGTAAGTGTATACACATACACACAAATAGATAAATGAAAGTATATAGATACATTTCACATCAAAGGAGGTAATTAATAATAACTTAGGGGAAAGGGAATTTTTACAATGTAGGTGACATTAGAAGTGAAACTTTACAGAAAGTGTAATTTTCATAAATTGTCATAATTTAAGAAAAATATTCGAGACAGAGTGAACATTTTGGGCAAATTCTTAAAGATGTTTAGAAGTTTAATGAAATTTTGAATACATTATTTATTGACTGTTCCAGAGTGTATGTGATGATGGTTTACAGGTAAACAAAATTTAGGTTTCAGAGGGGTTTGTATGCCACGGAGTGAGGATTGCACTGGATTCTTTAGAGGGACTCAAAATTCTTCATTGATGAAACAAAACCTTCAAAAAATTAAACTGAGATGTGAATATTTTATTTTTTCAACTATACATTACTTACGCTGGCTTTCAAAGTCAATCATAATTTGATAATCTGAGTGAGGCTTTGATCAATTCATTACCTGAGTTTTGTTTTTTTCTCTTTTACAACATACAAGCTTTTCCCAATGTCGATCTCTACCACAAATTTTTTTCTCGATGTTCCAGTTATCTTTTGAAGTTCCTCCACTAAACTTTCCTGGAATTGATTTTACCTGCTTCTCATCTGCATTTATATACAAACTTATTGTTTCAACTAAATTTTAGACATTTCCCACCTAAGCTTGCATTGTGTTTGTTCTGTAGTTGCTGAAAGAGAAAAAATAGTGTCAAACACAAAGTCCAAAGCACAACTACTTTGTTCTTTGATTGGCAGAGAACCTTCCGCTATACAAATGACATTGTTTAACTCAGGAAGTGGGAACTTTTGTTAACACAACAGTAGAAAGTAACTGAAGACATTTTCCTTAAAGATCACATTTGCTCCCTGTAAAGGAATTTTATGGAAATGTGGTTTTATAAGGATTTTCTAAGCAGTTCAGAGGTTATTATTTTTTTAAATGAACATCTTTATTCTATGAGATATGAATGGCTAGGCTCCTACTGTGTTGTCTGCATGCACAGCCTCAGACCAGCTCCATAGCAGTTGGACATTTTCTAATTAATCATTATAGATTGAAAAATAAATGTTTCTGAAGTATTAAGCTGATACGGGAAAGTTTCAGGATAAATTAGTTCTAATAGAAAAATATCTGCTCTTCTCATGCCTGATCTGTAAAGTGAAAAAAAATAAAAAGGATTCTGTAGGCTGTCCACAAAAATTCATTGAATTTCTGCCCTAAGAAAAGCTCATGATATTGCTTTGACCTAAATCTGATAGTAATTTAGTGCCAATTTCTTCCATGGTAACCCTAGGGTAGGCCCGAGTCTGAGCAAAACAAATTACCTGTCTTGTCATCTGTTTCAATCTGTAACTTAAAGACCTTTATTACCATTATTATATCAGCATTGTCTCCACCACGGAAACCAAAGATTAGTTGCCTCTTCTGTTATCAATCCCACTGTGCAAGTGTTTAATAATAATATCATCAACTTTATACATTGATGTATATGTTCATATTTGTTGTAGGGCTTTCCATTGTTTTTTTTCATTTATTTTCCATGGGTGATTGCAATAAAATGCGTCGTTTTTAATTACCAACCATATATGCAAAAATACTGGTTTTGTCTATCCTCTGAGTGACAGATTCATATATTCAGATTTCTCATGGATGACACAAGGCCCCTCAAACTCCATTACTGAGTGTGTATTTTCTCTTTTTCTCACCAAAACAATTGTTTGCTCTGTATTTAAAATTTTGTTTAGTTGCACTGCTATCCCTGTAATTATCCAACCAAGATATCTTATTTTGTGGTATGACCCACTGTTCCTTTAATTACTCAAGCAAGGCCTTCTAGACCTCCTTAAATTTCCTCAACTTCTGTTCTCTCCATCTTTACTACATATTTGAGTTCAGGCCCTCAAAACCTCATAGAGACTATAGCAGCATAGCCTCCTAACTGTTCTTACTACTGCTAGCTGTTCTCCCTGATCCTACCTCCAGCTCAAATTCCCCACTACCATCAGAATAATCCACACATCATTCTCCTCTTTGGGATGCTGCTTGGATCCTTGCTGGATAAAGGACAGAGTATTAGTACCTCCTTACATGTTGCCTACTCTTCAGATATCTTCAGGCTCATGCCCCACATCACTCTGACCCTCATTCTTTACTCCCTTACTGAACTATATATAGCTTCCATTGCCCACTCAGCTGTTTTATTCTTTCATGTTTTGTAAACACAGTCCCTCCTTCCTATTGTGCATGAAGTCTCTGTTGGTTGCTAAACCCATATCCATTTTTCAAAAGCTTACTCAGCTGACATACTGCTGAGGTTTCACTGGACCATTTCCCAGTGCAGTGCCTGGCATGCCCTCCCCAAAACAGTCTGTTCTATTCCTACACTTTTATATAAGTATAGCATATATAACATTGATTTGTAATATTTTTACAACTTTTATCTCCCCAAATAGTATGGTTTTTGTAGGAAGAGACCTTATAGTATTCTTGTGGAACATTCTCTAGCATATAATGCAGTGCCTAGCATATTGTAAGGATTTGTGTATTTGTGTTAAGCATAGCTGAACTCATTAGATTTTTGTAAAATAGGTTAGTAGAGATAATGCTCAATATACACATGAGAGTTCCATATTATATGGCTAAATAAATAAAGGCATTAGGAGATAAACTTAAGTTTAAAATAAAACAAAATATTTAGCACTTACCTGAAATAAATTATATTATTAAAATTACATATATTACATATTTAGACTTTTTACATGCTCACCCAGTGAAAACTAAAATTCAAAAAGTAAGACATTTATATTTAAGTTATTTGTTATTTTAATTACTGTGGCAGATAATTATGAGAGGCAGCATCCTTAGTAGTCAAGAGTATGTACTTAGCAGTAAGACTTCCTAGTTTTAATTGTGTTTAGGCACTCTCTATTTGTGTGGTTTTGAACAAGTAATTCAATGTTTCTATGACTCAGTCACTTCATCTGTAAAATCTGCCCTATGGGATTGTTGTGAGGATTAAATATTTTATGAATAGAATTATAGAACCTGGCACATATTAAATTATCTATAAGCATTGTAATTATTATCTATAATTAGAAAGCATTAGGGAATCCTAGTGAATACACACACATATACATTTATGTGAAGTACATATGTATAGATACAAACATGGACTACATAATTTCTCTGACCAAAGTTCTGAAGTCTGTGAGCTTACATTGTGCTTTCTTAATTTTTTTTCAGTTAGTAGTGAATCGACATTAGTGTAGTACTTGACTCTAGTTGAATGTGTTTCTTTGTTTAGTTATGAGAGATTCACAAAATCTTCAAAGAACCACAGCTTTATGGAAATACTTTGAACACACTAAAGGAAACATTGCATTTGTAAAGATGATAATTTAGGAGAAAGGTATTTTTAGTAGAATTCATTAAATATCAAATGGTTTTTCATCCCATGACTGAACATTTCCAATGTTTTTAAAACACATTGCCTTTTCAGCTGGCTCATTTCACCCATGGGCCCATCTGACAGAAAAACTTTCTATAATAAGAAAAGGGTTAATTGTAATTATCAAAGACTTTGGATATGGTCAAATCTGAGTTTGAAAACTCAATCGAGCATTCACTTTCTGTGTCCAATAGGCAAAGTAACAACTGTTCTGAAATTCAATTACACAGCACTTGGTACATAAACATTCTACATTCTACAAACATTATTTACTCATTACCTTTTTACTTCATAAGAAGTTGAAATCAGTAATTTTCAGCTTTATCAGTACCTTAAGATTGTACAATATTCATACCTTATCCACATAAGTGCCTGCAGATACGATAAAGATTTAAAGATTTTCAACTATTTTTATAAATTTTTTCAATATTTATAAGTTTATTAACTGATCATACTCACCTGGATGGGTTTCCTTCTATCTTTAATTCTTTTTAAAAAGCAGATTGAATAACTACAGAAAAAAATCTAGGTGTGGTTTGACCATAATAGTTATCAAGTTGTAGATGTATAGTTTTAATCAATTAAAATGAAGATGAAACTTGCTTTTATGTTCATCTCATTACATTGGCAATTAATACTGAGAGAACATTGAGAGAGACAATATCAGTCAAAACTCCTAAGCTGCTTCATTATTTTCTACCATAGTTTTTGCTGGTAAGCCACATTTCTTTCCAATCATTTTTGTGCAATTAGGGTTTTTGGACATAAGATATCCCTTGTGTAACCTTATAATTATTTTGATTAAATACGTCTTGTTAAATTTGGCCCATCACTTGAGCCTGTCAAGATCTTGGACTTGATCATCATGCCTCCCAAATTCACAGAATTCACACATTTTCTGAGCTTCCCATGAATATTTTAATGCAAGTCATTAATGAGCTAGAAGAAGATGAAGCTCTGTGACTTTCCACATCATCAAAATGGGCAGTAATTCCATGTCAATATTTAGGTATGGTCAGTCAGGCAGTCAATTTACCAGATGTCACAAGTGTCATTTGAAATCGGGAATATAGAGACTTAAAAAATGTCTTGTGTTTATTTAATATTGGGATTTGGGAAAATGGTAAAGTGCTTTGTATGAGATGTTTCTTCCATTTATATAAATGGAGACTAAGGCTATCCTAATATTGAGCTTAAGTAATAGAAGATTCTAATGGTTTTGAGACTTCTATCTTGTAACGTATTTGGGAGGAAATAAGCTAATTCAGAGAAGCTATTTTCTTCTGAACTACCTGCACACTTCTATGTCCCACACTGGTTTCTCTTTGTCTCTCTTACACACATACAAACACACTCGCATACTACTGAAATAACACCTTTGTGAAGAGGGACTAGTAAGAACTCAATTCTGATGTGATGAAGAAAAATTTGTGACAGTCACGATAAATTTCTGAGTTCTGGTAATCCTTAAACGGTTGCTATCTGCCTAAAGGCACCCTCTGGTTGGAGACTTGATCTGGTTCTGCTGCTTTTGGTCTTTCTCGTAAAGGAGAGAGGCAGTAAGTAGTGGTGCTATAACAAAGGATTAGTAAACCGTGTTGATCCAAGAGCAAAACAAGCCCAGAGCAATGAGTTTTCTCCCCAAATCTCAAGAATATGTTAATAGAAGAATTGGATTCACTCTAATCTTTTTTTGTCTACCCATCTAATAAGTAGTCACATCTTAATTTTATTTGAAAGACCTTATAGAGTGATGAGTAAATAGCTTATAAGACTGTAAATTTCTGATGCTAACATAAGTTAATTTTCATTAGGCAGACATGAAAAGTGAGATGAGTGCACATTCAACACATAAATTAGTGTTTATCTTGGGGAATTAATCTTTTTTCTCCTTTTTTCTGACTTTATTGAGGTATAATGCACAAATTGTAAGATATTTCAGGTGTACATTGTGGTGAATGTATGTATACTTTGTGAAAGGAATCCCCCTATCTAGTTGATGAACACATTAACTAGATGAACATATCCATCATCTCACACATTTATCTCTTTTTCCATTTTCTTTTCTTTTTTTTCTCATCATAAAAAATGTGCTCCTCAGTCCCCATCCCCTATTTACCCTATCCTCCTTCCCGCCAACCTCCACTCTGATAAACCATCTGTTTGTTCTCTGTAGTTAATTAAGATCCTGTTTCTTAGTTTCACTCTCTCTCGTTCTTTTTCCTTCTCATTTGTTTCTTAAACTACACACATGAGTGATATATAGTATTCGTCTTTCTCTGACTTATTTCAGTTAGCATTATACTAACTTTATGTTGTTGCAAAAGGCAAGATTTCATTATTTTTTAATAGCTGAAATATATATATACACGTGTGTGTGTGTGTGTGTGTGTGTGTGTGTGTATATATATATATATATGCCACCTTCTCTTTATCCATTCATCTACCAGTGGACACTTGGGCTACTTACATAATTTGGCTATTGTAAATAATGTTGCCATAAACAGGGATGCATGTATCCCTTTGAATTAATGTTTTTGCATTTCTGGGTCGATACCCATCAATGTGGTTCTTGGATCATAGGATAGTTCTATTTTTAATTTTTTGAGGAACCTCCATACTGTTTTCCACAGTAGCTGCATCAATTTGCATTCCCACCAATTATTCAAGAAGGTTCCTTTTTCTGCACATCTTTGCCAACACTTGTTTCTTGTGTTGTTGATTCTTGTGTTGTTGATTTTTTTGTGTTGACCATCTGGATGTCTTCTTTGGAGTAATGTCTATTCATATCTTCTGCCCATTTTTAAATTTGATTATTTTGGGGATATTGAGTTGTATAAGTTCTTTATATATTTTGGATACTAACCCTTTATCAGATAAGTCACTTGCAAATATCTACTCTCATTCAGTAGGTTGCATTTTAGTTTTGATTTTTTCCCTTGATGTGCAGAAGCTTTTTTTAAAGGTAGTCCCAATGTTTGTTTTTTTTGTTTTTTGTTTTTGTTTTTGTTTTGCTTTTGTTTGCCTTGCCTCAGAAGACACATCTAGAAACATGTTATGGCTGAGGTCAGAGAGATTACTGCCTGTGACCTCTTCTAGGATTTTATGGTTTCAGGTCTCACATTTAAGTTCTTAATCCATTGTTAGTTCACTCTTGTATATGGTGAAAGAAAGTGGTCCAATTTCATTTTTTTTGCATTGACTATTCAGTTTTCCCAGTATCATTTGTGGAAGATACTTTTCACATTGCATATTCATTCCTCCTTTGTCAAAGATTAATTGGTTATATAATTGTGGGTTTATTTCTAGGTTTTGTGTTCTATTCATCTATGTGTCTATATTTTTTTGCCAGTACCACACTATTTTAATGACTACCACTTTGTATTATAACTGCAGATCTGTAATTGTGATGCTTCCAATTTTGTTTTTCTTTTTCAAGATTGATTTGGCTGGTTGAGGTCTTTTGTGGTTCTATACAAATTTTAGGATTGTTTGTTCTAGTTCTGTGAAAACTTCCATTGGCATTTTGAAAGGGATTTTATTAAGTCTGTAGATTGCTTTGGGTAGTATAGACATTTTAACAATATTTGTTCTTCCAATTCATGAGCATGGAATGATTTTACATTCTTTGTGTTGTCTTCAGTTTCTTTCATCAGTGGTTCATAGTTTTCAGAGTACAGGTCTTTCACCTCTTTGGTTAAGTTTATTCCATATATATACACGTGTGTGTGTGTGTGTGTGTGTGTGTATGTGCAATTGTAAATGGGATTGTTTTCTTAATTGCACTTTCTGCTACTTCATTATTAGTGTATAGGAATACAACAGAGTTCTGTACATTGATTTTGTATCCTGTGACTTTACTGAATTAATTGATCAGATGTAGTAGTTTTTTGGTGGGGTCTTTTGGATTTTCTATATATGGGGTCTTAGGATACCTGGGTGGCTCAGTTGGTTAAGCCCCACCAACTCTTGATTTCAGATCAGGTCATTATCTCACAGTTGTGAGTTTGAGCCCTGCATAGGGCTCTGCACTGACAGCATGGAGCCTGCTTGGAATTCTTTTTCAACCTCTGTCTCCTTCTCTCTCTGTTCCTCTGTCGTTTGCTCTCTCTGTCTCTCTCTCTCTCAAAATATATGAATAAAAAGTTAAACATATAAATGGAGTTTTTAGTATTTTCCATATATAGTATCATGTGTCTACATATAGTGAGTTTTACTTCTTTCTTACCAATTTGGATACCTTTTTATTCATTTTTCTTGTCTTATTGCTGTGGCTAGGACTTCAAGTAGTATGTTTAATAAAAGTGGTGAGAGTAGGGTCACTTGGCTGGCTCAATCAGAAAAGTATGTGGCTCCTGATCTCGGGGTTGTGAGTTCAAGTCCCGGTTTGGATGTAGACATTACATAAAAAGGAAAAAAAAAAAGTGCTGAGAGTGGGTATCCCTGTCTTGTCCCTGGCCTTAAGGGAAAAATTCTCAGTTTTTCCCTGTTGAGTATAATATGATGTTGGCTGCTGGTTTTCATATAATGTCTTTATTGTGTTGATATATATTTTGTCTAGACCTACTTTGCAGACGGTTTTTTTTTTAAATCAAATGCTCTTTCTGCATCTATTGAAATGATCATATAGCTTTAACACTTTCTTCTATTGGGGTGACATGTCATATTTATTGTTTTGTGAATATTAAACCATCCTTGCATTCCAGGAATAAATTCCACTTGATCATGATGTCTGATTTTTTAAAAAAATATTTTGTTGGATTCAGTTTGCTAATATTTTGTCGAGGATTTTTGTATCTGTATTCATGAGAGATATTGATCTATAGTTCTTTTTTATGGTATGTTTATCTGTTTTTGGTATCAGGATGATACCATAGAATAAATGTGGAAATTTTTCTTTCTCATGTGTTTTTGAAAATAGTTTGAGAATAATGGGTGTTAACTCTTCTTTAGATATTTGATAGTATCCACCTATGAAGCCACATGGTTCTGGACTCTTGTTTTTTGTGGAGTGTTTGATTATTGATTCAATTTCATTGCTGGTAATTGGGCTGTTCAAATTTTCTATTTTTTCTGCTTCAGTTTTTGTAGGTTATATGTTTCTAGAATTGATCCATTTCTTCTAAGTTGTCCAATTTGTTAGCATATAGATTTTCATAATATTCCTTATAGTTGTTCATATTTATGTGGTATTGGACGTTATTTCTCCTCCTTCATTAGTAATTTTATTTACTGGATTCTCTTTTTTAAAATGTGTCTTGCTAGAGATTTATCATTTTGTTGATCTTTTCAAAGAACCAGCCCCTGGTTTCATTGATCTGTTCTATTGTTTTTTTAGTTTCTACATCATGTGTTTCTGCTCTAATCTTATTATTTCCTTTCTTTTGCTGGGTTTGGGGAATTCATCTGGATTTTAACTTTAGTACTCAGCATTATAAGCACAGATTTTTTTAAAATCCTTCTTAAACATAAGCGAGATTAGGTTTGTTTCCCAAGAATGCGCTCTTACTAACCAGGCTCTCACAACACTTATATACATAACAATTGACAGAAAGAAATATATACAAAATATCCCAAAACTTAAAAATACTGATCCATATATACTTTCAATAAATCAAACTAGTCAGCAATCTAAATTATAATCAGACAGTTGTTTAGTGGGCTTGGAATATTAACAAAGAGATTTGAGTTGTCAAAATAGAATTTGTTGAGCATCTTGATAATATCTATATATGATAATTGTACCATATTTTCTTAATATTGAAGTCTAGTAAGAATGCACATCAAGTCTACACATTTTTATGCTTGATTTAGCAATTTCATTGTAGTTTTTGATATTCACTAATTTTCCTTATATATTTGCAAGCTTCCTTTTCAACAAATTTCTTTCCCCAACTTAATTCAATGCTTACCATTATGTATTTCTTAGTATCCCACAATTTAAATTGAGGTTTTATTTACACTTCTTACTTCATGTTATTCATAATCCTTCTAAAATTACTAGTAGCATATCAGAGATATTATGTGAGAGTTTTCTCAGTACCTTGTGATATAATTCTTTAAGCCCCCAAAAGTTGAACTCATTTATTAAGAACTTAGACATCCTCTTCATTTGATTATCAGTTCTTTTACTACACATTTCAATCTGTAAAACAATATTCTCAGGGAAGAAGACAACATAAAAATAGGGATTACATGTCTTTTTCACTGTTTCTCAATATACATTCCACCTTTTTTTTTTGAAAATCTGGGTTAATTTTGGCCACTTGTATATTTGTATTCTTGAATGTTTCTTGAGAGATCTGTGCTCTTCATTTACATTAGTCTTTAGATATTTGCCTATAGACATTTTAAGTGAGGGGTGTGTTGGATCATCAGCATGTCAACAAGAAAGCTTGGCTACTAGAATATTTATTGGGTTAGCATCTATTGCTGACTTTTTTTAGGTTTCAAGGTCTTATACTCAGTTGTATAGGTCCATTAAGTTATTTGGGTTGCTCATATGTGAGCAGTCACACAAAGAAAGACCACTGATAGCATAATGTATGTGAGACCAGTACCTAGGATGCCAATTTGTTAAATGTCCAAGGTAGACAGATAATCCTATTTAATGACTCAATTGTTCAGTATACATAGCAACTGCTTCCCTAGCATTATGATATTGAAAGAAGCTGAGTTAGTAAGCATTGGGGTGGGCATTGATTTGGATCAAAAGAAGATGAATTGGATCAAAAGAAGATGAATTGAAATATTGAAGAATATTTGTCCTAAGTGTTGGTGAAGCCTAATCAATCCCTTTGCCTTTCAAGAGAATACCCAATCAGACACTTTTGGTTTCGTAGATCAGTGTTTCTTATGTCTGCTTAGTTCTTGATATAACCTACCTTTTCTACCTCATGGACTTCTGGATTTTTTATTTCTCATTAAGTATGATTGTCCTTTCTCACAGTGCCTTTTTCCCCCTTTACATGTGCTCATATTGGTAATAAGGCTAAATTGCTATTTTTTGGGCTAGGGAGTTACTCTTTTTCCAACCTTTCTTTGTTACTAATGGTATTCTTCAATTGCTTAATTGAAACATTATTATCATGCTAAAAATTCATTTCATGTTTTGTTCAGATACTTTTGAAAATATTAGGTCATTGAAGGGATTCCTAAATAGCTATATTAATTTGGTAAGGTAATACATTCTTTTTAACCTTTTTGGACGATTTCTTTTAGTCTGGTTTTGAGGCTATAGTTAACTTTTTTTGTATCCCAGTCTCCCAGGATAACTAGTGTTATCTTGTAATTCTAGGCATTTTCAGAGTTGGCTTCTATCTTAAATGTGGCAGAATAGCAGAAGATTCAGGCACAGAAAATGAAAATAAATGGAGATCTTTAGATAATCAGGTATCAGTAAATTATTTAAAGAAGCCATGGGCTGATTTCTGCCAATGTCACTATACCAAAAATACTTTCCTTATCTTCAGGGATGATTTTCTGTCACTAAATTGTATATCCTTAATAATTTTTGCCTACTTGTTCAATTATTTTTTAAAAAGTATTTAATTCTACACCTTTCACATCATGTGTTTTTCTCAATTTCTCCTTTCAGATAAATTTTGACTGTATATTTTGAAGCTCTATTACTTGTGCACACATTTAGTATTTCTCTTTTTTTCTGCATTATGAAATATGTTCCTCTTGCATGCCACAACAGCACCCTGAGTTCAGTGCCAGAAAACCTAGGAGTCAATTCTGATATTTCAGTCATAATTATTGCATATCCAGCTCCATCAAGTGCCAGAAAACCTAGGAGTCAATTCTGATATTTCAGTCATAATTATTGCATATCCAGCTCCATCACTATGTGAATTTAACCTAAATTATCTTGATTCTGTCTACTTCTCTTGAAATTGATTCCTCCCATCATATCTCCTAACTGGTCTACCTTCACCAGCCTTGCTTCCCTGAGAGTGGTTTTCATCAAATAAAAAATCTGATTATGTTCATAAACCACTTCCATTGTTTCCCATTGGTTTTAAATAATCTAAATCTTTAATGTGGCCTACATGGTACTGACTATGTGGCTCTTTCTCTTCTCTTCTGGATTATCTAGTCACCCCCCCCCTTTTTTTTAATTTTTCTCTGCTTAAGACACAGTGACTTTCTTGTGTTTTTTCTAATAATCAAGTTCCTGGAGTCATAAGCCTTTTCATATTTCATTTCTTCTTCAGAGAAAAAATGTACCCTTTCTTTTTACCTAGAAAACATAATCTGCAAATTACAATTTGAAAACTACTTCCTTAGGGAAGCCTTGCCTAACTATCCAGACCAGATAGAAAACATTCTCCTAATTTATATTTTCCATAGTGCCATGTATTTTTCATTCAGAATGCTTGTCATGTTTATAATTTTATATTTATTTTAGTATTTAGTTCATGCCTATCCTTACTAGACAATAGGCTGTTTGAATAAGGACAGTTCTGTTTGCTCACTAAAGTATGTATCTCTTTCCATGGATCTGGCAGACATTTCCTGCCCAATAAATACTTGTTGAATGAACAAACTGAATAAATGAACAAGAAGTATTTATAAGTATTTCTATATTAACTAACATAATAAGTTTGAAGTGTATTTCAAAATTTTCCAGAAAAAAAATCATAGCATGCTTTCTCACAAACACCTCTTCTTTCCTTCTCTCCTTAAAGGAATTAAGTTCCATTTAGTACTTAAATGATTGTTCTTTTTAAAATAATGCAAACAATGGCAGTTATACAAATTAAAGCATTTTCCTATAACCTATACCTGGATATATTTTTGTAATCATTGTGTAAGAATAAACTTACTGTATTGGTATTCTTTCCAGGTAATGGCATTAGCAATGAAAATGCCAATTTAGGGACTTTTTGATGACCTTTGTCCCTTACCTGTTGTCACCTACTATCAAAATTTTAAAAGTTCAAGATTTCAGGGAGGTATATGATTTGATTGAATACCATTAGAATCCTCTGTGCATCCTAAATTATTAATGTCCAATTCTGAAACAGAGACCATTTATTTAGAAAGTGTAATATTTAAGCTGATTAAAAATGTTAGGTTTTTGTTTTAATGTTTATTCATTTTTGAGAGAAAGAGACAGAGACAGAGCATGAGTGGGGGAGGAGCAGAGAGAGAGAGGGAGACACAGAATCAGAAACAGGCTCCAGGCTCTGAGCTGTCAGCACAGAGCCTGATGCGGGGCTCGAACCCATGGACCATGCGATCATGACCTGAGCTGAAGTGGGACACTTAACCGACTGAGCCACCCAGGTGCCCCCAAAATGTTAGTTTTTAATGGAAAAAGTGTATATAAGGAAGAAAATGATGATATGGTAAACAGAGAGTGCACAATGAACATAGGTTTTCTATATATGTGTAAGTGTAAAATTAATTAATTAATTTTTAAATATGAAATGAGAAGTTAGGTTATTATCAAGTGAGATAATTCATATATTTTTATTAGCTCCTTGTTTGCACTAAGTAAGCACTTGGTAAATATTGATATTGATGATCTTATTATTGCTATAATTACCAGAGCTGTTATTATTTAACCTTAAAATTGTACTGCATCCTTCTCTTATAAATGTTTGATATTATAATTAAAGACTTTTAATGGCCCAGAAATTTTAATGGACCAGCAATAGACCATTACAGAAAGCAACCCTTTCTTGCTTGTGTAATCCATCATGCTAAGTCTTTCGATGTTAAGGTTTTTTTTTTTTCAATTTTTAATTAATTAAATTATTTTAAAAAACTTTTTCTTATGTTTATTTATTTTTGAGACAGATAGAAACAGAGCATGAGTGGGGGAGGAGCAGAGAGAGAGGGAGACACAGGATCGGAAGCAGCCTCCAGTCTCTGAGCTGTCTGTGCAGAGCCGGACGTGGGGCTTGAACTCACGGACTGTGAGATCCTGACCTGAGCTGAAGTCAGACACTTAACTGACTGAGCCACCCAGGCACCCCCAATGTTAAGGTTTTTTTAAATCCACATTAAGAAAAATTGAGGAGGGGTTGATTGAATAACAAGTTTTTAATACAATATTAATAAGTAAAAAGTGATATTGAGGTACTAATTTATTTTGAACTAATTGATTGTTTGTTCTAAATCTCCTTTACTTTTATCATAAACAAAAATATTTCCTCAACTTCTAGCATGGTGTATAGCATAAAGCAGATAGGTGGTAAATCAACATTTGCTTTGAAATTCATATTACTTAGTTAATGAGATCAAGCTAAATTTTTATGATAGAGAACACACTGATTATTCAATTTGATAGGAAACCATGAAGCATACATTCCACTACACATGGTTAAGTTTATTTTTTTTTTTGTTTAGCCGTTAATCTTATCAACTCATTATGATTACCTCATACGATATACCAGGTGGTATCAAATTGAATCTTCAACAAAGAATAGGATGTAGCCTAACAGTTGAGGGGTGGGATGGATAGAACCCGTGAGGAGGGAGAGTGTAGGCCGTGAGTAGAAGTGGGAACCAAATCTGCACATGCTTAGAAATGAGGTTGTATTTACACGCTCTTTGGATGAATAGTCTTCAGCACCCTCATCCGTGAAATGAGGTTTATGGAAAAAAAAAAGTTCAAATATGCTGCTCTTTGACAGTTCTACAATTCTGTAATTCTATAACAGTTTCTTCTTTTTTAAAAAGAATAATTTTTAAGTGTGAAAAATTACCACTTCATCATAGATTTTTAAATATTATAAGTCTTATAATATTCAGGAGAAATAATAATACTAGACCAAGCTTTTTTATTGCTTGTGTGAAACAATTAAAAACATTTTTTAATGTTTATTTTTGAGAGAGAGAGAGACATGTTGAGAAAGTGTGGGAAGTGCAAGAGAGAGAGAGAGAGAATGCGAAGCAGGCTATCTGCTGTCAGCGCAAAGCCCAATGTGGGGCTCAAACCCACGAACCATGAGATCATGATCTGAGCCAAAGTCGGACACTCAACTGACTGAGCCACCCAGGGGCCCCTAAAATAAGTTTTTATTTTTATTTATTTATTTTTTTAAATTTTTTAAATTATTTTTTTAATGTTTATTTGTTTTTGAGAGAGAGAGAGAGAGAGAGAGAGAGACAGTGTGAGCGGGGGAGGGGCAGAGAGAGACAGAGACACAGAATCCAAAGCAGGATCCAGGCTCTGAGCTGTCAGCACAGAGCCCGAGGTGGGCAAACTTACAAATGGTGAGGTCATGACCTGAGCCAAAGTCAGGTACTTAACAGACTGAGCCACCCAGGTGCCCCCTGAAATAAGTTTTTAAATAAATGCATTCCTCATTCCTCCTGAGGCTGGCTAACGTTCCATTCTTGTGTTGGAGCCCAGGGTGATGTTCTGAATCTTTTACTGGACCTCCTTGCTTTTCTTGTAGACTTACAATTTATACACTTGACACATGAGTACATTACAGGGATAAGAATTCTGTATGATTTTCACATTTTGAGGTGCTTGACATATTTAAAAAACATTAAGTTGCTATAACACTGTGAATGTTTCCATAGTACATATAATACTTAACAAACACAAAAAGATTGTGTGTATAATCCCCCTAATATATAATATTGAGAATTTAACATATATGCCCTCAGAGAATTTGAGACCTTGCACAAGCATTTTGCATGCCCATCCTCCCTTTGGTCACCCTACTCTTTACTTAAGATATTCTATGTCTATTTATAATGATAGAACTTATCATTATCATTAAAAATAGAACTTATGTAATACTGTAGTTATCCAATTTAATATAATGCCAATTTGTTTTTTTAATTTTTTTTAATGTTTATTTATTTTTGAGAGAGAGAGTACAAGTTGGAGAGGGGCAAAGAAAGGGGGACAAGAGGATCCAAAGCAGGCTCCATGCTGATAGCAGTGAGCCTGATGTGGGGCTAGAACTCATGAACTGCGAGATCATGACCTGAGCTGAAGTTGGATGCTCAACTGACTGAGCCACCCAGGCACCCTTCTACTGCCAATATATTTATCATGCATTTCCAGTGTACATTGGCTTTTCAGGTAATAGGATATACCTAAGTACACATTCTTCTTGAACTTGCTTTTACAAAGTATATACCTCAAGTTAAAAATTAGTCTCCTAAGCTTATGACTGAGCTATAAATAATTCTGGTCATAAATCACACACATATCTAATGAAATAGAAAACTGCAGTATAGGGATACATGAAATGACAACCTTTGCTAATCATTTAAAAACTTAAAGATCTCTAAGGATGTTTATCATGATCTGAAAATTGGATATTTTTTTAAAGTTGCAATAGGAACTTTCATTTAGGAAGAAAAACTGGATTGTGATAAATTAAGTATATTTCTAATAGAGTAGAGAAAAAGTGAAAAGTCAAGTTCATTTCTATTAAAGAGTTTTCCATAAAAGAATGAGTAATCTCAAAGTAATGGTTATGATCGATAAAAGAATGTCATTATGTGGATGCTATAAAAGATAAAGAAAAAACTAAGTCCTAAGAAAGGAAAAAAAGTATAAAATACAGAATTAAATTTAACTATAAGGAATTTCAACTGTGGTTTTTCGTACAGTTTCCCCTCCAAATTCAATATATGTATTGAAGTTCTAATCCCCAGTATTGTATATTATGACTGTATTTAGTGACTAGGTATTTTTTTACTTCATTTATTTATTTTGAGAGACAGAGAGAGCATAAACAGGAGAGGGGCAGAGAGAAGATAAGACAGAATCCCAAGTAGGCTTCGCACCAACAGCACACAGCCTGATTCAGAGCTTGAACTCACAAACCCGTGAGATCTTGAACTGTGCCGAGATCAAAGTCGGATGCTTAACCGACTGTGCCACCCAGGCACCCCAAGAGACCAGGTCTTTAAAGAGGTAATTAAGTTAAAAATGAGGTCATTGGTGTGTGCCCTATTTCAATATGCCTGATGTCCTTATAAAAAAGAGGAAATTAAGACACTGACCGAGAGAAGGTCATGTGAGGACACAAGTAGAAGATGGCCATCTACAATCCAAGGAGGAAGCCCTAGAAAAAACTCACCCTTCTGACACCTTGATTTCAGACTTCTAGCCTCCAGAACTGTAAGAAAATAAAATTCTCACAGTTGATTGAGAAATTTATTGATTGAGTTGATTAAGCCATTTTTGTGTTACTCTGTGATAGTTGCTCTAACAAATACACCAATTAAAAACTTAAAGTATAATTATTGTTTCTGTAATAGTATATTGTATAATAGTATATTCTAGTATATTGTAAGCATTAGGAGAACTCTCTCAAATAAACAATTACTTTCCATAAAACTATATCATCAGTATGCTAAAAATTCCTAAAGTATGGAGGTAAAATGAACACAAATCTGTGGGAAATGAAACAGAATAAAACGCTAATATTTAATAAGCAGCTAACTAGTGATATCTTTATGTTAATCTGACTAATTCTCATCCAATGAATTATAGGGGCTTAAAGAAACATGATCACTGCCTTCACAGAACTTTTGGTGATGATGAAGATGGTGATGATAACCATAGTTTGGAACACCTGTCATGTGTTAAGAAGTGTACCAAGCACTTTATTTTCTCATTTAAAGAGAAAAGTATTTTTTCCTTGCTTTAAAAATTGGGATCAGAGCATTTAAATGATTTATCTAAAATGACACTGTTAGCAATTAAATTGCCTCCAGATTCTCTACTCTTAATCACTAGTATTTGCTCGCTTAATAAAGATGATGAGAAATTCCCCAAGAGAAACAGTATAGGCATATGACAATGAATATACATAACAGCTGCATATTGAAGTATATATGTCACACGAATTTCAGTGTGTCAATTTTTTTTTGTCATACAGGAATAATAATGAAATTGGAAAGACTGCTACTATTTTAGTATGTATGTGTTTGTGTACATATATGTGTAATATATATATATAATTTTATAAATTTAGTAAAATATATGTAATCAATCATCTTCATCTTTCATTTACATAACTACCATTTTATACATTTTTATGATATATGTTACTTTTTAATGTTACTTACTAGTATAAAAATAATTACTATTTGATCAAAATTTTAAATGGTGAATATATGTAGCTGTACATATTTGGTAAAGTATTCAATGTTCTTTTTTAGGAATTGCCATATTGCAGGCATATTTTAGCTTTTACTAAACAGTCTTCTTTTAGAACATAAGATTAGCCTTCCTTCTTCATTTCTAACAATTTTTTAAATTAGTCTTTTTTTGTTTCCTTTTCCTTTTCCTTTTTTCCCTTTCTTTCTAGTCCAGTAGTTTTCAGATTTATCTCTACAACATCTTTTATAGCCAGATAAAGTTTATGTTTTATTACTGCCAAGGTAAAATATCATAAGAAGCCAATCCCCTAATTTACAAAAGAAAAAAAAGGTTTATTATTTTTAACTCAAGTAAAGAATTTCTGCAATAAGAGTAAGTGAAAGCTAGACTGTGACCAAATTTCACCTAAGTCTGAAACAGGGGGATAGTGATATTTTTTATGTCAGTGACTATGTATATATTACTGCAAATATTTTGAAAGGAATTTTTACAATGCACAACCATGGAGATACGCGTGTAACATAATCGTACTATTATATGAATAACAACATTAAGATAATAGCTAATATTGAGTGTTTACTCTGTGAAGTATGTTGCATTAAGTACTTTACATGCATTTTCTCAATTGTAATTACATGATTGGGTGCATTTTATGATTGTTCTTACCTTTGGGATAAAAACATGGAGAAATGGCACATGGTGGTTATGTAACACAGTCAATGCAAGGTTAACTGGAAATTCTACTATCCTCAGTTTGGCATGATTTCAGAACCAGACCTTATAAACTCTCTTATGGTAGCTTTTAAGATTAGATTTCTCTGGATAGGAGTGTAGCATATGGCTGGAATTTAATTGCCTAGGTGGGTCTTTTTTTTGAAGAATGCTCCAGGACAATCATTCTGTCTAGCAGATAGCTACAAGATAGAACAAGGGATGGGCAGGTCTTTGCGTTAAAGTAGGACTTGTGTAGAGTTTGACTTTTCATATAATTTTTCACGGAGAGATCTTCTCTAAAGATGGGGACTGCATATGTTAGCAATCAAGGGGGTCTGTCCTACACAGCCAGAAACAAAGAATTGGTAAAGTGAGAGGTCCTTATCACATCTTCCTTATCATTCCTGACTCCACAGAAACTTTTCCAATTCTAAGGAATGCATATGTAGCACATCTGATTTCAAAGGGTAGATCAAAAATTTTCTTTTGTTTTCATGGACTCATTTCACCTAGAAATTCATAGAAAAAGGAGGCATTTTATGTTCCTGAATTAAGATTTAATAATACACCAACTCCTGAAAATGTTTGCACAAATTATAACAATAGGATTTTTATGGAATATATTTCTGTACTTATCCTGAGAGTCAATAGATTAAGATTTTGTGTAAAGGTAGAACTTTATTTTTTTCTTTCAGTGAACACAAATTTGTGCACATTGAAGTTTGGTGAATATTAACTGTAATGTATATTAGGAAGAAGAAGTGTTAATAGCAGTCAATATTTTCAAATATGATATGACCCCAACTTAATTATATCTTACCTGGAAAAGAACAATAACTTATATCTTAAGGAAGACAAAAGGCAAATTGAAGATAAATGTGAGCCAGAAGGTTACACTTTAGAGTCAGTACCTCAAAGGATGAACTCATAGTTGGAAGTAAATGAAATATTTTTCACTATCTCTGACAGAACTTGATTAATTCAAGAAATGCTTTCTCTGCTGCTTAGCTTCTCAACACGCATGCCATCTGCCCATAGTCAGCTTTGGTTTCTGTTTGGTTTCACTTGTGAAGTAACATAAAATGAGAAACTCATTAAAAACTTTTGAGACACATCACATGTAGACCCACAAAAATCACTCAATAGCTGCCAGTTTTATAGACTCAGATATAAATGGTCTGTGTGGAATAGTCTTTTTAAAATTCAGGATTTTAGAATGGGTACCTATGGTTAGTAATGGAAGCCACATTCGGAACACATAAAATGCCCTGGAGTAGCACATCCTTGTGAAGCCTGCTTTAATGATTCCAACTCAAACTGTAAGTCTTTTCTCTGCATTTCTATAGCATGTGTAGTTTTTAAATACTATTTATTGATTGTTGATTTTCATTAATTTACTAAGCATTAACATTTTCTGTTCCTTACTAACTGAAGGCAGTCATCATGTCTTTTAAAAAAGAGATAAACATTGTGGTAAAGACTACCCCTTCTTGATTACTTCATTATTACTAGTCTACTGTTGAATTTGTAAATGTTACCTTCCTATTTTAGATTTGAATATCACAGAAAGGTACAATAGGTTTAAACTTAATGGATTTTTTTCCCATTACTATTTGGTGATAGATTTTATGCGACATGTTTTTACCATTTATATCTCGTTCTACCCTCAACAAGATTATGGATAACTGGTGATTACAGTATTCCCATTTAACAGAGATTAAGATAAATGATTTACCTGAGATTACAAGTAGTAGTATTCAGTATGGAATTGTTGAATCACTATATTATAACCTGAAACTAATATAATACTGTATGTTAACCATACTGGAATTCAAATAAAACAATAACAAATAGCATTCATTCTCAATACATCACAGCTGTATTGACACAGTATTAGAATAAGTGAGACCACGTTAGGATGTAATGGACTATTAAAGAAAAGAGATTCATGAGATATCTCCCAATATATTGCATCAGTACTCTTGTGACCCCAAAAGATATCCAGTTGTATATGCTTTTTCAAAAACTCAGTGTTCCTTCTATATGTGTGGAATAGTATTTAACATTAACTAACTGAATTTAGGCAGTCTATCTTAATATCTTTTAGAAAAGAAGTCAATATGATCTATTTTATGGGTTCTCAATGTTTATACCTTCCAGAAGAGTTTGGAGAGTGTGTGTGTGTGTGTGTGTGTGTGTGTGTGTGTGCATAGCTTGTTCTATTTCAGTATATTTTTATTTTGTATCTCCCTTGATAGTAATTATTGTGGTTTGAACATAAATTACCATATAAAATACTGCTATGTGTTCTGTGTTTACTTTTTTGTGTGTGATGGGGGAAGTTTTCTGGCATGTTATATCTCCAGTTATCTTCCCAGTATAAGTTAAAAAATAAAAGAATAATTGCATAGTAATTTTTAGACACTTCATCTTTTCATCTCCACATAAGGGTCAGCAATTTTATATCCCTAATTCAAATGTTTCAGTGACAAGTAAAATGATAAAAATGATACCTTATTATACTTGACATACAAATGTTGATATAACCATGCCTGTATAGCAAAGTTAGGCAATGCTGCTAGATGTTGGCAAATATTAAAAACTCATTTCAAGACATTGCACTCTTCATGTTAGTCTTCGATTACATGATCTATGCTACTTTTGTGTATGTTGAGCTGTTATATTTGTGAAACCCCTCCATGATCTCAATTCTCCATCATGCCTCTACCATTTTTTGGGTGTGCACAGAAATATTCTGTAACTGTACAAAGCAGATCTGGTTAGACATCACTTGCCACTCTCCATAATGTCATGTGTCTGAGACCTCCATGGGACTTAAATGACCCTTAGGATATTCAGTCATAGATAAGTTCATGGGGCTTTCTGTTCTTGCTTATTCTTAGCTTTGAGAACTTAGTTGGCATGGTAGGATAGAAGGATTTCTGGGTAGGCATTCTGTGTTCCATGTGTTTCCTGTCCTGGACCTTGATCAAAGCTTTTGAAATAAAAAACCACAAATTAAAGATTGTTTACAGGTACTATTAAAATAGAAAGTGAGTTCTATCACTAGAAATTTAAACTCCCATATAATTATTTTCTTGATTTTGGTGGTAGGTGACAAGCGAGGAGGACTTTAAGAATATGATTTTGATAAATTTTAAAACAAAAGAAGTTGAATTGACTTTTCTTGATTTTTGAATGGAATCAGGATTTTTCTGTCTTAAGTTTTGCTGCTGGAATTTTTGGAAATTTTCTTATAAGTGAAATTTATTCTGGTTTCAAATATATCCAGAGTTTTTGAGGAAGAAAAATATGAATCTCCTGAAATTTCAGTGACAAGGCTTTACATTAAACTTTTATTGTCATCTTTCTTGAACCAAGAGCAGGAAAACACAATCCTGAGGGAGTTTCATCTGCATGTTGCTGAACAGCTTGATGTCCTCAATTGGAACATAGCAAAGTGCACAATGGGCCACCTGATTTTTCATAGCAGAGAATGAAATGGGAAATTGAAAAGAAACAAGAATTTCATTTCACTCCACTTATTTGGCTTAAATTCACTTTAAAAAATATGAAATGTCTCATTTAGTTTAATGCATGCAAATGAAGCCTATGAAGGATGACAGAAATCATATGGCAAGAACTTTCCCAAATGCTGTGACTGAGAGTGAAACAGTTTTATACCATTTGTGAGGGGCATACTACAAAATGTTGTTGAAATGGCTGGAGATTGTATTGAAAGCCTTCATAGATTGGAGGAGATTTGTAATTTAGGATTCAAATTGTAAAGAAATTAAGTAATTTAACACAACATTGGAGGGCTTTCATCTCTTTTAAATTAATTTCCTTTTTCTTTTCCATTTAAGTTGGAAAAGGGACTTCACAACTGTATATTATTTTGATATATAAGTTTGTATCTATAAAGACAATATCCAGATTATTTAGTCTACAGAAGTCCTTTGTTTTGAAACACCCAAATTTTTGAAGCAAAAGAAGAATGCTGACTGTCTTTGGCTCTGTTTATTTGACTATTGTTACATTATTAGCTTATTTTTCTCTTTATATTTTTTATTGCATTTTACATAGTAAAGTAACAGATGTGGCTGTTCCTTGAAAACTGTAGTGTATACAATTTTAGTTGCTATCTTTAGTATTGTTATTCTACCACTACATACATTCTATATTTCCAGTGCACATGTGTTATATTTCAGTCATGAACAGTCATTGACTATTCTGTTTTGTTACTATTTTGTCTTAGAGTGTTCCCTTCGCTTGTTTGTAGGTTTCTTGTGCCCTCTGACAGACTTTCAATAGTTCATTCTCTGAAAATACCACTATTTAATGCAATGACATTAATGAATTGATCTCCTAAAATTTGACCTACTTTAAATATTTTTTCCTTTTTTTTAATTTTACTACTCAATAAGCCGTTAGGTTGATACACATGAGCTTTAGTTGTGGAAAATTTGTTCCTATTATACCTTTGAAATGTTCTCTCTCTTTTTCTCCTTCTTTATTAATTACGCTCTGTGTCAGCTGTTGAATTTGTTGAAATATTCCTCTCATTTTTTCATATTTTCCCCCTATTTTCCTTGTTTCATCACTCTATTTTAACTTCCTACTTTTTTCCCCTCACTTATTTTCAATGCTTTTATTGAATTTATAATTCTAGTTATAATATTTTAATTTGTAAGAGCTCATTACTTTTGCTGAATATTCATAGTTATAGTAGCATGTTCTTGTTTTACTTATGCAATATTATAGCTTTCAGAGTTACTAATTATAGTTTCTTTGCATGAGGATGTCTTCCTCTTTTCTCTGTCTTATTTTTCCTCTGGGTTCTTTGTTATATTTTGCATTATTTCTTTCTTCCATGTAATAAGCTTTCTCAAAAGGCTGCTAATTTGTATTCATATTGAAGAGTGAGGTATGAAAGAAATAATGAGTCTTAGTGTTTGTAGTCAAGTTTGCCAGTATCTGGAGATCATTATTCCTTGGTCATTCTTTTTCTCTTTAAAATATGTATCTGGTCAGCCCTAAAAAAATTTGTGATGCCCAACGCAAACTGAAAATACAGAGCTCATTACTGAAAAATTTAGAATCTCAAGACAGCAACCACAGAGCTTTAAACTAAGAGTGTGATCATTCTAAGTGTGGGTCCCCATGAGACAACAGAAGTTGCATACCCATAAATCTGGCCCTGTCTCTAGTCAACGTTTGCCTGAAATGCAGTGTTCTAGGAACAGCAGTCCTCTGCAGTGAACAGAACTTGGTTATTTATACTCTAAGTTAATTCTCCAGTGTTCATCCTGTGCCTCACTTATACCTTCTGCTTTTTCCTTTGTTCTCTCTTTCATTTCTATTTATTTATTTTTCATACGTTTATTTATTTTTATTTTGTAATTTAAATCCAAATTAGTTAACATATACTGTAATAATGGTTTCAGGAGTAGAATTTAGTGATTCATCACTTACATTTAACAGCCAGTGCTCATCCCAAGTGCTGTCCGTAATGCCCATCACTCATTTAGCCCATCTCCACACCCAGCACCCCTCCAGCAGCTCTCAGTTTGTTCTCTGTATTTAAGAGTCTCTTATGGTTTGCCTCCCTCTCTGTTTTTATCTTATTTTTCCTTCCCTTCCCCTATGTTCATCTGTTGTGTTTCTTAAATTCCACATATGAGTGAAATCATATAATATTTACCTTTCACTGACTGACTTATTTCGCTTAACATAATACATTCTAATTCCATTCATGTTGTTGCCAATATCCTCTCTTTTAAATACTCTCTTTTAAAAACCCTCTTTAGGGGCACCTGGATGGTCAGTCGGTTGAGCGTCTGACTTTGGTTCAGGTCATGATCTTGCGGTCTGTGAGTTCGAGCCCTGCGTTGGGCTCTATGCTGACAGCTCAGAGCCTGGAACCTGCTTTGGATTCTGTGTCTCCCTCTCTTTCTGTCCCTCCCCTGCTCATGCTCTGTCTTTCTCTCTCTCTGTCAAAAATAAATAAAACAGTAAGAAAAATTCTAAACCCTATTTAATTTCTATTGAAAATAAGGACTACATTTTCTGGGGGTAGAGTGATGTGTTGCCCAACACAATGGCCAGAGGCTGGAACCATCGTATTCATCCTCTGTGTACAGATGTTTAACCCACTACCTTAATGTTAGCCTATGTCTTATATCTTCATTCTGGAACCTGTAAGTCCAGGGGCCCATGAGTATATTTTCTTTTAGATTTCTTCCTTTTAGGGACTTAAGTAGTAGATTTTTCCACCCTCTTAACTAAAACTCATCCTATTCTTCTATTCCTTTTAATTTTTCAAGGGTTTGTTGGAATCTCTCTCCCTCTCTCTTTCTCTCTCTCTCTCTTTTTGGTTGCTTTCTGTCCTATTCTCTTTTTTTATACCTGGTTTTCCTGGCTTATCTCATTTACTGTGGTGTAGTATAGAATATAAGATTCATTTGTGTCCAATCTGCTATAAGTGAGTAATAATCTTCAAAATGTTATTTTAAAGTTTAAAATAAAGTCATAAAAATAAGGACATTTCTTACCTTCTTAATGATCCATTTAAGAGTAACATAATATACATTTGACACTTGAACAACTTGAGGCTTATGGGTATTGACCCTAGTGTAATTGAAAATCCATATGTAAATTTTGAGTCCCTCAAAACTTAACTAATAATAGCCTAGTGTTGACTGGAAGCCTTACCAATAACACAACTAGTTGATTTATAAATATAGTATATGTTATGTGTATTATATACGGCGTTCTTACAATAAAGTACTTTAAAGAAAAGAACATTTTAAGAAAAACAAAAGGAAGAGAAAATACATTTACTATACCATATCGTGTTAAAAAAATCCTCATGTAAAGTGGACGCGCACAGTTTAAATCTGTGCTGTTCAAGGGTCAATAGCATACTAAAAATAAGACGGTAATCAAAAAAAGATCATCATATTTTATTGACATTTCTTTTGTTATTATGAACAGTAAGATGGAATTTGAGGAGAAAACGAATTTAAGATTTAGGAGATATATTAAAAATGAATTGAACTAAATATGTCTTTTTTATATATTATTTTTAAAATTTACATCCAAGTTAGTTAGCATATAGTGCAACAATGATTTGAGAAGTAGATTCCTTAATGCCCATTACCCATTTAGCCCATCCTTCCTCCCACAACCCCTCCAGTAACCCTCTGTTTGTTCTTCATATTTGAGAGTATCTTATATTTTATCCCCTTCCCTGTTTTTATATTATTTTTGCTTCCCGTCCCTTGTGTTCATCTGTTCTGTGTCTTAAAGTCCTCGTATGAGTGAAGTCATATGATATTTACCTTTGTCTGACTAATTTTGCTTAGCATAATACCCTCTAGTTCCATCCACATAGTTGCAAATGGTAAGATTTCATTCTTTTTGATTGCCAAGTAATACTCCATTGTGTGTGTGTGTGTGTGTGTGTGTGTGTGTGTGTGGTGTATACACATCACATCTTCTTTATCCATTCGTCCATCGATGGACATTTGGGCTCTTTCCCTACTTTGGCTGTTATTGACAGTGCTGCTATAAATATTGGAGTGCATGTGCACCTTGAAAACAGCACACCTGTATCCCTTGGATAAATACCTACTAGTGCAATTGCTGGGTCATACAGTAGTTCTATTTTTAATTTTTTGAGGAACCTCCATACTGTTTTCCAGAGTGGCTGCACCAGTTTGCATTCCCACCAGCAGTGCAAATGAGATCCTCTTTCTCCGCATCGTTGTCAACATCTGTTGTTACCTGAGTTGTTAATTTTGACAGGCGTGAGGTGATATCTCATTGTGGTTTTCATTTGTATTTCCCTGATGATGAGTGATGTTGAGCATTTTTTCATGTGTCGGTTGGCTATCTGGATGTCTTCTTTGGAGAAGTGTCTATTCATGTCTGTTGCCCATTTCTTCACTGGATTATTTATTTTTTGGGTGCTGAGTTTGATAAGTTCTTTATAGATTTTGGATACTAACCCTTTATCTGATAGGTCGTTTGCAAATATCTTCTCCCATTCTGTTGGTTGCCTTTTAGTTTTTCTGATTGTTTCCTTGGCTGTACTGAAGTTTTTATTTTGATGAGGTCCCAATAGTTCATTTTTGCTTTTGTTCCCCTTGCCTCCAGAGACTTGTTACAAAGTTGCTGCAGCCAAGTTCAAAGAGGTTTTTGCCTGCTTTCTCCTCAAGGATTTTGCTGGCTTCCTGTCTTACATTTAGGTCTTTCATCCATTTTGAGTTTGTTTTTATGTATGGTGTAAGAAAGGGGTCTAGGTTCATTTTTCTGCATGTCTCTGTTCAGTTTTCCCAGCACCACTTGCTGAAGAGACTGTCTTTATTCCATTGGGTATCTTTCTTGCTTTTTCAAAGATAAGTTGGCCATACGTTTGTGGGTCTTTTTCTGCATTCTCTATTCTGTTCCATTGATCTGAGTGTCTGTTTTTGTGCCAGTACCATACTGTCTGGATGATTACAGCTTTGTAATAGAGCTTGAAGTCCAGGATTGTGATGTCTCCCACTTTGGTTTTCTTTTTCAAGTTTGCTTTTGCTATTCAGGGTCTTTATGGTTCCATACAAATTTTAGGATTGTTTGTTCTAGCTCTGTGAAGAATCCTGGTGTTATTTTGATAGGGATTGCATTGAACATGTAGATTGCCTTGGGTAGTATTGACATTTTAACAATATTTGTTCATCCTATCCAGGAGCATGGAATCCTTTTCCATTTTTTTGTGTCTTCTTCAATTTCTTTCATAAGCTTTCTATAGTTTTCAGTGTATAGATTTTTCACCTCTTTGGTTAGATTTATTCCTAGGTGTTTTATGGTTTTTTGTGCAACTGTAAACGGGATCGATTCCTTGATTTCTCTTTCTGTTGCTTCATTGTTGGTGTATAGGAATGCAACCGATTTCTGTGCATTGATTTTATATCCTGCAACTTTGCTGAATTCATGAATCAGTTCTAGCAGATTTTGGGGGAATCTTTCGGGTTTTCCATATAGAATATCATGTCATCTGCAAAGAGTGAAAGTTTGACCTCCTCCTGGCCGAATTGGATGCCTTTTATTTCTTTGTGTTGTCAATTGCCGAGGCTAAGACTTCCAATACTATGTTGAATAAAAGTGATGAGAGTGGACATTCCTGTCTTGTTCCTGACCTTAAAGGGAAAGCTCTCAGTTTTTCCCCATGTGGATGATATTAGTGTTGGGTCTTTCATATATGGCTTTTATGATCTTGAGGTATGATCCTTATTTCTTGAGGGTTTTTATCATGCTTTCTCTGCATCTGTTGAGAGGATCATATAGTTATTGTCCTTTATTCTATTGATGTGATGAATCACATTGATTGTTTTGTGGATATTGAACAAGCCCTGCATCCCAGGTATAAATCCCACTTGGTCATGGTGAATAAGTCTTTTAATGTATTGTTGGAGCTGGTTGGCTAATATCTTGTTGAGGATTTTTGCATCCATGTTCATCAGGGAAATTGGTCTATAGTTCTCCTTTTTAGTGGGGTCTCTGTGTGGTTTTGGAATCAGGGTAATGCTGGCTTCACAGAAAGAGTTTGGAAGTTTTCCTTCCATTTCTATTTTTTGGAAGAGCTTCAAGAGAATAAGTGTTAACTCTTCCTTAAATCTTTGGTAGAATTCCCCTGGAGAGCCATCTGGCCCTGGACTCTTGTTTATTGGGAAATTTTTGACTACTAATTTTATTTTTTTACTGATTATGGGTCTATTCAAATTTTCTATATCTTCCTGTTTCAGTTTTGGTAGTTTATATATTTCTAGGAGCTTGTCCATTTCTTCCAGATTGCTCATTTTATTGGTGTATAATTGCTCATAATATTCTCTTACTATTTTTTCAAATTTCTGTTGTGTTGGTTGTGATTTCTCCTCTTTCCTTTTTGATTTTGTTTATATGGGTCCTTTCCTTTTCCTTTTTGATCAAATTGGCTAGGGGGTTATTAATTTTGTTAATTCTTTCAAAGAACCAGCTTCTGGTTTCATTGATCTGTTTTACTGTTTTGGGGGGGATTTAATAGCATTGGTTTCTGCTCTAATCTTTATTATTTCTTGTCTTTTATTTCTAATATTTATTATTTATTGTTATTTTTCCAGCTCTTTAAGGTATAAGGTTAGGTTGTGTATCTGAGACCTTTCTTCCTTCTTTAGGAAGGCCTGGATTGCTATATACTTTCCTCTTATGACCGCTTTTGCTGTGTCCCTGAGGTTTTGGGCTGTGGTGTTATCATTTTCATTGGCTTCCATGTACTTTTTAATTTCATTTCTAACTTCTTGGTTAGCCCATTCATTCTTTAGTAGGATGTTCATTAGTCTCCAATTATTTATTACCTTTCCAAATTTTTTCTTGTGGTTGATTTTGAGTTTCATAGCATTGTGGTCTGAAAATATGCAGGGTATGAACTCGATATGTTTGTACTTGTTGAGGGCTGATTTGTGTCCCAGAATGTGATCTATTCTGGAGAAAGTTCCATGTGCACTGGAGAAGAATGTATTTTCCGCTGCTTTAGGATGAAATGTTCTGAATATATCTGTTATGTCCATCTGGTCCAGTGTGTCATTCAAAGCCATTGTTTCCTTGTTGATTTTTTGATTAGATGATCTGTCCATTGTTGTAAGTGAGGTATTGAAGTCTCCTACTATTATGGTATTATGATCAATGAGTTTATGTTTGTGATTAATTGGCTTGTATGTTTGGTGCTTTCACATTTGTAACATAAATGTTTACAATTGGCAGGTGTTCTTGGTGGATAGACCCCTTAAATATGATATAATGTCCTTCTTCATCTCTTGTTACAGTCTTTATTTTAAAGTGTAGATTGTCTGATATAAGTATGGCTACTCCGGCTTCCTTTTGTTGACCATTAGCATGATAGATGGTTCTCCATCCCCTTATTTTCCATATGAAGGTGTCTTTAGGTCTAAAGCGGGTCTCTTATAAAGAACACATAAATGGATCTTGTATTCTTATCCATTCTGCTACACTATTTCTTTTGATTGCAGCATTTAGTCCACTGACGTTTAGACTGAGTACTTAAAGTATGAATTTATTGCCATTATGTTTCTTTTAGAGTTGGAATGTCTGGTGGTATTCTGTGGTCCTTTCTAGTCTTTGTTGCTTTTGGTATTTATTTATTTATTTATTTGTGTATTTATTTATTTTATTATTTTTATTTTTGTCTTTTCTCCCCTCAGAGAGTCCCCCTTAAAATTTCTTGCAGGGCTGGTTTAGTTGTCACAAACTCTAATTTTTGTGTCTGGGAAGCTTTTAATCTTTCCTTCTATTTTGAATGATAGCCTTGCTGGATAAAGAATTCTTGGCTGCATATTTTTCTGATTCAGCACACTGAATATATCCTGCCACTCCTTTCTTGCTTGCCAAGTTTCTATGGATAGCTCTGCTGCCAAACTGATCTGTCTTCCCTTGTAGATTAAGGACGTTTTTTCCCTTGCTGCTTTCATGATTTTTTCCTTGCCTGATAATTTTGTGAATTTGACTATGATATGCCTTGTTGATGGTCCTTTTTTGTTGAATCTAATGGGAGTCCTCTGTGCTTCCTGGATTTTGATATCCATGTCTTTCCCCAGGTTAGGAAATTTTTCTGCTATGATTTGCTCACATAACCTTTCTATCCCTTTTTCTCTCTCTTCATCTTCTAGGATCCCTATGATTCTGATGTTGTTCGTTTTTAATGAGTCACTGATTTCTCTAACTTTTAAATCGTGCTCTTTTGCCATAGTCTCCCTCTTATTTTCTGTTTCATTATTTTCCCTAAGGTTGTCCTCTATATCACTGATTCACTGTTCTGCCTTATCCATCCTTGCCTCTGTGGCATCCATTTGAGATTGCAGCTCAGTGATAGCACGTTTTATTTCATCCTGACTAGCTTTTCCTTCTTTTATCTCTGCAGAAAGGATTCTAATCTATTTTAGACTCCAGCTAGTATTGTTATCATGGTTCTAAATTATGGTTAAGACATCCTGTTTGTATCTGTGTTGATTAAGTCCCTGACAGTCGTTTCTTCCTGCTCTTTTTTTTGGGGTGAATTCCTTTGTTTCATCATTTTGAAGGAAGAAAAGGAATTAATGAAGTAAAAAAATTAAAATTAAAAAAAAATTAGAAACAACACACACACACACAAATCAAATAAATGATGCTAGATCCTAGGTGTTTTTTGGTCTCGGTGTTGAATAGGGCTTGATAGATTAGAGAAAAACAGGGGAAAAGAAAAACAAATGTTTGAAAATTTGAAAAAATAAATACAATGAAATAGAATGAAATGAAATTATGGAAGTAAAGTAGAATTTGAAAAATTTACAAAAAAGTAAAAAATATAGTTAAAAAATTAAAGAAAATATTTTTAACAAAAGTTGAAAATAAAAATAATTTTTTCTCTCTCTGAATTCAAGAAAAATAAAAGAAATAGAAAAGAGAAAGAAAATTGAATAAATGGACCAGTGAACAGACTGAAATAAAATTGAAATTATGTCATTTTCCCCTAGAAGTCAAACCATGAAGTACTTTATAATTTGTAAACTGAGCAGGCAAAGAAACTTGTGGTATTCCTGAAGAGCAAAGTTGGCCCAGTTGAGTGGTGCTTCATGTAATGGCTCTGTTGTCCACTAGATAGTGCTGCTTAGCTTACTGGGGTAGATTGTTGTGGTGCGCACATGCGTGGGAGGGGTGAAAATGGCATCACCTAGCTACCCAGTCTCTAGTATGGTAACTCTATTCTCCCCCATCAGGAATTGCACACCTGACCTTTTTTCTCTGGCTTTCTTCCACTCACTGCTTTTACACTGTCCATGACCAAGCCATCAGGTTGCCAGGTAGCACCTCCCTCCTGACTTTTATCTCAGATGTGGCTGTTTTTCCAGACCCCTTACTTCTGAGGGACTGCGGCTTTGACCTATTCTGCCTCTCTGCGGGAGGGTCTTGGTGCTGTCTGCACTCAGGAATGTTTGTGGGACTGTGCTGTTGCTGATGCCCAGAGACTATTGCTTGGTGCCAGCTCACCCAGAAAAACTTCACGTGATCATGTAGCAGCAGTGTTTCAGGGTTTATGGAAAACCACAGCACACATCTGGCGCCAGGCTTCAGCTTTCATGAGCTTATTCCAGTACCAGCGAATGTAGTTTTCTCCAGGGTCCACCGGGGCTTTTACCTACTGGGGGGCTGCATAGCCTCTACCAAATGTCCTCCCAGCAGTGGTACTACCTCTCCCTGTGTGGCCAAACAACCCCTGGACTTCACTCTGCTCCTGGGGATTTGCCCTTCTCACTACAGCACTGCCAGATATTGAGCAGCAGAGTTTCAGACTCTGTGTTCCCTCTGTATAAAATCTTAATGGAATTTAAACCCTCTCCTTTCTCCTTTTTCCCTTTTTAGTTCAGTCCCTGCGGCTCTTTCCACTTTTCCACTTTGTCTCCAGCTGCTTTTGGGGGAGGGGGTGCTTTTCCCGTACTCTCCCCCACATCTCTGTCCTCTCTCCACAAGCAAAAAGAGCTCCCAGCCCTCTACAGCTTCTCTCTCCCCCAGCTCACCTCTCTGCACAGCATACATGCTGAATTCTGTGGTTCAGGTTGTGCAGATTGTTGTGTTAATCCTCAAATCAGTTTTCTAGGCGTGCAGGATGGTTTAGTGTTGATCTAGCTGTATTTCATGGACATGAGACACACAAAAAACTTCCATGCTGTTACACCATCCTGGCTCCTCCCCTAAATATAAGTCTTGAACTATGTCTCAAACAACATGGAAGCCTGCCTCAAAGTTCACACACAAAATGACTGTCTTCCCTTAGTGAAGGAAGTAAATGAGTGAATTTTTACAAGTATTTCAGCTGACTAACTTGATTCTTTAATTTCCATTTTACTAAAGATTTATTCTGTTACGGTTAATGATAAAATGAGGTAAAACCAAAACCTTTGCAATATTTTAACATGGAAGAGAATATGAGAGAAATGACATTGTTCAAAATGGATGCTACTCTTTTTTGCTGGTTTTCTTCGCTAAGATCTCATTAAGCTCAACTTTACTCTTTTATTTTATATAGCAGAAATAGCTTTGTGTCTTGATATTTTAAAATATATTCCTCTAAAAAAGACTGGAATTATTTCTTTTTAAATAATACCTTGGTACATTTATTATATCACCATTAGATTGATGTAGTATATTTCAATCAGGGATTTCTTGAAAATCACTTGGAAATGTATCAATTGGAAATTTTCACTTAACATCCAGGAAGGATGGAGGGCATTGAGTGTATTACAGTATCCAATTGGATGGGGGAGAGGGATAGTGGCCATAAAGTGTCTCTTGTGTCTGGAGTTTTTTTGTCATGAAGGAAGCAGGTTATTGTGCAGAAATGCTAGCCTAATTTTTTTTGAGACTCTTCATAGAAACCAGAAGAAATATATTATTCTTATACTTAACATATCTTTTTTTGAATACCATTATCCTAATACATATTTTTTTTCAATAATTCAACTTATCACGGATCTTTAGACCATTAATAGGTATGTGTTTCAATGAACAATCTATAGTGTTCTACTCTTGATATTTTTTGATGTTAGCATAGGACATAGCAAGGGATTACGGGTGTAACAGCTGTGGTATCAGAAAGACTTGGACCTTGAGTCCTGGATTATCATTTACTAATAAAATAAATTTGGGTAAATTATAAACTCCACCTAAGCCAAAGGTTTTCAAAATTGTGTGAATATTGGAATTATTAGAAGTTTAAAAATATATACAGTTAACCCTTGAATGACATAGGTTTGAAATGCATTGGTCCACTTATATGAAGATTTGTTTCAATAAATACAGTATAGTGCTATACATGTACTTTCTCTTCCTTATAATTATAACATTTTCTTTCCTCTAGTTTACTTTATTGTAAGAGTATAGTATATAATATGCATAACATTCAAAATATGTGTCAATTGACTGTGTTATTGGGAAAGGTTCCAGTCAACAGTAGGATATTACTGGTTAGGTTTGGGAGAGTCAAAAGATACATGTGGATTTTTGACTACATGGGGGTCGATGTTCCTAACTACATGGGGGTGTAGCTTAAGGATCAGCTACATTCATCAAGAGTACACATTCTAGGTCAAATTAATCATAACCTTTGGTTTTGGAGTCTGGCCTCACAGAGCTCCCTTGGTGATTCTAATGTGTAGCAAGGGCTGAAAATGATTTCCTTTAAGCCTTATTTTCCTCATCTTTAAAATGGGTACAATAATAACACCCCTATTATAGGGTTATTTTAAGAATTAAATGAAAAATGCATGCAAGGAACACAGCACAATGCCTGGAGCATTATAAATAATTCATATCTCCTATTCCCTGGCTAAGGTATAAATACAGTTAAGGAAGAGAGTGTATCCTTCTTGTTCACTGTTTCTTGCATGGAATATAGAAAGAATTTGGAGGGATTCAATGAATCATTTGCACTGTCTTTGAGAAGGGGAGAGAGATATTGTAGTGTTGACTTGTTCAGCATCAGAGATGCCTACAAGAGAAGAAATATATATATTGACTAGGTTCTGCTGTAGAATAACTTCTTTCTAAAAAAATACACTAGTTATATTTCTTTCAGGCTAATACATTACCTCATCCTAATAGCTCCATGTATCTGCCTTTCAATGTATCCATAGAACTTTCTTTTTAATTTCTCTGTCCTGCCTCTCTTCATGCCCTCCCTCTCTCCTTTCTTCTCCTCTTTTTCCTTGTTTCTTTCCTCTCCCTTCTTTCCTTTCCTTCTCTTTGTGCCCCCACTCACCTTTCTATTTCTGTCACTATAATAGACAATCTCTCTTAAAACTTTTGGTTCCATTGAGGTGCCTGGGTGGCTCAGTCAGTTGAGTGTCCGACTCTTGATTTTGGCTCAGGTCATGATCCCAGGGTTGTGGGATAGAGCCCTGCATTGGGCTCTGCTCTGAGTATGAAGCCTGCCCTCCCCCTGATTGCTCTCTTTCTCTAAAATATAAATACATAAATGAATGAATGAATGAATGAATGAATAAATAAATAAATAAATAATAAAAAACACCACAACAAACAAAAACTTTTGGTTCCAGGATAAATTGGTTGGTTGGCCTTTCCTGGCAGCATCCCATCTACTCTGCTTACTACCACAGGTGGTGACTGTGAACTTGCCTTCTGAGTTACAATACCCTCCTTCCTTGTACTTTACTTGTACTTTACTTGTACTGCTACTTATCAATAACTAACTATACAGCTTTGCAAATTACAAAAAAAAAAAAATGAAGGTTGTAGTTCCAACATTCACATTGTTCTTCCATAGAGCCAGTATAAAATTATTTATTAAATAATTTATTGCACATTAATTTATTCCACAAAAATATTTTGAGTCATTATCATGTGTCAGGCTTTTTACTGATACTACACAGAACAGACATACCCCAGAGAAGGGGACAAGCTTGTGGGAGTTTCAACAAATAAGCAGATTATCGTACAGTGTGATGCATGCTATAGAGGAAATATTAAGTGCCTTCCCCATACGTTGTGAAATGCACATAGCAGGGGTCTTCACTCAGTCCTGGCTACATGGGAGACAGGGCCAGGGGTCATGCCATCTGAGCTGTTGTTCAAAGAAGGAAGACAGGAATCAGCTTCGAGGAGTAAGGTTTTTTTAAGGACATGGCTGGGCATTCTGGAGTAAGGAGATTGAAGTTGGAGAAGTTGGGGGAAACCAGGTGTTAAGGAGCTTGGGCTTTGTCTTTGGGACACAAGACAACCCTTAAAAACTGCTTAAATAACTTGGCTAATGCATGATGAAATTTCTTTGAAAAATCACATTTACCTGTCAGTTTGAAGGAAAGTGAGAACACAGCTGAAAACATGCAAAATAATATATATGCAGAGAAGTAGGTACAAAATGATATATTTTTAAACCAACCCAAACTAATCTCAGCCTTAATATTAATTATAATAACAAAAATTCATTGAAATGCCAGATAGTTTTCTAAGAACCATACTCATAGTAACCATCCTATAGGTAGATGATATTATTGTAAATGATAATAACGATGATGGAGAAACAGTAACTATCAGTAGTTAGCTGCAAAGAATTGGAGGCCATGCCACCTGTAGTCAAAGCTTCACTTCACCAGTTTGTTACCATGTGACTTTGGATTAAATGCTTGATACACAAAGTACACACACAAAATCAATAATTTTTGGGGTCAGTTAAGGGTTCCTTCAACTCATACCTGCCCCTTCTTTGTTTAGTGGATATTGATAAGATAGTGAAAATAAGAAATAATAGCAAAAGAAATGATGTTCAAATCTGAATGAAGTCAAACTCTATACTTCCATCAAAGAAACAAACATCAAACAAAAAAAGAGATGAAATAAATTGCCCTTAAGCAGGGACTCTGCAGTTTGGATCAGGTTCAGTGGTAGAATGGCATAGGAAGAAGGGGACATAAGTAGACGGTTTCCCTGATGTTCTTTGAGGAATGGGAGGGCTCATCTGGATTATAAATAAACTTCATAGAAAATGAAAGTGCCTTTTTGGAATCATGTCTTTATTGCTTCTCAACTGTGTAGCCTTGGGCAGATGACCCAACCTCTCTTTTCCTCCAATTTCCTACACCAAACTTATATAAACAATAGTATTGAGCTCATAAGATGTTGTGAAGATTAAATGAACTAATGAATATGAAATACTTAAATAGTACTGACACACAGTGTCACCATATTTGTTATCTATTATTATTATTATTATTACTAATGAAACATCCTTTGGATTTCACACATTGAATTGTGTATAATCCTAATCTTAAACTTTTAAAACTTAAGGTCCATAGGCAAGTGTTTGCTGTCTTTGCTTCCTGAACTGTGTGCTTTATCTGCCTTGTTACGATCAAAGTATACTTTTTAAAAAATTATTTTCAATGTTTACTTATTTATTTTGAGAGAGAGAGTGTGTGAGAGAATGAGCATGAGTGGGGTAGGGTCAGAGAGAGAGGGAGACACAGAGTCTGCAGCAGGCTCCAGGCTCTGAGCTGTCAGCACAGAGCCTGATGTGGGGCTCAAACCCACAAACCGTGAGATCATGACCTGAGCTGAAGTCAGACACTTATCTGACTGAGCCACCCAAGCACCCCAAATCAAAGTATACTTTTAGTGCCAATCAAGGAGAGCTTCTAAACTGTTGAGTAGTGCTCATGAGAAGGGGCCATACAGAACAAGTTGCAATTGCAATGGACACCCCTTTTCTATGGAAGATGGTGGCCATCTCTAGTGGGGCCACTTGGATGATGTGATGTCAAACATGTATGTTTCAAGCATGGCGCACTACGTGCGTAGTGTTAGAAACAAGTTTTATGCAGGAATTCTCAAGAAATAGTGCTCATGGAAGGTGATTCATGTACTCCTTTGTCTAACATGAAATGTGAAATGAATGCTGGTTGGTTTGTTTGTTGTTTACTGAGGAAGGAAAGATCTCTGAGTGATATGATTACAATATGACAAAAAGTTCAGACATTTTTCAGATGGCTAAGAAGTGTGCTTGGGAAAGAAGAATTTGGACTGCACACTGAACACCCGTGGGGAAAGATGAAAAGAATCGAATGCCTTAGAGATTGAGATACACAGCTGGATAATGCAGAGATAGATCCTTTAAGTTGGAACATGGGGTGAAAGTTGGGAAAGGATTTTGTATCAGTGTTTGACTGGTTGCTGAATTTAGAACAAGTTTTCTGCAGGGCAGAAATTTCTATGGAAGCATAAGTTTTTCAGCACCCAGCAGGGAAAGGATAAAAAACTTGCGGTTTTATGAGATTAGATTTTTTTTTTCTAGTGTTGTGGCCTGTACTGGAAATACATGACACAAAATCAAAGATCAAACATGTGATTACATGAGCAGCCAAGGGCCAGGGAAATGGTAGCCAACTTTAACACACAAAGGCCTAATCTTAATCAAATTTAAGTGCAGGAGAAGCAAGTTGAGGAAAAAACAGCACAAAACAGAAGAATAAGATTGTGTGGCTGATGTGAGATCTATGACCCACATTTGCATCTTCATGCATAGGAAAGAATTACACATTAAGAGATGATTTGAAGTAATTGGAGTCCTGGTAAATACAGTAGGTATCAGAAAATTATGAGTTTCAAACTGGAGTGGAATTGGGTGTAGGTCTCAGGAAATTACCACCTGTGTTGTACATTTTCTTTTTATTTCTGTTTTTTTTTTTTTTAAGTGTTTGTTGATTTCTGAGAGAGAGAAAGAGAGCACAAGCAGGGAGAGGGGCAGAGAGAAGGGGACCGAGGATCCGAAGCAGGCTCTGCCCTAATAGCAGCAAGTGCCACGTGGGGCTCAAACTCACCAACCGAACCACCAGATCATGACCTGAGCTGAGGCTGGATGTTCAACTGACTGAGCCATCCAGGCACCCCTGTTTTGTTTTTGTTGTTTGTTTTTGACCATTACTTCTAGAATAGATAGAATGAGTGAGTGCTCAGGAGAACACCCAACCAAGAGATCTCTTCTTATTCTAAAAAAAATGTGAATACCCACAGAACTATGGTACTGGGCAATTGGCAAAGGCTCTAGACCAAAGCGGTGGAAGTCCAGGAAATGAGGCTAAACAGAGTCTGAGGTGTGTCAGAAGTTTCAACACTTTTAAGTAGGCTGGTGAAGTCTTGGTAAAGATCCATGAACAAGAATTCGGAGTAATTAAAAAAAAATTAACGTTTATTTATCTTTGAGAGACAGAGAGGGACAGAGGGCAAGCAGGGGTGGGGCAGAGAGAGAAGGAGACACAGAATCCAAAGCAGGCTCCTGGCTCTGTGCTGTCAGCACAGAGCCCAATATGGGGCTTGAACTCACGAACTGTGAGATAATGATCTGAGCCAAAGTCAGATGCTTATCTGAATGAGCTACCCAGGCACCCCAGCAATTAGGAGTGATTAGTGACAACTGCTACTGGATAGTGAACAACAAGTTAATACCCCTTTTAGCCATTGGAATGGTGCTTGATCATTGACTCTGGCCATAATTCACAAAGTTATAGTTCTTTATACTGACCATGAACAGATTCCAACAGCCTGGGGAATAGTGTGCTGAAAATGGATTTTTGCGGAAGAGACTGGAGGCTACCCAATAATGCCACTTCTACAAAGTTGTAGAATTCAAAGGCATGATTGAGTAAGTGTTCTGTTTGAAATCAAATAAAATTTGTTGTTCATGTTGCATACTATTGTTGACAATAGATTGGGTAATGTTATTAATACCTGCTAAAAGAGTCCTGTGAAAAATATTGGGAAGCACTGAACACAGTTTTTGAGACACTCAAGGTAGATTTGGTTCTAATAATTCCTGAGCCACTAAGTGTTTTCTAAAGGATAGTCACAAGATAGGAGTATTTTTCTATCTTTATAAGTGAGACATGCATGATCTACTTTAAAAGGAAATAGTGCTTAATGGGTAAAAATAACCCAGAACTTTTGGGAGTGCTATAGAATGATTGCTTTCTCCAAGATCAATTTTTCTAAAGAGAGCATAATAAAGAACTTTTAATTAATGCCATTAGCATCTAGTTTGGCAGGTATTATGGGTCACTGGATGTAGGAATACATAATAATCTTGTAAAATAAGGATATATGTGGGTTAAAGAACACTGAGAACATAGACTACGAGTGATCGCTGTCTCATTCCAAGCCCAAGATGCACCACACTGTCTGCAGCATGAATGGTTTGTTCAGTTTCAGATTTAGAGTAGGCAGAACCAGATAGCCATCATAGAAGGGGCCTCGCTTCAGAAACCGTTACCTGTGTAGAACCAAAATGTAGAGTATGGTTCTCAAAATTAACTTGAACAAAACTGAATTTTTGATATTACCTCTCAAAATGGCTCTTTCTGTATCCTCCTCATATCTATAAATGGCACCTCTGTCCTGTTTGTTCAGGTCAAAACGTTAAATCAATTCTGGACTCCTTACTTTTCTCTCAAACACCCCATTCCATTAGTAAAAACCATTAGACCTGTCTTCAAAACGTACTGAAACTTGGATGGCTTCTGATCAAAACAGCCCCCAATCTATGCCACAACCATCTTCTGCCTGAGTTACTCCAGTACCTTTCTGTATGGTCTCCCTTGTCCTATCCCTATCCACGTGTTCCTTAGGATCTTTTGCTGACATCACTTTTCTCACATTGGCCACATAGTAGAAATCTACTTTTCTCCCCACTTAAACCCATGTTTGGTCATGTGACTTAATTGGGCAATGAAATGTGTAAGAATTTATATGTATCCTTTCTGGGCAGTAGCTTTGAGAATCAGTGTGACTCATGGAATTGACCTAATCCATTCACAAGGGTTCCTATTACAAGCTCCACACCCTTGCAGACTATAGATACATATGTAGGATAAGAGAAAAATCAATTCTGATGCTTTAAGCCACTGAGACTTTCAGGTTGGCAACCAGTTTAGCTTTGCCTATCTTAAATGATAAGTTGTTCCAGGAGATGCCAGAACCACAAGAACAAAACCCAAGAATATTTGTCATTGGTTATGGCAATGAGTGGTAGCTGTCAAGGAAATATTATCGGAGGCCAGATGGATGCTGATTCATGTTATGTAGTGGTAAAATTCTAACCTGTGGTCACATGGAAAGTGACTATTGTACCAATTGGCTTGTAGCTTTGCATAATAGAATATGCAAATATCAATAACAAGTTTCTCACTTTTAACTTCATTTAGACATGTTACCACAGAAAAAGATAAAAGAATTGGTTGGTTTGGAAGAGAGAATGAAAGATATTAAAGAGCTGTGGGTATTTGGCAGAATAAAGATGCAACTAACTTCTGTTTCCATATAGAAAAAATAAAACTGTTAAGGCCTTTAAAAAACAAAGACTAAAATTCCACCTAGTAGCAGTAAGGGCCAAAACAAAAGAATGGCCCTCAGACGCATGCAAGAGTCTCTGAATTACTTCTTCACCTCATAAATCTTTTCAGTTGAAGCAAAAGGTCTAGATAAAAATACTAGGGATGGGCCTTTCCCAGGATATCTGTTAAATTTATATCCATAATAAAATCCAGAGAGCAGGGCACATTTCCAAAAGAATTGTGAGGAAGATTATTGGCATATGAAGATGACCGTAAACATGAGGGATAAGATGAGTATAGGTTTGCAATAATGGTACTCCCAAACAACAACAAACAAAAACAAATCCCCAGCCTGTGAAACTGTGACTATTAAAGACTTCAAATAGACCCTAGGCCCCTAATCTTTTGGTGGTAAAGAAAGTTTAGCAAGATGCTCAGGTCTGAGGAGGCTACAGTTTATTATATCCTCTTCAGATGTATCCTGCGCGGATAGGGTATAGAGGTTAGAGCCCAGGACCCTTGAGAACTGTAAGCTTGAGAACCACTCTCAGGAAGATAATCCACACATTATAGCTCCTCAAGGGGAATGCAGAATTTCTATGGTTCTGTGACTTCTAGGTTCCATCTCCTCATATCCATTGTTCCTGTTCTTTCCCAGGAATGTTTATTCCAGTCATTCCATTTCTCTTTTGTGAATCCAATGGGGGTACAGTAGAGGGGCAGATCATAGAACTTTTTGTGAATGTATTTTTTTTAATTCCTAGTCCTTAGAACAAGAAGTGGCACATCTGGACTTTCATAGTTACACTTAATGGATCTTATCCCTTTAAATATGGTGTTATTATTGGAAAGAATGTTGGAACTCTCTTGAGGAGGGTTTGAGGGTATTTTGCATGTGAGGAAGGGAGTGAAGTAAATATTTGTGATCATACAGGAAGAATGTTGGTCAGTCAGGGTGTTCAAAATGTGTTCTGCTTTGAACACATTTTAGTATGGAAATTCTTTACCCATATGAATACAGTCAGGGTTATATGATTTGCATGGGTCAGTGAAATGTGAGCAGAAGTGATGTGGCATTCAGTAGCAGAAGCTTAAAGAGCCATTGTATGGTTTGTCATGTCTTTGTATGAAAACACATCCATTGGTTCACGTCTCTGAGTAACTGCAATGAACATAATCCTTTTTCTGAGCAACAATGTAGATGTAGAACAAATGAGAACTAGTTTTATGGTTGCATATCATTTGCTTTTAGGATATTTATCACTGTAGCACAACTTACCCATTCTATCCTAATCACTCTAGACCCAAATTCTACCCAGAAGACAGAATCTAGAATGATCATTTTAAAATGTCATATTATCCACTCCTCTTCCTGAACCTCTCCAATGACTCCAAATAAATGTCCTAATATGAACTTTCTTCCTTCTAACTTTCTCACCTAATTTCCTTTGATTCTCCATTTCATTCCTTCTACTGTAGCCACACATTTGTGACCTTGCTCTTCTTAGAATGTGGCAGGCACATTCTCACACTTTCCTTTGCTATTTCTTTTGCCTAGAACACTCTTATCCCAATTGTACACATGACTTTCTCTCTCACTTCTTTTATATGTGTTCAAGTGTCACTTTATCTGTAATGCTTTCCTGACCACCTTTTATAAAATAAAGCAATAACACCTGGTCTTCCATCTCTATCTTAATATTCTTCCCCTTCCTCTAAAACATTTAATACTTTTTGGCATATTGTATGTTTACTAATACTTCTCCCCATCCCTTCCACATATTGTGCACACACTAGTATCTAAGCTCTGTGATACAAGAGGCATAGTTTTCCTTACTGTTGTTGTATCTCTAGTTCCCATAACAATGTATGAATGAAAGCAGTCAATAAATACTGAATGAATGAAAATTAAAAGAGATAAATTAGATATATGTCTTTTTGGGGGGTGTTGGTGTATTTAGAAAATATAATTTGGTTTGTAGGAACTAGGGACTTTTAAGGAGAGAAAGAAGAACCACATTAAGGTTCTGGTCATCCAGAGAAGACAGAAATGACACTGACACTTAATGTACTATAGTTGACTATCTTCCATTAAAATATCTAAATACAGTTATTAGCCAGTTAGGGAAAAACATAAAAGCAGACCATTTTTCTGCCTTCATTCCCTGCACCTGGGAGTGCAAAGAGAGTGAAAAGACATTAGATGAATTAACATGCATTTGTATACAGCTGCCTATCAGCCAGCTGAGGTGCCAAATTAGATGGCTTAGCAGAGGAGCTATATATAAGAATTTAGGAAAAAAATAAGACTATACCTTTTATTGATTGATAGGGTAATTGTCGATTGACCAATCTATAAATTTTAGTTTTTTTATTCAAAGCCTTTCAAAAATACATATAAATAGTATATGTACTTTTTCTAAGTGAATTGATAATAAGTCTCTGCAGCATGTAATTCCCAGATTCTAAGAGATAACAATATTTTTTCTCTTTAGTGAACTAAAATTTTAGTCATTATTTGTCACACCTGAAATCTATGGATGTTGATTTTCTATTGCCCCAATTTCTCAGCTCACTGATTCCTTGTCTGGTGAATAGATGTGAACTACTGTGAATGATAGAGTCATAATCTCTCTCAAAGAGAAAAGTGAGACTCAGGCCTATTCCTCACATTTCTGGGGCTCATGGCAAGAGTACAAATGGAGGTGCAAATAGTAATGTATTGATATCAAAAGTTTCCAATCAAGCAAAATATAAAATGTGCTTTTCATTTTGACCCTGACCCCTTCTCTTCACACTTCTAGTTCTGTATTGCACACAGAAGGCCGTTTATGTGTTTTTATGGATACTTTAGCTTGAACATCTAAGCTCTGTATTCAAACCTTATACACTTCTGATTTCCTGGATATTCCTTGGGACTAGGGAACACGTACAGCTTTGGGAATAAAGATCCAGGGTAGAGGCCAGAACAGATCATAGAAACAAGGTTTGGGTCATGTGTGCAAAGAATTCTGAGGCCTTCAGTATACATGATCTAGAAGCGGGGAGTATGTTCTCAGACCTGATGCATCCCTTGACCTCGCAACTCATTTTTGCCTTGGGAATAGGGCTGGGGAGTTGGTCAGAGAAAGTCCAAAATAGGACTTTTTATACTGCAAAACCCAGGATAGTTGCCTCTTGCTCACATCTAAGGGCAGTGTCATACTGATGAGATTGATGTCTAGAGGCTCCTCCTCCAGATGGATCAACAAGAGCTGTGTGTTCTATAACCCTGAACTCCTACTGAGCATGGAGCTCGGTGGGCATATTCGGAGCTCTAGACACAGGTGGAAAGCAACAATTTGGCTGTTAAGAGAGTTGTGTAAGTGTTCACTAAGGACAGTTCTTCTTAGGAAGAATAGAATATTTAATTCATTTAATGGAGTATTTTGTGAAGTAATTTGGAACCTCATAAAGGTGCAGTTAAAGCAAATGATGATTCAAAGAATATTCCTTATATAATGGCTTTGTTTCCTTGGGGAGACAAAGGAGGCTATCGTTAAAAAGGGTGTGGTTTTTCTGGCTCATGGTGGTGCCACATGGTCAACAGTGTTAGTTGTATAGGAACTATTCAGTGCAAAATATTGCACATCATAGTGTTCTAGCTACATATGATACAGATCTGCCTGCAAATCTCTCAAATTAGTATGCATTAACTTTTGTTCATTAAAACCAGATATTCTAATGCTGGGAAGTTTACTGGTATTAAAAAAATAATTTCATCCTCTGTATGCTTGAAATCTTCCAGAGTAGCAGGGCTGATGTGGGAAATAAGTGCTCTTTTTAAAGATATAGTCTGACCAAGGAGGAGAAATTGATTACTTATTGCTATGGGAAGCATTTAAAAGTGTTTTGAACTGAGGTGCTTGTGTGGCTCAGTTGGTTAAGCGTCCGACTTCAGCTCAGGTCATGATCTCATGGTTTGTGAGTTTGAGTCCCGTGTTGGGCTCTATGCTGACAGCTCAGAGCTTGGGGCCTGCTTTGGATTCTGTGTCTCCCTCTCTCTCTGCCCCTCCCCAGCTCACACTGTCTCTGTCTCTCTCAAAAATAAATAAACATTAAAAAAAAGTGTTTCGGACTACTTTTAATCATCATCAAAGGATCATTCAATGCAAAAGATTCTCAAAACTTTGTTCAACATTCAAGGAATTTTCCTCTCAAGAGAGGCAGTGAAATTATTGGGTTGCTTCCTCCAGCAATGCTCAAATTTTGGGTCGCAGGACCCTCTTATACTCTTGACAATTATTGTGGGCCCCAAAGAGATTTGCTTATGTGAGCTATAGCTACTGATATTTACCATATTAGAAATTAAAAGTGATAATTTTAAACATATATTTAATTGTATTAAAATTACATGAATCATGTTAACAGATACTTTATTAAAAATAACTACATAAAATATAAAATATAATTTATAAAATATACAATATAAAATATAATTTTTTTTTGAAAAAATAGAAACCACCATTATTTTGTATTTTTTCTTTTTTTTTATGTCTGGCTTAAGAAAAGACAGTTGGATTCTCAAATCTATCGTGGCATTCAGTCCATTGCATATCATATGTTATGTAGCCTCTGGAAAATGCCACTGTGAAAGCATAGAAGTAAAAAAGTAAGTAACCTCTTAGTAAATTCATAGAAAATAGTTTTGATCTTATGGCTCCCTAAAAGGTTATCAGACATCCCTAGACCACATTTAGGGAACATGTTTTTATGTATTTAATATCTTTAGAACTGCACTGCCCAATAGGGTAACTAATAGTTATGTCAGCTATTTGAATGCAAACTGATAAAAATTAAATAAAGTTAAAAATTCAGATTCTTATTCTCACTCATCACCTTAAGGGTCCAATAGCCACATGTGGTTAGTAACTGCTGTGTTGGGCAGCACGAAGTTTGAACATTTTCATCATCATAGAAAAGTTTGGCAGTATTGCTCTACTCTTTGTTTTTCTTCTTTCTATGCCCTTCCTTAACAGTGGAGAGAATGTTAGTTCTTGATGGTCCTCACTTTTGAGTAGACAACAAGAGTACAATTCCTACTGTTTCCTGCCCTGATGAACAACATCCAAACGTATGATGGGCAGTCAGACTGTACTGCATGACAGGAAGGGAATAGCACCCTTGGAAATGGTACTAAGAGCTACCCAGGTTAGGGGACTGCTCACAATACCCTGATAGATGTAAATTAGAATACAAGCATGTTTAGCAGTGGTCAAGTTAGTTAAGTCCCTCTCTGGTTACAGCAAACAGTTGATCGGGATTGTATACTTTCATATGTGAAAAATGATTACCTGTAAGACTGCCACTTTTCTTATATTGAAGACAGACATTGGTTATTGTATTAAAGAGGGCTTAAAACATAACAGAGTGCTTGCTAATATATCTGATATTGCTTCCCTTTTTTGGATGCCTTGCTTTTAATGCTTTGATAATTTGGTTTGTACACACATAATTTGCTCTTCAAATGCTTCTAAAAATAATTTATGTTAGAAATATTTTCTCCCAATCTTTTTTTTTTGTTCACTTAGTTTAAAATGTCAGATAGTATTATGACTGATTATATCTCTGGGTTCTTTTTATTTCTATTGTACTGTAAATTCTGAGAGGGTAGGACCCTAGTACAGAGCTTGGCACAAAGTATACCCTCATTGTGGGTACACTTAGGCTTCTCAAGCCTTCTCAAGCCTTCTCAAGGCTTCTCAAGACTTCTCAAGCCCCACTGTTTCAGACTCATTGGCTCATTATTCATTTTGTTTTTCCCTTTCCTGGCCTTTCTCTCTACATGTGTTTATACTCAGTTAAGGATCTCTTGCTCACCATTCCCCATATGAAATCATAGATACTTTGAAAATTATCGAGGACCTGATTGGCAGTTATTTGTGGTATTTCAAGCCCTAATGCTCTAACATTTGGCTGTGCCCACTTAGGCAAGAATCTGGGTCTAATTTTTTTACCTCACTTGAATTTAAATCCTGGTATAAAATTTTATCATTTTTTCATCTCCTTTGCATTATAATATTTATCATACCACATAATAATTCCCATTTATCATGTTTGCTAGTTTTATAGGGGAAAAATCCAGGAAAAAAATTGTTTTTGATTGATTGATTAATTATTAGGCATTGTATATTTATAATTTATTTTCATAAATTACATAGTGCAATTGCATCTATTAATAAAGAAGATATGTCACATCCCAGCAAAACTTCAACACCGGAAGTAGAAATAATCAAGAAAAGAAAGAAATTATGTATCTGCAACTTAGAAAGAGAGAGAGGATGTTTAAAAATCATAGAAAAATGATCTATGTCCAAAAGAGGAGACGGCAAGGTTCCTACATATTGACCAGCAAAACAAAAAGATGTGATGGCACAAGAAAGTCTGTACGAAGTGAATTTTCCAGACACACCCATGTGAGGTAGACAGGGTAGGGAATGTCCTGGCATTTAAAGAGGTTGTAACTTAGGCCCTTTGGCTGCTGTGGTGGCCAGGATGGTCTTTCTGAAGTCCAAGCTAAGCTATTTCTGGGTGTGTGTCTATTGGCTTGAAATACCTTGGAAGAACCTTTTCTAATACCTTCCTCTGGCTGTCAGGAATGCTTAAAAGGGTTCTATCAGACTTACCGCTCAGAGATGAAACATTTGAAGTGCACTGTCTGGTTTAGGTAATACATTGGCAGCAACTATTTTATTTCAAAGAAAAATCCATCAATTAACAAGTGAACATGACAGATAGAGTGACAGTGTTTCTCTTTGTTCAAAAGAGGTAGCTAAAGAAAAGGGAACACTGGGTATCTGAAGAGGAAAAATCACCCCTGGGGAAGAAAAAAAGAGCCCCCTGAGAATGCAAAAGGCTCACAAAATAGATCTGTCAGATCCTTTCAGCCTTTGATGAAAGACACAGTGCTTGATATTAGGAAGACTCTGGGCAAAACAATTCTTCACCTTAGATGAATTCTAACCTCAACTAAAGAGAGAGATTACCATGAAAGGAAAAATGAACCAAGAGTTGGAAAAGATCAGTGCAGTAAAGAATAATTTTGCCTACTCCATAATTTGCTTAGGATAAGACTTACCTACCTCCAAATCAGTGTTGAAGCGACAAAATCCAGGCATTGAGATATTGTTTGTATTTATATCTGTGTAGGCATGCTATCAAATGCCAACACATCTTAGCAAGACCAGCATGAATGTTAATGTATTTGTTCTCAGAAAATGCATACGAAAACTTGAATATGATTTAACATTTATGGTGTGTCTTCTGAGTATAACAATATGTAGGTGCTACTGGTAATGCACTGATAAAAGACAACTTGCCTTCATAGAAGTTCTAATCAAGTAGGGAAGCTATGGTATAGAGGCAATGTGTGTGTGTTTCAGTGGGCAAAATTTTTATTCCTAGAGCTGTATATTTTTATAAACAGTAGACTCCTAAATGTACAATTAATTGAAATAGAAATCTTGTAAATTACTTTATTATCTCTTACCATGTTACTATTTCAGAAAACACTATATTATTAAGCATGTGATCAGTGGTTATCTACTTTTAATTAAAACAATAATGAAAAGTTATTTAAAAAAAAAGAAAAGTTATTGTTTTGGGGTTTTTAAATTTTTCTCCTATGATGAATAGAGAAATTTTATAATGACACTGATTTCTTGAAGACTCAAGCTGAAGAAGGCAATTTCCAAGACCCCCATGGATCCTTCTCCACTACTATTCACACCATTGTGTAGTCCCCACTACTTTGGATAGTTCTCACCTGTATAACTAATGGAATATTGAAGAAATGAAAGACAAGAGGCAAGGTCAAAGTAGCCCTTAGTGGCTTCTGCCCTGCTGTCTTAGAGTGGACCACTCGCTCTGAAGAAGCCAGTTGATATATTGTGGAAACACTCAAGTAGCCCAGCAGAAAGGTCCACATGACAGTAGCTAATGTTTCTCAAGGACAGCCAGCATCAATTTCCTAACCATTTTAGTAAGCCATTTTGAAAGTGGATCCTTCACGCTCAATCAAGCTTTCACATGAATATAGCCCAGGATTGTCCATATCTTTTTTTTCATATCTTTTTTTTAAAGCTTATTTATTTTGAAGAGATGGGGTAGGGACAGAGAGAGAGAAGGAGAGAGAGAGAGAATCCCAAGCAGACTCGAATCTGTCAGTGCAGAGCCCAATGCAGGGCTAGATTTCACAATCATGAGATAATGACCTGAGCCAAAATCAAGAGTGAGACACTTAACTGACAGTCACTGAGGCACCCTAGGCTTGTCTATATCTTGACAACAATCTGTTAAAAACTAGACAACAGGTCCAAAATGGAGTTACTTATGCTAAATTCCACATCAGCAAACCAAGACTTAATCACAATTTTGGCTTTCCCAGGATGGAATCTTAAACCAGATTATCAGGAATTGCCTTATCAGCATTAGTTGGATAATCTGCCTGATAACCTCCTGTCATTCCCTAAAAGAAAGTCACATTGCTACAAGGAGCCCACTTTTTTGCCTAGTATAACTTCCTGTGCTTACTCCTTTCTGCCTATATGTCTTTCATTTTGTACAGCTCCTTAAATCTCCTTTCTATTTGTTAGATTGGGTGTTGCCCAATTCTAATTGAGTTTTGTTCAAATAAACTCTTAAATTTTTTAATTTTTAAAAATTTAAATGTTTATTCATTTTTTGAGACAGAAAGAGAGCACAAGCAAGGGAAAGGCAGAGAGAGAGGGAGACACAGAATCCAAAGTAGGCTCCAGGCTCTGAACTGCTGGCACAGAGCCTGACGTGGGGCTTGAACACACAAACTGAGATTATGACCTGAATCGAAGTTAAATGCTTAACCGACTGAGCCACCCAGGAGCCCCAAGATTTTGAGTATTTTCTCTTTTAGTATACCTCATGAGAGAACCTATGCCAGAACCACTGAGCTAAGCTGTGGAACTCCTGTCCTAAAGGAACTGTGTGATGAGAAAGGTTTGTTGTTGCTTTAGGTGCTTAATTTTGGGGATAATTTTTATATGTAGCACTAGATAACTAATACACAGTCTTTAAGCAGTATGTTACATCTTAAAACCTAAAGCAGACTTTGATATTGACTTCAAGTGAAATACCATGGTTTTATTAGAATATCAGCTTGTTTCTCCATGCATGCAACTTGGTTGCCTCTGATCAGGCAGAGGTATGATGTGGCAAATATCAATCTTTTCTTTTGGTTCAGCAGTAGCAAGTAGACAACTTGACAACTGTTTTCAACCTCTTTAATAGTGAGTGAAAGGGGTCACTATCAGCCATAGTTTTTTTTTTTCCTTAGGCTAACATTAATTCATTATAAGCAAAACACTTACCTCTTAAATCGTTAAGCGTCTCAGACTCAGTGAAATCTGTTTTCCTTTTATCTATTCCTTGCTCAAAACATAATGCATCATAAAGTAATACATATTCTTGATTACTATAAAACAAAAGTGATGCAAGGGCATATCTGACTATAAAAAAAACATCCAAACAATTTAGCTGCACAAGAAATGTAATTCTGACTTGGCAGAATATATTATGTTTGGAGAAGATATGTGAACATATTTTACTTTCAAAGTGTCAGCATTGGCTTTTAAAAGGAAGGTTTTCTATATTTCAAATGTAATAATACAATTGAGATGAATAATAAATACCATTTTCATATTCTTCTAAGTCTATCCCAATTTTGACTTTCTAAAGCTTGACTACCTCCAATCTAATCTCTGAAATTATATAACATATCTAAAAGCCAAAATATAAATTCATATCTAATATATAAATATATCAATTCTTTGAAAATAAAATATTGGTCACTTACTCTTTCTTATAAATAAAGTATTTAATTATATATTATTTTAAAATGTTGAAGGGGCCCCTGGATGGCTCCTTTGGTTTAGCATCTGACTCTTGGTTTTGGCTCAGGTTCAAGCCCCACATTGGGCTCTGTGCTGACAGTGTGGAGCCCGCTTGGGATTGTCTCTCTTTCTCTCCCTCTGCCCCTTTCCCTCTCTTTCTCTGTCTCTCTCTCAAAATAAATTTAAAAAAATAGTCGAAAACATTTTTGGGGCACCTGGGTCATCAGTTAGTTAAACGTCTGACTCTTGATTTCAGCTCAGGTTATCATCTCATGGTTCATGAGTTCGAGCCCCACATCAGGCTCCATGCTGACAGTGTGGAGCCTGCTTGGGATTCTCTCTCTCTCTCTCTCTCTCTCTCTCTCTTTCGCTCTGCCCCTTTCCTGCTCTCTCATTCTCTCAAAATAAATTTAAAAACTTAAAAACTTAAAAAAAGAAAAACTTTTTTTTTTGTTTTTTTGTAACTTTTATCTTACCCATCTGGGTTGCATGTTCCTAAAGACTGAGGAGAATGTGAAATTTAACTTGCTACTCTGAGCTGATTTAAGCCTGGAAATGACAGAGTAATTTTAATTTATAATACACAAGTAAAATTAATATTATCTTCCCCTGAATATATTTTAGTAAATTCAGTGTATTTTAATTGGTGTAAATACCAGCAACAATTCCAACAACAATAAAAACAAAATATATAAGCCAGTATTAAAGATTTAACTTATAAAATTAACCAACTACACAAACATATTCTGTGATTTTATGTCTGCAAGTGCTAAATCAAATAGAGCTAAGGCAGTTACCCATAGATTTTACCAAAAACCCTCTTAGAATATTCTTTTGTTTAAGGTAACATTTCTTTTTCATTTAAATTATCCAGATATTTGCTTAATTCCTTCAGTTTGCATGTGCAGACATGGCCTTAATCCCTAATGTTGGATGGCGAAAACGTAATTTGGTCCCACTGATTCTAATGAAGTGAGAGTGTTATGCTCTATTATTCTCCAAAAGGTCCATTTATATGCATTGTGCTCCAGTCTAAAAAATAAATCTTGCAGTTCAAATTGCCATATGCTCAGAATTTTAGCACAGGTGAGCACAGTAAGTCCAGCTGCTGTTGCTCTAAATAATGATATCATGTAAACAAGAGAAAATATCTTCTGAAAATGAATACACATCACTCTTTCAGATTAGAAACAGGGAGGCATTTGAAAAACATATGAATACAGAAAGAAGTCCATTGTTAACATATTCTTAACACTGTTTTAATATATCATTACCTAAATTTAGAAAAACAGTTGTTCTCTGGCTTTTGTTAGTTGGTTGGGTTGGCTTTCAAAATTAGTTCCATTTCTAATTAAATATATGTTGTATAATATATGTGTATATATATATATATATGTAATTTTAAAATAATAGTAACAGAACAGTACTTGTACTAAAGCTACAAATATATGTACAGAATAGGAAAAAAAAAACTGAAAAGGCATAGTTCTCAGTACATATGGAAATTTAGCATATGATGAAGTTAACAACTCAAATCCTCAAATCACTGGGACAAAAATGGGCTTTGTAGTAAATGGTATTGGGGCAACTGGGTAGCTATTTGGAAAAAAAAAAGATAAAATAGTTTTGTGAATCACATCATGCACAGGGATTAATTATGAATTTATTAGGGAGCTAAATGTTAAAAAAATAAATCCATACAGCTAGTAGAAGAAAATATAGGTGAATGCTTATGTATGTCTTAAATCCAAAGATTTTGAGAATAATTGATTAATTTGATGACACAAAAATATGAATGGAAAAACAACAGCAGCATAACTCTCATAAACAAAGACAAAAAAATCTCATATATTGAGAGAGAATCTTTGCAACATTTGACACAGAAAGAGGACTAATATTACTAACAAATAAAGAACTCTTAAAAATTAAAGAAAGAGGATCAAAAACACAGGAAAATGATAAAAATATATGAAAATACAATTCAATGAAAGGTATTGGAGTGATAACATGAAAAAACATTTCAAATTTACAGAGAAATGCATATCCAACTAGTAAAATATGATATCTAATCTACAAAAATGAAAAATTTTAAATTATGACAATACATTTTACTGGAGAAACAGACTCTTATACATTGCTTGTTAGAATACAAAGCAGTATTACCCTCTCAAGTGGAATTTGGCAATAGGTAAGAAACCTACATATGCACTTCTTCCCAACAGACCAATTTTACCTCTAGGAATCTACAATGATGATATATCTCCCAAAATATGAAAATAAACATTCTCAATGAAAGATTATTCATTGCAGCATACTTTTGGGAGGAGATTTCAAATAATTTAAATAATCTAAGTGTTCATATTGGATAGTATTTTGATAAACTATGACATATCCACACAATGGACTATGCACCTATAGTAAAGAATGAGGAAGATCTCTAGGAACTGATGTGGAGTGATTTCCAGAATATATTGTTAAGGCATAAAAAGCTGGGGTATATATAGAATGCTTCCCTTCTTAAATGAAAAAAAAAATAGAATACAAGAAAAAATGAGCAGAACAAATTCAAGAAGAGTAAACCAGCAAATAACAATATTGGTTACCTACAGAGTGAGGTGGAATGGAGTGGAAAGAATGAAGGAATGAAAACAGTGCATCAGGAATGAGAGTAGTGATTTATCTGACTATCCCTTTTTATATAGCTCTGCTTCTTAGAAATGTGTTAATGTTTCCCATACTTCCCCAAATAAATAAATGATTAAAATCAGCCAGGATGGGGTGGGAACCTAAAATGGAATATAAACAAAAAATAAATGAACCTAATGTACTACAAATGAATGCCATACACACTAAAGGGAGTGGTGAAGAAAAGAATAAGCCTAAGAAAGGTAGGCAAGTAGTATTTTGAGTAGACTACATGACTAAAGACAAAAATAAGTATAAAAATATTATGATCTACTTGTTAAATTTATTTCTCATGGTGGATGGGTTAACAATTCTAAAACTAGTTTATGTGTGTATTAGAATGAAGAAATAGATGAAGTTCTAGATAATGAGAGTCATGTTGCAGAAAACGTAACAAATAGGGAAAGAGGAAGGCTAGAATGAACCCTGTGGTTTGGGCTTGTAATTGGAGATATTCATAGAAATTCATGCTCTGTCTCCATCTCTCTCTGTCTCCAGCTACGGATTGATCTATAAATGTAGATGTGTATACATACATGTGTTAATGTGTTATACATACATATGTTTCCTAGTTGTGTCCACTGAGGGGCCTAGAGGGCAAGAAAAGCCAGTAGCAATGAATATGCACAGTACCTAATGCCATTCTCAAATAACTGATGAGGATTCTTTGGAGAAAGCACTTATCTCCAGGGCTGGGTCAATGAAACACATGATGAGATTAAAATATCTTACAGTGCTAGCAAGTAATGCTGTGTTCCAAAAATGATGGAAACATGTATAAAGGATTCAGGATCAAATTTGAAGGGGTAACAAATGACCAAACCTGGAACAATTTTGGCAACAAAATAATGATAGAATTGAAATGGAATCTGAGGCACCTGCGTGCTTTAGTCGGTAGGGCGGCCAACTTCAGCTCAGGTCATGATCTCGCAGTCTGTGGGTTCGAGCCCCGCATGGGGCTGTGTGCTGATTGGTCAGAGCCTGGAGCCTGCTTCAGATTCTGTGTCTCCCTCTCTCTCTGCCCTTCTCCTACTCACAATCTGTGTCTCTATCTCTCAAAAATAAATAAACATTAATTTTTTTTTTAAAAAAGAATTGAAGTGGAACCCAGAAAGTAATTATTCCTAATATTAAAAAATTGAGTCAATCAATAAATAAATTGTGAAGTAGAAATAGGTTTTCCTTATAATAAAATTGCAATTAATAAGTGTAGAAATAATTACACATAGAAAACCATCGTTAGGCAAATATCACAGTAATAATCGTTGCAGGCAAAATCCATCATTGTATGATAAAACTGTTGTCAAAAGTAAGAAAGAAAAAAGATATTTACATAGAACCTAAGTATCTTCTCACAAGATAATTAAATACAAAAGGAAAATAATAACATTTTAGGTAAATCTCACAGATACCACCTTAACCAAGTGATTAAATTTGACATTACCAAAAATAGAACATATCGATATCATGTATTTATGCACTGAGAAGAGTGCATTGACTCTAAAGTTCTTGCTCAAAATAAATAATTCCATACTAACCATCAGAAAACACACATATCAAAATTAAAGAATATTCTACAAAATAACTGACTAGTTCCCTTCAAAACTGTCAAAGCCATGAAAGAAAAGGAAAGATAGAAAAACTGTTCCCTAAGGGAGTTCCTACATATCTATCTACTTTCTTTTTTTTTTTATATTGTGTTTTTCTTAAGTTTATTTATTTATTTTGAGAGAGTGACAGTGAGCATGTGCAGATCAGAGAAGGGCAGAGAGAGAAGAAGAGAGAAAATTCAAAGCAAGCTCCGAGCTATCACCATGGAGCTGAAAGTGGGGCTCAGTCTCACAAACTGGGACATCATGACCTAAGCCAAAATCAAGAGTCCAATGATTAACCCACTAAGCCAGCCAGGCACCCTCATATCTATCTGCTTTCTAAATTTCATAGTTTTATTGCTATTTCATCCTCTTCTGTTCTCTATATTTGTTGGTTAATGCCTTAATTTGTGCACATTGTTAACATTTTTGTAGTTTCAGGAGAAAACTGAGGCTTATATCTGAATGCTGTATCAAGAACATTTTAAGCGAATCTAGCATTTAATATTTACTGCAGTGTATTGTAGTGAAGAATACAATGGCTTCTGCAACAATTTGGTGCCAATGTCTTGATTTTTGCCAAGGTATCCCCATCATTGTTTTTGCACCATCAGTGCAAATGATGGCATAGTAAGAAAGCATGAAAATGCCAGAAAACAGTTGAGAAGCCCTCCTAAAATGGTCTCAGCGATTCCATATGCTCAGAACCCACTTTAAAAAAGAAACTGTTCTAAAGGATGTATTTTCAGACAAAAATACTAAAATAACTTCTAGAGGATATACTTAAAAAGAAATAAAATTAAGAAATACCTGACATTTGGGGCGCCTGGGTGGCTCAGTCGGTTAAGCCGCCGACTTCAGCTCAGGTCATGATCTCACGGTTCGTGAGTTCGAGCCCCGCATGGGGCTCTGTGCTGACAGCTCAGAGCCTGGAGCCTGTTTCAGATTCTGTGTCTCCCTCTCTCTGACCCTCCCCCATGCTCTGTCTCTCTCTGTCTCAAAAATAAATAAACGTTAAAAAAATTAAAAAAAAAATAGGTGCTGGAATATCTACATCCTGATATAGAAAAATCTCAATTCATATTTCACACCATATACAAAAAGTAACTTCAAGTGGGATATATACCTAAGCATAAAGCCAATGATAAAGATTACATAAGAAACAATTCATATGACTTGATTATAAAAGCACAGATTTCATAAACAGGACACCAAAAACACTAATCATAAAAGAAAAAGAATGTTATGTTGAACTTGATCAATACAAAAAATATTTTATTTGAAAGATACCATTAGCATGAAAATGCATGTATATTTCACATTTCATACCTTCACATACCATACTGTAAATTTAATATTTGTTATATATTTAATATCATATATTTAATATTTATTTTGTAATTATATTAATTTAATATTTAATATTTATTATATAGGCATATATATCAGAGAATTTCTATTCAATATGATAAGAATTTGCAACTCAATAAGAAAAAGACATGACACAATTAAAAATGTATAAAGGTTTGTACATATATTTCATAAAAGATAAAAAATAGCCATTAAACACAGAAATGATCATTACCATCATTAGTCTTTAGAGAAATGCAAATTAAAACTAAAATGCTTGTACACACTTACTAGATTCCTTAAAATTAAAAAAAGACTGATGATAGCAAGTGTTGATGAGACTATGGCGCAACTGGGACTCAGACATTTTTTGTAAAACATTTTGGTAGTCATATAAATTAACATGAACTTACTGTATGACTCACAATTCTACTCTTAAGACAATTGAGTATCTAAGACAAAGTATTTGTCCAGAAAATGTCCTGCAAAATGATTTTTTCTAGCAGCCCTATTTATTTATAAGTCCTCAAAACTAGGAAGAAATCAAATATCCATCAACAGGTGCATGGATAAACAAACCATGGTATACTCAATGGAACATATGTTAATTTTTTTTTTTAATTTAACTACTGATATAGGCTACTATAAGTGAGGTATTTAAAAAAATACAATACTGAGTGAAAAAATTCACACACAAAAGATTATATGTTTGTTTATTTATTTATTTATTTTTCAGAGACAGCGCAAGCGGAGGAGGAGCAGAGAGACAGAGGGAGACACAGAATCCGAAGCAGGTTCCAGGCTCTGAGCTGTCAGCACAGATAGCTGGGGCTCGAACTCACGAACTGTGAGATCTTGACCTGAGCTGAAGTCTGACACTCAATCAACTGAGCCACCCAGGCACCCCATCTTTTGTGATCAATTTAGATGGAATTCTAGAAGGTAACCTTTGGAGACAAAAAAACATCAGTGATGTCCTGTGATCAGAGACAGGGAAGGGTCCAACTAAAGGGAACATGAAGAAATATTTTGATGAGATGGAAATAGAAGTCTTCTTTAGGGTAGAATTTAAATAGACATTTACATTCATCAAATTATAAAACAACAATGGGCACATTTAAAGTGAAGCTTTAATAAATTAATCAAAAATGTAAGATAGTACCATCTTTAATTTCATTATTCATAGGTTATGTTTCTACTCCTTTTTTTTTAAGAATATTTTTATCTACATGAATAGTTATTAAAGTAGGTGCATGCTCAATACATTTTCTCTTTATTTTTGGAGCTAAGGAATTTCACCTGGATGAACCAAAATAAGGATAATTTATGAATATTTATATTTGATATATTTTTAAAATTTTTATTGTTTATTTATTTATTTAGAGAGCACAAGTAGGGGAGAGCAGTAGAGGGAGAGAGAGAGAATCTTAAGCAAAGTCCGTGCTCAGCATGGAGCCCAACTGAGACTCAATTCCACGATCTTGGGATCATGACTTGAGCTGAAATCAAGAGTTGGTCACTCAGCTGGCTGAGACACCCAGGCACCCCCATATTTGATATTTGATGGGGTTTTTTGGTCTTTGTGTAGCATACCATTGTTTTCTTCCTACATTACTACTTTATTTTCTCTCTTCTATCTCATGTGTTTCCTTCAAGAACTACTAAAAGGGTATTTGTTGGAATTTTAGGCTCTATGTCTCTGTGTCTGTTTATAAACATTTATTTCATACTTCAATTTCCTTCTTTTATTCTGCATCATTAGAAAATTCCTTAGTTTGATTTTTACTTTTCCTACTCATTTTAGTTTTAAATGATGTCCAACTGTATTAATTATTATTGTCAGGACATTTTTAAAGTAATGTTACTGTCTTAATTTCAACAATCAGATCTTTAGTTTCCCAAAACTGCTGCATTTCTTCTTTTGAGAAGACTTTTCCATTTCTGTGTATGATAGCTACTCCGAAGTCTCTGAGAGTATTAATTACTAATTATAATTATTTTAGAATTGTCTCCTGTTTTCTGGTTTATTCTTTTGCTTTAGGAGTTAAGACTTTATTGAATGCATGGGCTTTCCATCTAGCTGTTTGATTTTTATCATATGTATTGCAATTTTTGACTTTTCAGATCTGTAATTTGAACAATACAGTAGTCCTACCTTTTCCATGGTCTCACTTTTCATGGTTTTAGTTACATACAGTCAATTGCAGCCCAGAAGCAGATGATCTTCCTTCTAATGTGCTACCAGATGGTCAATAGTAGTCTAGTGCTATATCATAATGCCTGTGTCGTTCACACCACTTCATCTCATCACATAGGCATTTTATCATCTCACATCACTACAAGAAAAAGGATAAGTATAGTACAGTAGGATATTTTGAGAGACCACATTCACATAACCTTCATTACAGTATATTATTATATATTTTTTATTTTATTATGTTATTGTTATTAGTTTCTTACTCTACCTAATTTATAAGATAAACTTTACATAGGTATGTATGTATAGGGGAAAAAAACATAGTATACATAGGGTTCAGTACTATCTGTCATTTCAAGCATCCACTAAGGGTCTTGGAATAGATTCTCTGTGGATAAGGGAGGGTTACTATATAAGGAAATGGAGAACATAGTACTTCCTTAGCTCACTTGGGAATGCCTAGGAGTGCTGGGTTTGATGATCATGCCCCTATCTCCAGTGTTTTAGCAAGGAAAAGGCCTGCAGACTAGTTGTTTTTCTTTAGTGTGTTTGAGCTTTTTTTTTTTTTTTTTTCTGGATGAGCAATCTTATTTTTTGCTAGTGGCATTGGTTTTGCTTCCAATGTTATGACTTTTTGTTTGTGTTCATTTTAGAAAGAACATTCAACATATTTAATTAATCATATTGAACCAGAATTACTAATTCTTCTTACACTGGCAACTTTCATTAACCATTTAAGTTTAGGGGCGCCTGGTTGGCTCAGTCAATTAAGCGACTGACTCTTGATTTTGACTCAGGTCATGATCTCATGGTTTGTGAAATCAAGCCCCACATCTGGCTATTCACTGACATCAGGGAGCCTGCTTGGGAGGCTCTCTCTCCATCTCTCTCTGCCCCTCCCCTGCTTGTCCTCTCTCTCTCTCTCTCTCTCAAAATAAGTAATTAAACATTTAAAAAAATATATAAGTTCAATGTTTTTACCTCAAGTAGTATTCTCTGCATTATTCAAATAGGTGTAAGTCCTCACATTTTATCAGTGTAACTGCCGTAATGATTTCACTAATCCCTTTCCATCTTTCCATACTATCACCAAATCCCTGAAGTAGAATGTAAATTATGCATTTTTAACATTAAAACCTACAACTCTAAGAAATTCTGAGAAACCATTTTTAACCACACATATATATGTACTTCATCTTGTCTTTATTCACGGTTCTGAAATTTAGACAAGTTGGTCCCAGATTGTATACACAATTCCCTCTCGGTTGGGAAAAATATTTGATATATTTGAAACAACCATTAGTATAAGTTATAATCAAAATTATTTTTAAAAACCATGGCCAATAAAAGAATAAAATTGAGTTCAACACTTCAATGCATCAGCTTTGAAGTTCCACTATACATGATGCTGGCTAATTTTCACATCTATTTTTCTCTGAACTGACTTCCAACAACATTAGAGAAATGCTTCGAAAGACATACAGAGAAAATTCTTTAAAACATCAATTCTCAGAGTAAGATGAACAAAACTATAATGCGAGAGGTTAGCAAATGAAGTTTTCTTGATTCATGAATTGGAGTTAAAACCTTGACACACTTCGATATAAAAATCTTCAAAAGTTTATCATTTCTGGATTTTATGATAAATTTTTATTATTTGCTCTGGGTTTGCATGAGTCATAATAAACAAGATCTGGAACCTTAGCTCTTTTTTTTTTTTTTGCCAGTGAGTTTGTGTGTGTGTGTGTGTGTGTGTGTGTGTGTGTATTTCCAGTTCATCTTGTTGAAATCCAAATCCAAATGCAAGAATTAGTTTAAAAAGTCAATATAATGATGTCCCAACATCATTTTTCTAAAGTATAACAGGGCCTTGGATTCATAAATAATAATGTTTGAAAGGTAAATGTTTACGTTATTTGAGTTCAAAATAACTTCACATGACAATACCTCTGGCATGTATATTAGAACTAAAACACTTTGTGTAGCCGAGAACTGATTGATGTTTAAATTAATCACCATTAGTATGACTTAAAGAACTTCAAAGCCTCCATTTGAAGCAGAGGCTGAAATAGTTCAGTTAGTTGTTCTTTTTGTCCTTAGGCCTTGTCTTTTTTCTCATAAATCTACCCATGTGAGATATTATCTAGTCTCATGACTTTAACTGTCACCCCTTTACAGATGGCTTTCATCTCAGAGTCCCTAGGTAGGAACTGTGGATCTGTTTCCAATTGCACAATTTGACAGAAGTACACTTTGTTCAAGTGGTACTTCAGATTCTAGAAAACTTGTTCTTTCCCAAGTGTTTCCACCATAATCAACTGTACTACCATTCTTTTAATCATCTGGATTATAAAATACAATTTAAATTATCTTTAACTTTTCCACCTTTTCTACGTTGAGTCTATTTAAAAATTCTATTTTCCCACACAGTTGATCCTACACCCACACTTTTTATTCCCTGTGGTCTTTGCCTTAACCTAGACGTTCATCACATTCCACCTAGAATATAATGTAATAGCCTTTTAATTTGCCTGACTTCTTTCATGACTCCTACCTTCCTTCCTGTTTCTGTATTTTGCCTCTAGTCTCTTTGTCATAATTAACCAGATATGTTAGTCTTAAAACATAAGTATTATGATATTGATATATCCTGAAAAACCTTTAGTATCTTCTCCATTAATATCTCTCGCCCTTTTTCAGAAGTGTTTACACAGTAGTATCTTTCCTGACACATGCTCTTCTGCTATTGACTTTGGCTCTCTCCACCAAGAATCAGTTTCCTTCTTCACCTACTTGAATCTGGCACACATTACAGCTTTGACCCATTGAAGAAAGTAGACTTGATGTTGTGCTACTTCCTGGTGAAGCCCTTAACTGACTTACAATTATATACTTTTTGGCTCTTGAAAACAAGTTGCTATGTAAAAAGTGTGAATGAACATGCTTTATGAAGCCTGAGGCACATGAAAAGACCCTGAAGGAAGAATACCCTGAGAAAGAGAGCATCTAGTCTCCAGAAGGGTGAGTAAAGAAGAGACTTGGAAAGTGCATCCTGCAGTCCAAGCTCCTCCACCTGACCCTATGTTGATTAGATATGAACAAACACATCACATCCTTCCCAAATTCTTGACTCATTAAATTGTGAACAAAATAAAATGGCTGTATAAAATTTTAGCATAGTTTGTTTTGTAGCAACAGATAAGCAATGACAAAGAATTTTTAAAAAATAATTTAATATTTTTGTTGTGATCTGGACAAATTGTGATTTCCAGCCAAATATTTTTGCTTTATTGAATTTCTCTCAATTGTACAGACCAATATTGGTGTACTTGTTATTTCTTCCTTCTACGATGAACCTGCATGCTTTATATCCTTTACAAAGCTGTTGCCTTGAACTAAAACCCTCTCCAGAGGCAAGAATTCCAAAGGCTAATTATTCTGTAAGCTATAACTCAAATATCACCAAGTGTGTATAGTGTCCCTTTGTCCCTTTAGTCCAAAATTTCTCTGCTCTGTGTTTATCATCATAAAAGTATTTTCATTTAATATTTCTGCCTCTTGCTTTTATCATATTATTTCCTTACAGGGCTTTCTCTCCCGTGCCCATGCTTATTAAGTAGGATAGGCTGTTCAGGGGTAACAATACCCTAAATGTTATTGACTCAGATAACTCACACTACAGTCTAGATGATTGTTGGTGAGTGGCTTTGCACCCCAGTGGTGGTGATTTCCTCTAGCAGGTCTTTAAAGTCCTTCTAGTAGCTCATTATAGCTAGTAGATCTTCATATCCTTCGCTGGATCTTCTGCATCTGTCCTATAGATGAGGGAAGAAATAGCTCAGAGAATTTCATGCATACTTTAGAAGCCAGGTCAATAAGTGAAATATAGCACTTTTACCTGCATTCCAATGGTTAGAATAAACCACATAGTCCCATTTCAATGCAAGGGGGGCTAGAACTATGTAATAAGAATATTAAACATGTTCTCTTAAGGTTCCACGTAGGAGTTCTTTCAGCAAAAATATGTCTTGGTACAGAGTTGCTGGGCCATCTGATATACTTGTATTCAATTTGATCAAGTATGCCCAGAGGGCTCTTCAGAATGGCTACTCAGTGTCCCTGGGCAGCAGATCATGATGGTTCCTGTAGGCTTTTTATCCTGCCAACACCAGGCATTACAGTGTTTTTATTTTAACAAGTCCATTCGGTATAGTCCCATTGTTGCTCCATTATTTACCATTCATTTATCTATTAATTTTGCACTTATTTTCATATATCATTATTATTATTTTTAAGAGATCGTTTTTTGTACTTGTCTTTTTGTAACTTTATCCTATTTTTCTCACTGATAATGCTGCCTTTTCCTTGTGATTGGCACCCTATTCTTACATAATTCGTGTGTGTGTGTGTGTGTGTGTGTGTGTGTATGTGTGCATGTGCTATATAAAATATTGAAAGTAATTTCTTTATCATCTTCTATAAGTTTGGTAGTGGTATTTTATAGAACAGAAATTATCATGATTTAATGAAATTTATCTATTTTATAATAATTTATATATTTGAAAAATTTTTGAAAAGTTCTCTTCCAGATACTATTTTCTCACATTTTCTGCAAATATACTTTTCTTTCACATTAGGTCTTTGACCCATTTACCGTGCACTCTTATATATGATAATAGATAGTGATTCAGCTCTGTCCCTATGTAATGAGTCAGTATTTCAAGCACCAATGTCCTGAGCAGTCTGTATTTTCACCACTGAATTGCTGGGTCTTTTTATATCATATAATTGCTGGGTCATGTATATCATATATATCGTGTAATTATATTAAGGATCATTCTGTCAGGCCTCTCTTTGCTCCATTAGATTTTTTTTTCTTTTTATGCAACAATACTATGCAATATCTTTTATTATGGCTTTGTCTTGTGTGTTTTTTTTTTAATTTTTTGTAATGCTTATTTATTTTTGAGAAAGAGACAGAGCATGAATGGGGGAGGGTCAGAGAGAGAGGGAGACACAGAATCTGAAACAGGCTCCAGGCTCTGAGCTGTCAGCACTGAGCCGATATGGGGCTCGAACTCACGGACCACGAGATCATGACCTGAGCCGAAGTCGGACGCTTAACTGACTGAGCCACCCAGGCGCTCCTGTTTTGTGTTTTAACGTCACTTCACAGAGCCTTAAAGAATAGGCATTATGAATTTCATTTTATAGCTGATGAAGTTGAAGGTCAGAGCTATTATAATTTTCTCAAAGGCCCATGACAAAGCAAAAATTTTAACCAAGATCTATATGATCCTAAAGTCTAATGAACTTCCCTATAGTTTCCTATAACTTATCAATATTCAATAAATATGTGTGGGAATGTACTCAAAGCAAGATAGAAGGCCTGACCCTGGTCAGAAGCTAGGCTGCCCATGTCTCCATCCTGACTGTGCCATTTGCAGCCTGAGTGGGCTTGATTACTGTATCAGATTGAGCCATGTGAAATTGCTGATATTTGGATTTTTTAATTTACAAAATGCCAGTATCATATGGCTTAACCTAATGTTTAATCATTTGTATTCCTCAATTTCCTCATCTTTACTAGTATATTAATAGCATACATCCTATTTTTTAAAGGATATTCAAACAAGAAATGCAGGTAGGTTTTAAAGCAGTACTTGAAATATAGTAAGAGCCTGAGACATGACAGCTTATTATAATTAACATTTATTTTGAAAAGTATATATCCAAATGTGTCACCTTTGTGTTAAATTTATATATGTCATATGAAGTTATAATTTTCAAAAAACGAGGGTGGATGGAGATTCACATTAGTGTAGTGAATTTTGCTTCAACATTAAACCTTCAGTTTCTAAAAGGAAATGAAATTTTCATACAAAATTTTGAATTTGAAGGTAGGTAATTTGTTTTTAATTCTCGCTTTTATATAGTGAGGGTTTTTTTTTTACCCATAATGTGCATTGTTTTAATCATCTAATTCATCTTTACTTGTTTAAAAAGACACAGTGTTAATTATAATTGTGCCAGAGTACCAGCTTTGCATAGATACTTCAAATGCATTTTAGTATTTTATAGCTGAAAGTGTTTATTTCTAATTTAGAAGATTAATGTTTTGCAGTCAGGATGCAGGAATGACAAACACAGTGAGATGGCTGCAGAGGGAGATTTATAGCGAAGTTTGGCAAATAGAGCAACAGACAGAATCCCTCTGCTGGTTATTTTGTTGGTACTATAGAACCAGATCATAATCACTATAATTAAGTTAGAAAAAATGTCCTACTTCACATCAAAATTGGGGATAAAGAGTATTTATCCTTACCACAATGGGAATCCAAACTCATATGCACTCTGTTAACCTTCAATAGCAGCATGTTTTTTTTTTTTTTAGTTTTTATTTTTCAGCTTAACCAGGGCTTTAAAGGGATGTCATATATATAGTCTTTTGTCACTTAAGACAATTTCAAAATCTACAAAGTCATTTTTAATATTTAGATATGTATAATATCCATTCAGGATTTACTCTGGCCTAAGAATAAATGACAGCCATAAAAGCAGCAAAGTTAGAATTCAGAGTCTGACACAAAGATGCTGAACATGTATAAACACCCCCTTGTCTCCTTTTAGAGAGCTTACTTTTTCTGCAACTGAGAAGTATTCTGTAAGTGGAGTAGGTGGCCAACTGTGTGGCCGGCTTTCAGAGACAATTGTAAGTATTTTGCCAATTGGCCAAAAACATTGTTTTGATAAAGTCCCTTCTTCTGTATAAAGCATTGTCTCCAGAAGACACCTGTTAAAATCAGAAATGAATTATTTGAAAGGAGAACTATGCTGAACAGTCAGCACTGAGATGTTGGTTAAACTGATGCGTATTGCTCCCCAGAGAGCTCATCAGATCCTCAGATGCAGACATGAGGATACTACACAGCGAAGTTTTCGGCTGAGGAATTTACCAGACCCAGACACTGTAAGCTCAGAATGAAGTTCTGAGGAAGAGAATGCTCATATTTCAAACATGGAAAAGAATTATTTATTTGTGTTTGTTCCAAGGGATTTTTGTCCTGCATCACACAATTTCTCTTCTAACCCTTTTCCTGGATGGGCTATATGGTTCCATTAGTAAGGTGAAATATAGCATGGAGCCTTGGGTCTAAAAACTCAAAGCACTGAACTGGAGGAAGAAATGGGGAAAAGGTGACTTCCTTCGTATACCTTCTAAAGCAGGAGATTTATTTTCACTTTTAAAGTTCTCTGGGCACGAATTATTAAATACTTAATAGTATAATACCAGAAAGATAGCCACTAAATATAACAATGTGCCTTCTTTTACCGCTATTTTTTAAACACTGAGGGCACAAGCCAATAAAATTAGGAGAAAAACAAAATGAAAGTTATAATCTTATTTTTGTATGTTACCAATCTACTACATGATTGCTAAATAATTATAAATAATTATTTTTGTTTTCCATACTATGCCTTTGTGGCCCTTGCAAATATATAAATACATCTTGAGATATATAAATTCATCTCAGAGTTTTTACTCTCCAAATAATCTAATTATTGCCATGGAAAACTATTATATTAGTATCTGAATATTATGAAACCATTCCTTATTTGATCATATTGAAATTCAAGTGAGAATATGACACCGATCTTGAATTGTATGAAATGAGTACATAGTATTGCTTACATAACTCAAAGCGTAATCAGAATGAATTTGGCCATATTCCTTCACAATACCATTTTCAGATGACAGAATTTACTTTTGGTAGTCCTATTAACCAAAATAAAAAAAATTCAGAAAGTTTTCATACCCTTACATTGAATGAAGACAATTTCACTTTAGTCAATGATAAAGCCATAACTTTAAAAATTATGACATAATACTTTGTTGAAAATATATTGTCTTTAAACATGCTTTCTTTCTGCATTGGCAGTCATCATTCCAAAGTTAAAGAAAGATGACAAAATAAACAGAGAACATAAATAAGGATATTAAGTCAGAGCATTATCATTATTTTCATCCTCTCAAAAGTAGAATGCTATTTATTGTAGCTTCTTTTCAAAGTGAATGGTTTGAAACACAAATCTGTAATATTTCCCTAAATAATTCAAAAGGAAATAAGTATCCTTTAATGAGTAATTGTCACAATAAAAATAGTGTGGGTTTTTTTTTTTGTTTTGTTTTGTTTTAAGTTTATATATTTATTTTGAGAGAGAGAAAGAGGGAACAAGCAAGGGAGGCGGGCAGAGTGAGGGAGAGAGAAAATTCCAAGCAGGCTCTGTGGTGTAAGTTCAGAGCCCAACATGGGGCTCCAACTCAGGAACTGTGAGATCATGACCTGAGCTGAAGTTGAGAGTCAGATGCTCAACCAACTGAGCCACCCAGGTGCCCCCAAATAGTGTTTTTTAAAACTATGAATGTTTACTAAGACCAGAGAAATTTTCTAATAATACGACGACAAAATAAAAAAAAATTAACATTATATATTTATTGATCATTCATTATGTACCAGGTTATCTTTTCCTGTCTGTCTCAAGAGCATACTTGGAAATGTCTCCTCTTATCTTCTGTTTCTATTTTTTTCTGTCTTTGTCTCTATGTCTTTGTCTTTCTTTTCTTCCTTTGCTCCCTTTTATCTTTGCAATATTAATACATAACAGAATTATATGAGAAGATACGTCGCAATTTATATAATAGGTAATCTTTCAGCTATTATAAAATGGAGTAAATATTTTATTAATTTTTATCTGCTACTAGGGGTTAGTATATATTCACATCTGTGAAACTGATACCATGTTCATGTTTGGTCATTCACTCGTCTATTGCATTTTTTTTTTTTTTTTTTTTACCTATACAGGGTTTTTATGATTTTAAATATTTATTTATTTATTTATTTATTTATTTAGAGGGAAAGAGCAAGCGAGCAGAGGAGTGGTGGGGGGCGGGGAGAGGATCTCAAGTAGGCTCTGCACTAGGGCTCAATCTCAGGACCCATGAAATCATGACCTGAGCCAAAATCAAGAGTCAGCCGCTTAATCAACTGAGCCATCCAGGCTCCCCTAACCTGTAAGTGTCTTTTATCTCTACAGTAATCTCATGAGGCACATCTTATTAGTGCTATTTTGTTTTATTTTTAAAATAATGAAACCAAACATCTTAGTGCCTGAGTCACTTGCTCAAGTATCTATAGTAAGGAAATATCTAAACAGACTCTCTGTCTTCTGATTCTCCCCTCCTCTCCCTGGAGAGCAGATGGACTAATTCCAATCTATGAATATACTTTTTTCATCTTTTTTCTTGGAATTTACCTGAGTAGAAGTGAACTCATTGAAATGTTTTGCTTGTATAGCATTTTGTATTCTTTGACATATGATAGATAGATAAATGTAGATATACATACATGAAACCTATAAATATACATATATAGATATATACATGTCATATATAATTTATTAATTATTCACTTATACTTCCTTTTATGACCACAATCTTCATACCAAACTTTTAGATAATCTTCAGTTGCAGAAAACTCTGTGAAACTCCAATTTACTCAATCCCAAAGATCCCTCCATTTTTTCATGACATTAATGATAATGATAATCATAAATATAATAATTTAATGTTAATAATATCTGAGAATAATATCTGATACTTATGTAGAGGTCTTATTAATTCCAGTGACTGTTCCATATGCTTCACATGTAAAACTGTACCTGTTTCTCAAAATTCCATGAGGTAATTACTATTAATATCTCACTTTCACAGATGAGGAAACAAAATCAGAGGAAAATTCATTAATCTGTTCCAGGTCACAGCTAATGGTAACAGCTCTAGAATTCTAAAACCCAGGCAGTCTGGCTCTAGAGCCCACACCCCTATCCAAACTTCTGCATTTATATTAATTATAACATTTTGCCTCACATTATTATATTTTATATAGGATCTTTATTCTACATGATATTTTTATTTAATATTTACTGAGTATTAATCTCACAACAGGAGCTGAACTTCTTTATGTTCTGAGAACACAGCACTGAAAAAGATAGAAATAGGAAATTGAAGAGACATAATTAAAGAAATTAAACACTAAATGAAAAAAATTATTTAAAATACAATGTGGATGCAACTAGAATATATTATCCTAAGCAAAATAAGAGAAAGACAAATATGATATGATTTCATGTGGAATTTAAGAAACACAACATATGATCATAGGGGAAGGGAAGGGAAGGAAAAATTAGATAAAAACAGAAAGGGAGGCAAACCATAAGAGACTCTTAAATGCAGAGAACAAACTGAAGGTTGTTGAAAGGGAGATGGGTGAAAGAATGGGCTAAATGGGTGATGGGCATTAAGGAGGGCACTTGGTGGGATGAGCACTTGATGCTATATGTAAGTGATGAATCACTGGATTCTACTTCTTAAACCAGTACTACACTGTATGTTAACGAACTTGAATTTAAATAAATAAATAAAAATAATAAAATTAAAAAAATAAAATGCTGATAACTGTTATAAATACACAAACATTTTATGTTGTAGAAGATAACTTAAAAGGCCTAATTAGATTAAATGCTTATGGAAGGCGTCGCTAAAAAGAAAATATTTGAGGTGAGATGACCCCTGAATGGAAGAAGTTGCCAGGAATGCAAATACCAGAGGTTAGAGTGTTCCAAGCAGAGGAAACAGCAGATTTAAAGGATCTTTAAAAGTGAAAGGACTTTCCATGTGAGAGAAATAAAAAGGGAGGGGATAATGTTAAGAAATTATTTTTAAGAGAAAGGCAAGATCCAGTTTGTGGGTGCTTCATTAGTTCAAAGGTAGTGATTGGTTTTTATCTTAAATGTATGAAGTCATCGACAAGATTAAGGCAGAGAAATGACATAACTCAACTTCCCCCTCTGTCCCGCCCCCTTTTTTTAAGAACACTGTCACTGCTCTGTGGGCAATAGACAATAGGGAAGCAGTGGAAACCATTAAAAAGCTATTATAGATTTTTATGTGAGTGATATTAATAGAGAAATGAATGAATGTAGTTTGGAGGTGAACAAACCAGAGTTAATATAGTCTCTTAAAGGCAGAAACAATTATTATGTGTTCAAGGATGTTCTGAATATAGTAGGCATTCTTTCATATTTTGCTATGTTGAGTGTACTTAAATGGAAGTTTCATCAGCTAAACTATTTCGAAGTTCTATTTTATTTCTAAAATATAATAGCAATCTTAGAATGTTGATGTTTATAATTTGAAAGAGTTTGAAAATCTTTCTAGAAAATGAAATAACTCTTGCCTGCTTTTTCTCTCTTGGCTAAAAGGAAAATGTATAGCATTAAATCCTCATATTATAATAAGTGTCTCAAATCTATAATCTAAGCTTTCACCTCAAGAAAGTAGAAAAAGAAGAGCAAGGGAATGATAAAAAGCGTAAACAATTAAATGAAATGAAAAGTAGGAAAATAGAAAAAATGAGTGAAAAAAACACATGGTTATTTAAAGGTATCAATAAAATTAATAGATTTCTAGCAAGACTGAAAAAAAAGTGGAAAATCCAAAATCCCAATATAATAAATGAAACATATGACATCATTACAGACCTGCAGACATGAAAATGTGAATGGCTGAATACTGAAAGAGTCTCTATACAAATAATTCGTCAATTTTGATAAGACAGATAATTTCCTACAGAAGCACAAACTACCGTGATTTACCCAACATGAAAAAGATATTTTGAATAATGCCATAACCATTAAAGAAATTAAAGTCATAATTAAAAACTCCTTAAGAAGAATTTTCCAGATTAAGATATTATCACTGGGTAATTCTACAAAATATTTAAAGAAGAATTAACACCAAATGTCCATAGTCTCTTCTAGAAAATCCAAGAGAGGGGAACCATTCCCACATCATTTTATGAGACCATTATTACCCTGATCCTTAAACCTGATAAAACAGTAAACCTACAGCTCAATTTTCCTGAATAATACAGTGCAGAAATCCTCAAAGATACAAACCATTGAATTCAGTAACATATATTATTACATATTATATAGTAATATCAAAAAATTATAATACACCATGACCAAATGGGATTTATTCCAGGGATGCAAGACTGGTTCAATATTAACACATCTATGTAATCTACCATATTAACAAGATAGAGAAAAATCATATGATTATATCAACCCATGCAAACAAAAGCATTTGACAAAATTCAACATTCATTCATTATAAAAATTCTCAGAAATTTAGGATTATATATGGAAAGTTTCACAGTTTGATAAATTTGATAAGGAATATTGATAAACAACATACTGAACTCTATTCCTTGTCTCCCCTCTCTCTCCCGACCCTACCCCCCAGTACCAAAAACTCCCAACATTTTTGCTTTGCTCTTCTAAGTCTTTTCATTTGGCTTCTTAGCTTGGTGGATCATACAGTTTCAGAACTCAGTAGAAATCCTGAAGGGACAATCAGATAACATTGGGCTTAGGTATTTTTCTCTCCTTTTCCACCATGATCCTAACACTTCCAGTCTCATATTTTTATGTCCTTAGTTCTGTGATACTGCCAAAGTCCTGCTGTTTTCTCTGCCTCTTAGTATAATCTTTCTTCCTGGGCTCACTGCCCAGATCCTCAGACTCTTGCCTCATGTCCAGATTTGGTGAATGCGTTGAGGAAAACAAATGGCTGCAAATCGATTCACATCTTCATGGCTCCTTCTTCTTTAAGAGTCAGTCTTATCAATTTTTGGCAGCCTCAAAGACAATCTCATGTAATCCGAAATTCATTTCTAATTATTTTTATCACAGATTTTTCAGTAGTTTTCTGGGTGTTTTCCTAGTGCTCATTGTTTTTGTTGTTGTTGTTGTTGTTGTTGTTTTGCCTCTTGCTTTCTTTTTGTTTTTATTTTCCAATAAAATTGTTTTCAGTCTTGCAGTACTGGGGGCACTGGAATAAAGTTCACTAAGTTATTTGTAGATGTTCTTTATCAAATTGCAAAAGTTCCCCTATACTCCTGGAGCCTTGGCTTGCTGCAAGCTACATTATCTTAGCTGGAAGTGGAAGTCTTGAAGCAGAGGTTTCTAAAAGGGTAGAAAAGTAATCATCTAGAAGTGACACAGAAGTTAAGACACTGATGTTGCAGTCTGATCCTGAAGAATGTGAAATGTTGGAGAAGGAGTAGTTTCAAAAAAAAGTGTCGCTCTCTTCAGCAACTGGTGTTGGGAAAACTGGATAGTGACATACAGAAGAATGAATCTGGACCACTTTCTCACACCATACACAAAAGTAAATTCAAAATAGATGAAAGACCTAAATGTGAGATAGGAAACCATCAAAATCCTAGAGGAGAACACAGAAAGCAACCTCTTTAACCTCAGCCACCGCAAATGTTCACTAGAGGTGTCTCCAGAGGCAAAAGAAACAAAAGCAAAGATAAACTATTTGGACCTCATCAAGATAAAAATATTCCGCACAGAGAAGGAAACAATCAGCAAAACTAAAAGGCAGCCTACAGAATGGAAAAAGATATTTGCAAATGACATCATAAACAGGTCTACTATCCAAAATCTATAAAAAACTAATCAAACTCAACACACAAGGAACAAATAATCCAGTGAAGAAATGGGCAGAAGACATGAATAGACACTTTTCCAAAGAAGACATAAAGATGGCTAACAGACACTCAAAAGATGTTCACCATCACTCATCATCAGGTAAATACAAATCAAATCTACAATGAGATACCACCTCACACCTATCAGAATGGCTACAATTAAGTCAGGAATCAACAGATGTTGACAAGGATGCAGAGAAAGGGAAACACTTTTGCACTGTTGATGGGAATGCAAGCTAGTGCAGCCACTGGAGAACAGTATGGAGGTTCCTCAAAAAAATTAAAAATAGAACTACCCTACTACCCAGCAATTGAACTACTAGGTATTTATCCAAAGGATACAAAAATGCTGATTCAAGTAGGTCACATGCACCCCAATGTTTATAGCAGCACTACTGACAATAATCAAATTATGGAAAGAGCCCAAATGTCCATTGATTATGGAATGGATAAAGAATATTTGATATATAAATACAATTGAATATTACTTGGTGAACCAAACTATATAATGCACAGTTTAGATCCAGTCATGGTCTTCATCAGAAGTTCTGAATGCTGGGGTTGCCTGGGTGGGTCAGTTGGTTAAGTGTTCTTTCAGCTCAGGTCATGATCTCACGGTTTTGTGAGTTCGAGCCCTGCGTGGGGCTCTGTGCTGCTATTGGAAATCATTCATTCTCACCTATGAACAGTGTAATTCTTAAACTTTTCTTCCTTTATTTTCAAACAGTGAATTCTTTTCATTGAACATAATCTTTTTGAATAAGGAGAGTATTCAGAACTTTTTTTTTTTAAGTTTACTTATTAATTTTGAGAGAGACAGAGACAGGTTGTGGGGGAGGGGTAGAGAGAGGAAAAAAGAGAGAATCCCAAGAAGGCTCCAGTCTCTAAGTCGTCAGCACAGAGCCTGATGCAGGGCCCAAAATCCCAGACCATGAGATCATGACCTGAGCCCAAGTCGGAAGCTCAACCGACTGAGCCACCCAGGTGCCTCGGGATTTTGTACTTTTAAAGAAGTAATTAATTTATGTAATTAATGTAACTGTAATTATGTAATTAATGTAACCATTAATGTAAACTGAACCTACTTAAAACACATAGACGTTTTTCAACAGTTTTAATATACTACTATTTTAAGGATTCAGGCTAATGAAAATCCTAGTACTATGTTTAGGCTATCTCTTTAAGTGAAGGCTACTAAAATCTGTTATTTATGTAGGGATATAGCCTAATTTTCATGTATATTGTGTATATTTTTGCTAATATACTGTTTTACTTTAGATGTTTGTGGTTTTAGGTTGGCAGAATTATATTCCACTTAAGACTGTCTTAATAAAATAGGAAATGTGTTGTTTTACACAACTGAAAGTAGAAGGTGGTACAACTAATTATGTCATTAAGTCCCAAGTTCCTTCCATTTATCCATTTTGGCAACTGCAACAGAAATTCCATCAAAAGATGTATCCTCCTGTGTTTGCAATGTTACTACTCAAAAAATCAAGGCATTTCCTACTGAATCAACACTACTCAGAGGTATGCATTCCCAATGTTTCCTTTTTAAGACTGAATAAACTTTTCCTAGAATTACATTAACCATAATTTTATTCCTTATTTCTAGCTATTCCAATCACTGCTGGGGAAATAGAACTCCATGAAAACATTAGATCAGAAGTCACCCGTCAGGTTAAAGATGGAACTGGTCACCTCAAAAGAAATTAATCAAAGATAGGGAGTGAAGTGTGGACTGCCCTATTAAAGCCAGATGTCTGATAGGGAGGATGAAAAGGGATTGGGTGGATGTTGACGATTACATTAAATGGTCAGTAAATAGCCATTATTTTATATCATCTATTGTTCTAAACACTTGTACATGTTTTTTGTTTATATTTATTTTAAAATACCCTATATATTATTATTTTCTAGATTAGAAAGGAGGTGGAATAGAGAAAATGCATTTTACAGGTAACTTTATCTTTTCTCAAATCCTTTATAGTGCAGCCGGAAAACTAATCTGTATCTTCCCTCCTATTACTGCTTGATTTTTCTGTTCACTTTTCTATATGGTTCTTGAAAGGAACCAGGCTTTATTCACAGAAGCTTTTCAGTATTATTCCTGTACCAGGATAGATACTTCAACTCTTTTCTCATGATAATTTCTCTGTATTACTGGGTAAAAGGAAGCAAGCTACCATCATTTGAGCTAGTATTTGTGGAAAGGATTTTCTCACTTACCTCAGCTATTTACTGAAAACCCATGCAGCTGACTCAAATCAAATAAAGAAAGATAATTTATGTTTTATGCAGTTTCTGTACATTAATATACTCTTCCCCAAAAATATTTTTTCTCAAACAGAAATGAAATGGTTTTGTAAGATGGTGGTTTCATAATATTTCCAGGTGTATTTCATTTTTACCATTATATGAATTTATTAGGAGTTGTATGTATAGTCACTTTGGCCAATGAATCATTTAAAATGTAGTTGGGTACCTCACTGATGTAAAAAAATACCAAATAATTTTTGAGATGTACATAAATTACCCCTATTTTTTTTGTTCTGAAATTTCTAAATTTCTTTTTTTTTTTTCCTAGGAAAAAAATTATTTCCTTTCAAATCATGACAACAGATTTATTGTAGAAATGACCTGGTATTTTGCATATGTAATTTTGTTTTTTCCTTGTGATGGAAAGTTGTAAGATCTACTCTCTGAGCAACTTTCAAATATGCATTACATTATTATTATTATTATTATTGTAATTTTAATTTTTTATTTAATTTTATTATATATATGTGTATATACATATATATATACTTAATATACTTAATATATATGTGTGTGTATATATATATATGTGTATATATATATATATAAAATTTATTGTCAAGTTGGTTTCCATTCAACACCCAGTGCTCATCCCAACAGGTGCCCTCCTCAATGCCCATCACCCACTTTCCCATCTCCCCCACCCCCATCAACCCTCAGTTTGTTCTCAGTGTGTAAGAGTCTCTTACGGTTTGCCTCCTTCCCTTTATGGAACTTTCTCCCCCTTTCCCGCCCCACCCTGGTCTTCTATTGAGTTTCTCAGGATCCGCATAAGAGTGAACACATACAGTATCTGTCTTTCTCTGCCTGACTTATTTCACTTAGCATCAACTCTCCAGTTCCATCCACGTTGCTACAAAAGGCCAGATTTCATTCTTTCTGGTTGCCAAGTAGTATTCCATTCTATATATAAACCACATCTTCTTTATCCATTCGTCAGTTGATGGACATTTAGGCTCTTTCCATAATTTGGCTATTGTTGAAAGTGCTGCTATAAACATTGGGGTACAAGTGCCCCTATCCATCAGTACTCCTGTATCCCTTGGGTAAATTCCTAGCAGTGCTACTGCTGGGTCATAGGGTAGATCTATTTTTAATTTTTTGAGGCACCTCCACACTGTTTTCCAGAGTGGCTGCACCAGTTTTCATTTCCACCAACAGTGCAAGAGGGTTCCCATTTCTCCACATCCTCGTTAGCATCTATAGTCTCCTGATTTGTTCATTTTAGCCACTCTGACTGGCGTGAGGTGGTATCTGAGTGTAGTTTCAATTTGTATTTCCCTGATGAGAAGCGATGTTGAGCATCTTTGCATGTGCCTGTTGGCCATCTGGATGTCTTCATTGGAAAAATGTCTATTCATGTCTTCTGTCCATTTCTTCATTGGATTATTTGTTTTTTGGGTGTGGAGTTTGGTGAGTTCTTTATAGATTTTGGATACTACCCCTTTGTCTAATATGTCGTTTGCAAAAATCTTTTCCCATTCCGTCAGTTGACTTTTAGTTTTGTTGATTGTTTCCTTTGCAGTGCAGAAGCTATTTATCTTCATGAGGTCCCAATAGTTAATTTTTGCTTCTAATTCCCTTGCCTTTGGAAATGTGTCGAGTAAGAAATTGCTGTGCCTGAGGTCAGAGAGGTTTTTTCCTACTTTCTTCTCTAGGGTTTTGATGGTTTCCTGTCTCACATTCAGGTCCTTTATCCATTTTGAGTTTATTTTTGTGTATGGTGTAAGAAAGTGGTCCAGGTTCATTTTTCTGCATTTTGCTGTCCAGTTCTCCCAGCACCACTTGCTGACGAGACTGTCTTTATTCTACTGGATATTCTTTCCTGCTTTATGAAAGATTAGTTGGCCATATATTTGTGGGTCCAATTCTGGAGTCTCTATTCTGTTCCATTGATCTGAGTGTCTTCTCTTGTGCCAGTACCATACTGTCTTGATTATTACAACTTTGTAGTAGAGGCTAAAGTCTGGGACTGTGATGCCTCCTGCTTTGGTCTTCTTCTTCAATATTTCTTTGGCAATTCGGGGCCTTTTGTGGTTCCATATGAATTTTAGGATTGCTTGTTCTAGTTTCAAGAAGAATTCTGGTGCAATTTTGATTGGGATTGCATTGAATGTGTAGATTGCTTTGGGTGGTATTGACATTTTAACAATATTTATTCTTCCAATCCATGAGCATGGAATGTTTTTCCATTTCATTATATCTTCTTCAATTTCCTTCATATGCTTTCTATAGTTTTCAGCATACCGATCTTTTACATCTTTGGTGAGGTTTATTCCTAGGTATTTTATGGTTCTTGGTGCAATTGTGAATGGGATCAGTTTCTTTATTTGTCTTTCTGTTGCTTCATTATTGGTGTATAAAAATGCCACTGTATTATGTACATTAATTTTGTATCCTGCGACTTTGCTGAATTCATGTATCAGTTCTAGCTAAGTAGAGTCTATCTACTTTGGTAGAGTCTATCCGGTTTTCCATGCAGAGTATCATGTCATCTGAGAAAAGTGAAAGCTTGACTTCATCTTTGCCAATTTTGATGCCTTTGATTTCATTGTCTGATTGCTGATGCTAGAACTTCCAACACTATGGTAAAACAACAGCAGTGAGAGTGGACATCCCTGTGGTGTTCCTGATCTCAGGGGGAAAGCTCTCAGTTTTTTCCCATTGAAGATGATATTAGCTGTTGTCTTTTCATAAATGGCTTTTATGATGTTTAAGTATGTTCCTTCTATCCCGACTCTCTGGAGGGTTTTTATTAAGAAAGGATGCTGAATTTTGTGAAATGGTGTTTCTGGATCGATTGAAAGGATCATATGGTTCTTATCTTTTATTTTATTATTGTGATGTATCATATTGATTGATTTGCGAATATTGAACCAGCCCTGTAGCCCAGGAATGAATCCCACTTGATCATGGTGAATAATTCTTTTTATATGCTGTTGAATTCGATCTGCTAGTATCTTATTGAGAATTGCTTCATCCATATTCATCAGGGATATTGGCCTGTAGTTCTCTTTTTTTTGCTGGGTCTCTGTCTGGTTTAGGAATTAAAGTAATGCTGGCTTCATAGAATGAGTCTGGAAGTTTTCCTTCCCTTTCTATTTTTGGAACAGCTTGAGAAGAATAGGTATTATCTCTGCTTTAAATGTCTGGTAGAATTCTGGGGCACCTGGGTGGCTCAGTCAGCTGAGCATCCGTCTTCGGCTCAGGTCATGATCTCATGGTTTGTGAGTTTGAGCTCTGCATCAGGCTCTGTGCTGACAGCTCAGAGCCTGGAGCCTGCTTCAGATTCTGTGTCTCCCTCTCTCTCTGCCCCTCCCCTGCTCATGCTCTGTCTCTCCCTCTCAAAAATAAATAAACATAAAAAATTTTTTAAACATATTCAAAAAAAATAAATAAATGTGTTGTAGAATTCCCCAGGGAAGCCATCTGGTCCTGGACTCTTATTTGTTGGGAGATTTTTGATGACTGATTCAACTTCTTCACTGGTTTTGGTCTGTTCAAAGTTTCTATTTAGAATTCCTGTTGAGTTTTGGACATGTGTGGGTGTTTAGAAATTTGTTCATTTCTTCCAGTTTGTTAGCATATAATTTGTCATAGTATTTCCTGATAATTGCTTGTATTTCTGAGGGATTGGTTCTAATAATTCCATTTTCACTAATGATTTTATATATTTGGGTCCTCTCCTTTTTCTTTTTGAGGAGCCTGACTACAGGTTTATCAATTTTGCTTATTTTTTCAAAAAATGAACTCTTGGTTTCATTGATCTGCTCTACTGTTTTTTTCTTTTTTTTTTTTTTTTTTTTAGATTCTATATCGTTTATTTATGCTCTGATCTTACTTCTCTCTTCTTCTGCTGTGTTTGGGGTGTCTTCGCTGTTCTGCTTCTAGTTCCTTAGGTGTGCTGTTAGATTTTGTATTTGGGATTTTTCTTGTTTCTTGAGATAGGCCTGGATTGCAATGTATTTTCCTCTCAGGACTGCCTTCGCTGCATCTCAAAGTGTCTGGATTGTTGTATTTTCATTTTCATTTGTTTCCATATATTTTTTAATTTCTTCTCTAATTGCCTGGTTGACCCATTCATTCTTCAGTCGGGTGTTCTTTAACCTCCATGATTTTGGAGGTTTTACAGACTTTTTCCTGTGGTTGATTTCAAGTTTTATAGGATTATGATCTGAAAGTGTGCATGGTATGATCTCAATTCTTTTATACTTATGAAGGGCTGTTTTGTAACCCAGTATGTGATCTATCTTGGAGAACGTTCCATGTGTACTCAAGAAGAAAGTATATTCTGTTGCTTTGGATGCAGAGTTCTAAATATATCTGTCAAGTCAATCTGATCCATTGTATCATTCAGAGTCTTTGTTTCTTTATTGATTCTCTGTCTAGATGATCTATCCATTGTTGTAAGTGGAGTATTAAAGTCCCCTGCAATTACCACTTTCTTGTCAATAAGATTGCTTATTTTTTTGATTAGTTGTTTTATATGTTTGGGGTCTCCCGTATTTGGTGCATAGACATGTATAATTGTTAGCTTTTCCTGATGGATAGACTCTGTAATTATTATATAATGCCCTTCTTCATCTCTTATTACAGCCTTTAATTTAAAGTCTAGTTTGTCTGATATAAGTATGGCTACTCCAGCTTTCTTTTGAGTTCCAGTAGCATGATAGATAGTTCTCCATCCCCTCACTTTCAATCTGAAGGTGTCCTCAGGTCTAAAATAAGTCTCTTGTAGACAGCAAATAGATGGGTCTTGTTTTTCTATCCATTCCAATACCCTATATCTTTTGGTTGGCGCATTTAGTCTTTTACATTCAGTGTTATTATGGAAAGATATGGGTTTAGAGTCATTGTGATGTCTGTAGGTTTCATGCTTGTAGTGATGTCTCTGGTACTTTGTGGTCCTTGCAACCTTTCACCCACAGAATCCCCCTTAGGGTCTCTTGTAGGGCTGGTTTAGTGCTGATGAATTCCTTCAGTTTTTGTTTGTTTGGGAAGACCTTTATCTCTTCTTCTATTCTGAATGACAGACTTGCTGGATAAAGGATTCTTGGCTGCATATTTTTTCTGTTCATCACATTGAAGATTTCCTGCCCTTCCTTTCTGGCCTGCCAAGTTTCAGTAGACAGGTCTGTCACTAGTCTTATCAGTCTCCCTTTATAAGTTAGAGCGTGTTTATCCCTAGCTGCTTTCAGAACTTTCTCTTTATCCTTGTATTTTGCCAGTTTCACTGTGATATGTCGTGCAGAAGATCGATTCAAGTTATGTCTTAAGGGAGTTCTCTGTGACTCTTGGATTTCAATGCCTTTTTCTTTCCCCAGATTGGGGAAGTTCTCAACTATGATTTGTTCAAGTACACCTTCAGCCCCTCTCTCTCTTCCTCTTCTGGAATTCTTATTATATGAATATTGTTCCATTTGATGGCATCACTTAGTTCTCTAATTCTCCCTTCATACTCCTGGATTTTTTTATCTGTTTCTCAGCTTCCTCTTTTTCCATAACTTTATCTTCTAATTCACCTATTTTCTCCTCTGCCTTTCCAGTCCGAGCTGTGGTCCCCTCCATTTTATTTTGCACCTCATTTATAGCATTTTTTAATTCATCATGACTATTTTTAGTCCCTTGATTTCTGTAGCAATAGATACCCTGCTGTCTATGCTTTTTTCCAGCCCAGCAATTAATTTTATGACTATTATTCTAAGTTCTTGTTCAGTTATATTGCTTAAATCAGTTTTGATCAATTTGTTAGTTGTCGTTACTTCCTGGAATTTCTTTTGAGGAGAATTCTTCTGTTTCATCACCTTCGCTAGTTTTCTATCACTTATGCATTTTAAAAGCTTGTTTTGGGCTGTGCACCTGTGAACACTGCTATATTAAAGGAGTGTCATAGGGCCTGGACCTCCAGGAGGTATTTTTCGGAGATTGTTATTTGCTCTCTGTTGTTGTGTTTGGTTATTTTATTACCCTACTCGTAGTGATATTTTGGACCCTCCACCATGTGTGCTTTGATTTGTTCCTTGGAGTAGCCCTGTAAAGGAAAACAGATAGACAAACAGGAGACAAGCACACACAAACACAAAAATAACACAAACAACCAAAAACAAAAAACCTAAAGACTAAAAACAAAAAACCCCAAAACAGGGACTACAAGTAATGAACAGGGTGGAGGCAGTGCTGATGGAAGGCACATACAAAGAGAGAAATGACAGGAGCGGGGGATGGTCGGGGGAGGGTGGGGAGAAAAAATAAGCATTGACTAGGCAGAGAGACTAAAAGGCTTAATCCAGAGAGAGAGAGAGAAAGGAAAATAAAGAAGGAGGCAGGGAAAATGAGATGAAATGAAGATAAGATTACCCAGACAGAGAAACTATATGGCTTGATTATTTCAGAGAGAGAGAAAGGAGTATAAAGAAGGAGGTGTAGAACATGTATCAAGACAATGGATTAAATATGTCTGTTTAAACAGACCAGTAACCAAAGTAACCAGCCTAGGAGAGGGAAGATATAAGGAGGAGAAATGGGGGCGGGGGGTAGAATATATCTATATATCCAGAATTGACCTAGAGTTAATCCAGGCAATGCTGCATTGCTTGTAGGTAGTAGCTGTCCAAATGGTCTGTGCCGCTCAGGTGGATACACAGTTACCCTATGCAAAGGTGTGGTTTGGCGTAATCTGAATTAATCTCCACTATGGGCCCTGAGACTTGGTGGTGGTGGTGTGTGTGTGTGGGAATGGTGACCCCCCAGTCTTTCTCAATGGAGCCGACCTGGTGGACTCCCTTTGAGTTGTCCTCACTGTGCCACAGGCATAGACAGGGCGGTCCTTCTTGCTTCACCAGCTCTGACCTTGTGTTTGGCTAGGATTCAAAGTCCAGCTCCATGCGCTCTGGCCCTGGAGAAACACCTCTCAGTGTGGAGATATGTGGTTCTGGCTGGCTTTGTCTGTGCCACTGCACTTCAGGGAGAACCGACTTCTACTGTGGACTCAGTCGCTGACCTCACCTCCAGCCCCTCGGCGGCAGATGCAGGCAGGCTTTGTCTTTTCCCACAGCACTCCAGGGAAATGGCGGCCCTATCCTCCTGAAGACTGTGCCCTTGGCCCAGCCACTGTGCCCCGGGGTGGTGGACACAGGCAGCTCTGTACTGTCGCGCAGCCCTCCAGGGAGGGAACCACTTTCTTCAGCTGCTGCGGACTAAGCCCCCGACCTAGCACCGCACCCAGGGCTGGCTCCCTTCCTACCCAGGTGCGCGAACAGGGAGCCGGCTCCAGTCCGAAGAAAGCCCTGCAGTTAGAGATCAGATCCCTCTCAGTCTCATTCTGAGGTCTTTCTCCTGTCCTGATACGATCCTGCACTTCCCTTGCCGTTCTCTCTCTTCCCTTTTTCACTCCCTTTTTCTCTCCTCCATGTCCACACAGCCATTTTTTATCTCCCCCAGTTTGCAGTTACCCACCTATCTTTTTTCCAGCTTCCCCATTTTTTTCCTATTAGATTCAGTCTCTTTTCCTCCCAGGTTCTGCTGTTCAAAGTACTTTTTGGCTTCTGCACTTCTTTGTTTGAGAGTCGCTGGAAGTATGGAGCCCCCTACTTCTCTGCCATGTTGGCCCCTTCTGCAATACATTATTAACTATAGACAGACACCATGCTTGACATCACATCCCAATGACTATTTTTGTTTTGTAACTGGACATTTGTACCTTATGACCCCCTTCACCCTTTGCATCCACTCTGACCCCTGTTGCCTCTGGCAACCACCAATCTGTTCTCTGTATCTGTGAACTGCTTGGTGTGTTTTGTTTTTATATTTTTGTGGGGTTTCACTTTCGCTTTTGTTTTTGTTTTTAGAATCCAAAATAAGTGAGATCATATATTTGTCTTTCTGTGTTATTATTTCATTTAGCATAATGCTTTCAAGTTCCATTCATGTTGTCTTAAATGGCAAGATTTCCTTCTGTGTTATGGATGAATAATATTCCACTGTGTGTGTGTGTGTGTGTATCACATTTTTAATCCATTCATTCATCATTGAAATTTAGGCTGTGTCATGCCTTGGATATTGTAAATAATGAACATGAGAGTACATATATCTTTTTGAATTAGTGTGTTTGTTTTCTTTGGATAGATTCTCAGTAATGGATTTGCTGGATCATATGGAGTTCTGCTTTTAATTTTTTGAGGGATAACTATATTGTTTTCCCTAGTGGCTGCACCAATTTGCACACCGACCAACAGTGCATGAGTGTTCCCTTTTCTCCACATCCTTGCCAACACTTTTCTTTGTTTAATCTTTTTGGCAATAGCTGTTCTAACAGGTGTGAAGTGATATCTCATTGTGGTTTTGATTTACATTTTCCTGATGACGATTAGTGATACTGAGCACCTTTTCACATACCTTTTGGCCATCTGTATGTCTTCCTTGGAAAAATGTCCATTCAGATCCTCTGCCTATTTTTTAATCATGTTGTTTGTTTGGTTTTGCTATTGAGTTCTATGAGTTCTTTATATATTTTGGATATTAGCCCCTTATTAGGTATATGATTTGCAAATATTTTCTCCCATTCAGTCGGTTGCCTTTCATTTTGATAAGTTTTCCTTTGATTTGCAGAAGCTTTTCAGTTTGATATAGTCCCATTTATTAATTTGCTTTTCTTATCTTTACTTTTGGTGTCAAATCCAAAAAAAAAATCATTGAACAGGCCAATGGCAAGGAGCTTACTGCCTATATTTTCTTCTAGGGATTTTATGTTTTCAGGTCAAATTTATTTGTTAATTGGTATAAACATGTTTGTTTTCTTAGTTATTATTTTTTTCCTTTTTACTAATACCATCTACTTCCCTAAAGGGATATTTAGAAGGCTTTATGTAGTTCTCTCTTTCCTACTGGACCATAAGATTAATGAAGGAAGGAAACCTGTGAATCTTGATCATCAGGGTATTCCCCAGGCATAGGCACTTAACAGAAGTGTGAATTCGATGTTTACTAAAACTAAGAGCCCGAAAAACATTGTCTCTTTGCACCACAAATAGTTTTGATGTAGTCATATACTTGCCAATTATCTTATACCAATCGTTCTTACTCAATTCTTTGTTTAATTTTTTTTTTTGATTTTTATGTTTTAAAATCATATCTAACAAGTTAGATCATTTTTGGAGAAATCGCTTTTAAAGTACAATATTTTTATTTCAGATTTTATTTTCAATGCTTTCTTATTGTTTAGAAAGTAAGACTGCTTTTAATCAATTTTAGGAGAGATGTATTTATTTAACTGATCTAGGCAGCATCCATCTAACAAATGGCTTAAAGCAATGCATTTCATTTGTCTTGTGGTGCCAGTGGTGTGGGGTGGGTGTTTGTGTATATACCAAATGTGTATGTGTGTGTGTGTGTGTGTGTGTGTGTGTGTGATCCATATACAGTAATGATATTTGTAAATTTTCCATGTTGGTGCTGAAACAGATGAAGCAATCTCCCATTAATAAGTTCAAGTGTATCTCAGGCTGGTATATTTAGTGTTATTTCTGTAAGTATGTTGACTACATTAACTCTTTTGAATATATATAATCTATTTAAGTAGATTATAGGGTAGGTTTTGTTGACAGCTCATTTTAAAACATGAATCTTTGGAAAATGATTTGTATTGCATTTCTATGAGTATTAAAGTTGATAGCAAGTAGCTCAATTAAATTTATTTAATGAGAAAAGCTGAAAATTAATACATTCCATGACAGATATGAACTTTCAAATAATCTAGCAAGGCCTGACATCATATAATATTCAGTCTATCCAAATTGGCAGTGAAGTATTTTAGAAAGAAATAAAATCAGTACCTTTGTGTTATCCTGAATTTGCCTGAAGGCCTACTGTCTCTATCAGCCAACTCCTCTTGTCTGAAGGTGTAGGGGATTTAAAACTTGGTCACTGAATGGGTGGACATACAGAAATTATACGTGTGGTGAAGAAGAAAAGGGGTTTGTGATAAATAAATGTTAGATAACAGTAAAAATACTCTTCATAGAAAACAATTTACAGTGTATTTCCCATTAGAAATAGAGGGGAGGGGCGCCTGGGTGGCTCAGTCCGTTAAGCGGCCGATGTTAGCTCGGGTCATGATCTCCCGGTCCATGAGTTCAAGCCCCGCATCGGGCTCTGTGCTGACAGCTCAGAGCCTGGAGCCTGTTTCAGATTCTGTGTCTCCCTCTCTCTGACCCTCCCCCGTTCATGCTCTGTCTCTGTCTCAAAAATAAATAAACTTAGAAATAGAGGGGAAAAGCCTGTGATACTACTCACAATAAAAAATTCTCTCAAATATCTTTAGACCTTGTTACTCTTGAGTGAAATGGACTGTGTGCCTTTGGGATGTTGAGGTTATTTTTGTTAGAGATGTGACATGTTGAAGGATTGCTGATTGGTGGGATCAGGTAGAGCACCCATAATGCAGCAAACTTTCAAAATATCATAGCAGATCTAAGGGGATAGAAAATCCTTACAAAATCAAATACATAGATGCAGTAGGTACACCAGCTGAGATATGCTTGAATTTACTGGTGGGAGATCCCTTCATCTGTCTCAGCACCAACATGGAAAATTTATACATATCATCACTGTGTGGACCACACACACACACACATTTGATATATACACAAACTCCCATCTCATACCCAAAGACAGACTAGATGCATTTTTTTCAAGCCATTTGTGGGATAAGATATTGCCTAACTTAGTTAAATAAATGTCCTCCAAAATTAGTTAAATTTACTTTCTAAACAATAAGAAAGCACTGAACATAAAATCTGAAATAAAAATATTGTACTTTAAAATTGATTTTTCCAAAAAGTGACCTAACCTGTTAGATATGATTTTAAAACATAAAAATTAAAAAAAAATAAACATTTTTTATTTAATAAAAGTAAACTGGATGATTTTTTGGCATTCTTTTGAAAACAATGATAAAATATTTTATTAGGCATTTTAAATGAATTATACATCAATATCATTTATAATTATTTGCAGACTCAAGATGACAGTGATCTGTCCTTTTGTTTACAATTTACAGTGCCTAGTTGTTACTGAGAAATAGACAAATATGGGTTCAAATTCTGGCACGTTGATTCTTGTTTAAGCTTTTATTTTCAAGGTCTATCTTAAATTTAGATATAAAATCCTGTACTGTATTTGTGATACATAAGGTCATTATAACATTGATTTAAGAGAAAGTTAATTACATTCTATTGTATCATTTAGTAAAGACATACTGGTTAAGACCAGCACTGAGCTCCAAGGGCTCTGTGTATCAGAAGTGAAACATTCTATCATTTTTCTTATCATTTATAAGGCTAACTTCATTCTACTTTCCAAGGATGGATCAGATCACCTGTTCCCTTAATCTTGTAATTGACCTGCTTGATTAACTTGAAATTCAACTAATTTTATCATAATAGAAATCTGGTGCTTCAAGGAGAGCCACAAAATCATAGAAGTCCTGCTGGATCTGGATATTTACTTGATTTCACTCTGCCTCAGAATTCAGGCTTCAAGAATGCATATGCAGGTATTCCTTTCCAATTCTTCAACATTCTCAAGAACAGTGTCCTTTCAAATGCCAGCTGATGACTGTGAGCAAGTCTTTCTAGTTTTTCCACATTCAGTACTGAAGCACATAACTTTCATGCTTCTTGGAAGAAAACTAAAAACAAGAGTTGGAGCCCGAAATTAAATGTTTAACCTTATCTGTTCAGGTTAGGATAAATCACCTATAAGGATACACAGTTTTTTCCTCAGAATTCCCAGTGGCTAAAGAGAGAAAAACAAATTAATAAAATTAACATGTGGTGTTATTATTCATCTCAGTTAATTAAACACAAATGATTTTATCTGTTTTATATTACTGTATTATTTTCTTAATCTCATTTATATTATTATGTTACATAAGTTTTAAATTTTTACTTACTATTTAAAATCATTCGTATGCTTTTATTGTGCATACGTATTTATTAAAAGCCTGGTTCTAGGCCGGCATTTCTTAAATTTTGGCATGTATTAGAATGATTTGGAGGGTTTGGAACAGCAGGCATTGATTACTCAGTCACTTCCCTAGAGGGTCTGATTTAGTAGAGCTGGAGTGGTGCCCAAGAATTTGCATTTTTAACAAGTTCCAGGTGATGCTATGCTGCTGGTCAGGAGAATCACTGGTCTAGGCATTGCAGGTGTAGCAGTGGTCAAGAAAGAGTCCTCACCCTCATGAATATTATGTTACTTTGGGAGATACAGATGACAAATAACTAAATAAATCAGAAAGATACAGACGGTCATTGCTATGGTCTGAATATGTGTGTCTTCCTCAAAGTCATATGTTTAAGTCCTAATGCCCAATGTGATGGTATTAGTAGGGGGATTCTTTGGGAGGTGATAAGGTCATCAGGGCGGAGCATAAGATTAATATCCTTATAAAAGAGAGATTCAGCTGCGTCTTTGCTTCTTCTACCAGGTGAGGATAAGAAAAGACTGGCTCAGAGGAGGGTCTTGACCTGAATCGGCTGGCACCCTGATCTCAGACTTAAAGCCTCCAGGACTGTGAGTAATGAATTTCTGTTGTTTATCAATTACTCAGTTTGAGATATTTTGTTATAAAACCCCAAAAGAGTAAGATGTGGTGAACATTATGAAAGGAACCATGGTCATTGGTAGAGATTGTATTAACCAGTGTGGCCAGAGAGGGTCTCTCTGACTAGGTGGCAATTCTTAAAAGTCTGAAAGATCAAAGACCAGGCATGTTAAGAACTGTACAAAAGAGGTTTGACGTGATTTTGATGAAGGATCTTATCCTGGCTCTGCTAGTCATTAGTTGTGTGACATGGATATAATTGCCCTTTTCCATATATGCAAAAGGATAGAAAATACCCATTACATAGTATTTTTGTGGGGATCCAGTTAGACAATAATATCAGGCCTCTTTTAGTATCTGGAATGATACCTAATACATCTCTTTTCTCTACCCCTACAATATGTGACATGGCTTGTACACATACCTGTTATTAAAATTTGATATATGTATAATTTGGTCATGATTTTAAGTTTGTTTAAATTCTCATTCCTCTGTTACTCTGGTCCCTTCAGGGAGAAATACATTCTGCATCCATTTTGGCTAGCCTACATTATCTCTTATTCTACTTTTAGTACAGTAATATCTTCAAATTTATTTAGCTTTTGAACTAAATTCATAGGAAAACATTTATGTAGAGGCTGTGTGTAAGGAGACTACACTTCTAATACTAAATCTACCAATTTATAGGTGTTTATGTAAATGTTTTTTGTCCACAATAAAATACTACACAAAACAGCAATACACAAAAAGACTTCATGCTAAGGAACTCGGAACCCGTTTTCAATTTCCATTCTTGTGTTCACCCTCAGATTAAGGGTGGCATTCTAGAATACAAGTCTTTCTGTTTAGTGAGGCTAAACACTTAATACTGACTTTTGAGTAAAAGCAAACCACTGCACTAGCCCTTATGAGATGCAAACCTATGTAAGACCTGATAACTTTGTTCAAGGAGCTTATGGTCTAGTTGGGGTAAACTAATGTAATTACATTGATAAAAGAAGAAAATATGAGACGTGGTTTAAAAGAGAGAAATACTGGAGCAAAAAGGAGAGGGGTTATTGATAGTTGGCAATGGGTCAAAAGGCAAAAAATAGCTTTTGAAAGAAATAATGAGATGCAGCTGCAGAGATAAGTAGGGTTAGGTACAGAGGGTAATCATCCCATTGAATAATTCCCCATATGAAGATTAAAAAGCTGAAATAAATAGGGTATGACCAATGCATAATAAGTAAATGAAATCTAACAGTGGGGATGAGATTGCAATAGCAGCTTGTAGTTGTCTATAGTAGTGAATGTTTGGTTGTAGAGTTCACTCAAAGGAACACACAATGGATAGTCATTGAGTTGTGTCAGTGGGTAAGTAACATTTTTTAATTTTGATTATAATATATGGGGAAATATGGGGAAGGAGACTTAGATTCTCTTCAACTTTAAATTACTTTAAAAAATCAAATGTGACCTTTAATAGTGTTGTGTCTTTTAGGTAATTAATCATTAGTAGGCAACTGGGTTAAGTGAGCTCATGAGTATTGTGGAAAATTGTATTTCAGCATAAACCTTTCTGTTATATGTATTTTGCAATGAAATCAACAACCTAAACAAGACATGTGATACTACATCTTGCTAATTATTTCAGTATCATGTTAATTAAACAATAATATGTCAGACTGATGTCTTCAGAATCCAATCATCTTCTGTCTTCAAGTTGTAGAAACAATCAGGTTGTCACTTAAGTATATGGAGAATTTGTTGAGTTGGAGTTAAGGCAAATGCATATTCAAAATAGTATATGACTTCTCAAATGATAATCCAGTTTCCTTGAGAAATCTATGTGTATGTGTGAACATAAGATATTTTTAAAGATAAATTCATTGAATTTGACATATCTAAGGAGTTAGAGGTGTGACTTAAAAAAGACAAAGAGGAAGTGACTACAGAGGTCATTTGATGCATGTAGTAAGGTCTTACTTAAAGCTGAAGCATTTTTACAATTCAGAATTGAGGGTTATAAAACTAGATCCATCTCCTTGAAATAACGAAATACACTCTCTGGAATAAAATTATATATTCTGTAAAAATTATATAAACTATATTGTATGTGTGTATAATAACAAAACATGTCTGGGTGAGATTAAGCATTATCAGCTTTTATGTATTACAATATTGATGAACACTTTATGAAATGTGTCTGAATACTTACACTCTGTCCTCATGCTGAGTCTGTATCATTGTCTGTTGGTTTCATAGTGTTTCATATACTTTCATGTACTCTTAGCCCCTGTTTCAAATTGATTTTTGCAATCTGTTCATTATTTTATTTATTTAGAACATTTGATCAAGAGGAATACTTTATTATTTTATTATTTTTTTAATATGAAATTTATTGTCAAATTGGTTTCCATACAACACCCAGTGCTCATCCCAACAGGTGTCCTCCTCAATGCCCATCATCCACTTTCCCTTCCCTCCCCACCCCCCATCAACCCTCAGTTTATTCTCAGTATTTAAGAGTCTCTTAGGGTTTGCCCCCTTCCCTCTCTGTAACTCCCCTGTGGTCTTCTAGAGCCACTCTGGAAAACAGTGTGGAGGTTCCTCAAAAGATTAAAAATAGATCTACCCTATGACCCAGCAATAGCACTGCTAGGAATTTAGCCAAGGGATACAGGAGTGCTGATGCATAGGGGCACTTGTACCCCAATGTTTATAGCAGAACTTTCAACAATAGCCAAACTATGGAAAGAGTCTAAATGTCCATAAACTGATGAATGGATAAAGAAATTGTGGTTTGTATACACAATGGAATACTACTTGGCAATGAGAAAGAATGAAATCTGGCCTTTTGTAGCAACCTGAATGGAACTGGAGAGTGTTCCGCTAAATGAAATAAATCAGGCAGAGAAAGACAGATACCATATGTTTTCACTCGTATGTAGATCAAGAGGAATACTTTAAACAGTGGGGAAGATCATCTGGTAACACCTAATAATTGATAATACTTCCTTTTTATTTCTAAGCCTAATTTTCCCCTTGTGTTTTAAATTTTTACTTTAAAACGTCATACACAGGCTCCTGGGTGGCTTAGTCCATTGGACATCCAACTCTTGATTTTGGCTGAGATCATGATCTTATGGTTTGTGGGTTTGAGCCCTGTGTCAGCCCTGTGCTGCCAGTGTGGAGCCTGCTTGGGATTCTCTCTCTGCCTCTCTCTCTGACCCTTCTCTGCTCGTGCGTGTGCTCTCTCTTTCAAATAAATAACTTAAATGTCATACAAATAGACATACTTGAGCTTAGAAAAATGGATCCATAAAATCATACTATACATGCTGTGTTTGGGTATATTTTTCCCCTTATTTTCCCTTTATTCTCTTTTCTTTCCACCTTATTAGCAATCCATTTTCCTTAGTAACTCCACATAATCCTGTGTAACCCATGTTAATCTAATATGTATACTTCCCTAATAACTCCATGCTTATATAATGCTACCTAATGTGTGGTGTATATAAAATACAATAAAATATCCTATATGCCAAATATATATAATACCTATATATACAAGTATATGTATATACACAGTCAAATAGGTTTTTTGGCCATTAATTTACCAAACTGGAATCATGTATTTTACATCTTACATTTTTTTTTAACTCAACAAAACCTCATGAAAACTCTACCAAGTCAATTTAAACAATAAGTCACGTCTCTTAATGGCTGTAGAATATCCTCTAGTGTAGACCTACCAAAATGTATTTACATATTCGCTTATTAGTGGTATTTACTTTTTTCCTGGTTTATTCTCCAAAACTAGCAATGCACATGAATACATTTGTTAAAGCTTTGAAAAAGGATTTTACTTCTGTGGGATGGAGTTAGGTTGTTTCTGGACTATATTGCCTTTGTGTTTCATAGGTGTTTTGTTTGTCTTAATCTATGAATTACCTATAACATCTGTCCATTCCCTATTGGAAAAAAGCCTTTATTTTGAAAGCTAACTTTGCAAATTGTGGTTATAAATACTTCCTCTATAACTTGTGTAAAAAGTCTAATGTATCTTATTTTAGCTTATGGAATCTGTCATATAATCTTTAATACTTTTGATGCCTAAGTTGTTTTCTTTTATAACTTGAGGTTTAAAGTTTAATGATCTCATGACCTCTTTTCCTAGAGCATATAGAGATAGAGATGTACTATTTTTTTTTTTTACATTTCCTTTTAAAATTTACATGGATTTTAGTTTTCCAACAGTAAACATGGGGACAAGTATAATATTTAGAGGCAGACATGCAGTTCTAAACTGGGTTATTTTAATAGGCCTCCCTGAATAAGCAACATTGGTCAAAATCTTAAGGGAGTGAGCCATGTTCATAGCTGGAGGAAGAGAACCCATGACAGAAAATAGTTGAATGGCTATGAGATCTGAGATGTCCCAGTATAGATTAAACATGAAGAGATAAAATCAGGATGATAATGAAGAAAAAGAAAACCAGATCACCTAAGATCTTCTATAACCTTGCCTTTTACCCTGAGCAAAAAGATGGTTATGAGAAGAATGATATAATTGATAGACTGACAATAGACTGGAGAGGCCTCTGGATGGCTCAGATGGTTAAGTGTTCAACTCTTGATTTTGGCTCAGATCATGATATCACTGTCATGCTATGGAGCCCATCATATCGGAGCTCCGTGCTGGACATGGAGCCTGCTTAAGATTCTCCCTCTGCCCCCCCTCAAAAAACAAAACAATAGACTCTAAAGGGAGGAGTCAGAAGGAATTCTTGTATCTGCTCTGAGTACCCAGGAGAGAGAGGATTGTGGTTTGGACAAGCATGGTAGCAGTTGAGGTGGTAAAACATGGGAATCTAAATATAAACCAACAGAATATGATAGATCGTATGTAAAAGAAAAAAAAAAAAACATGATGACTTCAAATTTTTGTCCTAAGCAACTGATAGGATGCAGTTGCCTTTAACTGAAATGTGCAAATCTGAGGAATGAGTTGGGTTTGGTTTTGTTTTTGTTTGTTTGTTTTGTTTTAGAGGAGAGCTATCAGAAGTTGAATTGTGGACATGATATTTCTTAAAGGGATCTGAGTGTAGATATAAACAGTCAGTTGGATTAAAGTTTGGATGTCAGAGGGCACCTGGATGGATCAGTCAGTTAAGCCTCCAACTTTGCCTCAGGTCATGATCTCATGGCTCCTGTGTGAATTTGAGTCCAGCATTAGGCTCTGCGATGACAGCTCAGAGCCCAGAGCTGCTTAGGATTTTGTGTCTCCCTCTTTCTCTGCCCCTCCCCTGCTCATGCTCTGTCTCTGTCTGTCTCTCTCTCTCTCAAAAATAATCATTAAAAATAATTTAAAAAAAGTTTTGAAGGTTGGAAAAGGGCCATGCTGGAGATACAATAAAAGATTAGTATGGTGTTAGCATTTAAAGTTATTTAACAAGATGAACGTATCTACCCTATTCACTAGGATTGCCACTGCTCACTCTCTCAGATGTAGTTTGGATGTCTATATAGAGATGGCCGTAAATCAATCTCTTGATTTGATAATGAAATCTCCACCTAACTGAATATATACTTAGAATTCTGTTCAATTTACAGATGGAAGAACTTTATTTAGGAGGCTGAATGATATATTTAAATGGAGCAAAATAAAAATATTGAGGCTCAGACTAAGGAATATGAAACTCAATTGTCTTAAAAGTTTGTGTACTTAGATTGGCTTTACTATAAAAATGCTGAGAGATGAGTCAGTACTCTTTCTGGCTTTTGTCCATTATTGGTGTTATAAATGGTACCATGAAAATGTTTCTGGAATTTTGGGGGGGGGGTAATTTTTAATGCTCACAGAAAAAAACAATAAATATCACTAAGTATTTAATGTTTGGAAAGTCTATACTCTCTATCTACTTACCTTTTTTTTTTTTTTATTTACTAGAAATGAGCACTAAATGATTCTTTATAGTCTCATGATGATGATTGTTAAAAACTAGTTGAAGTATGTGTTCAATATTAATAACTTCTCTTACATTATTTCCTTCAAGTTACGTTTTATGACACGTTATAATAGCATTAGAGTTTTAAATTACCTGTTAAAATAGACTTGTAGTTAAAAGTAGCAGTGTAAAGTAAAGCAGAGGAATTCAAAGGAAAGAAAAGTCGTCTTTTTTTTTTTTTTTTAAGAGGTACTGGTTTTATCTTGATATTTAAGTGTAAGGGGGAGAGTTTTATTCCTACATCATTAAAATAATGAAACCACTTAATAGTAAATTAAAACATTTAGCTTAATTGTAAGTCTGATTCATCTACAATGAAAATATCTTCGTATATCCTGATTACATAATATATTCATTAAAAAAATATAAATGAAGGGTCGCCTGGGTGGCTCAGTCGGTTGAGCGTCCAACTTTGGCCCAGGTTATGATCTCACAGTCTGAATTCGAGCCCCGCATCCGGCTCCGTGCTGACAGCTCAGAGCCTGGAGCCTGTTTCAGATTCTGTGTCTCCCTCTCTCTCTGACCCTCCCCCGTTCATGCTCTGTCTCTGTCTCAAAAATAAAAAATAAAACATTAATAAAATATATGTATATATAAATGAAATATAAAAATTTTAGGCACAGGTTAGGTAACATCCTGGAATGGCAACATAAATATTTTGGTATGATACTGTCACACATCTATTTATCCATAAAAATACATGTATGTATAATGTACATATAAGGACCATGACATATTTTTATGCATTATGCCATGTTTAACAGTCTACTAAATGCACTTTTCATATGTCTCTTCCTTATTCCATTTTTAGATATACCACATACATTCCCTCATTGTTTTTTAAAAAAAATGTTCAAAAAAAATAATAAATGTGCGTGGGTGGCTTAGTCAGTTAAGCATCCAACTCTTGATATTGGTTCAGGTCATGATCTCAGTTTGTGGGATTGAGTCATGCTTGGGATTCTCTCTCTTTCTCTCTCTCTCCCCCCTTCCCCTACCCATGTGTCTACATGTACTCTCACTCTCTCAAAAATAAATTAAAAAATATTTTTAAAAAGTGGGGTAAAAAGGGCGTAATTTAAGCACATTTTATGCATCTTTTATCAACATAACACTGTTAGACATAATACATCTGCAAACTCCATGGATTCTTTTACATAAATATATAGTAGTTCATTCCCTGGATAGATCACAATACGGTTAGCCAATCATCCATTGTTTCCTGTTCTTGTCTAAGGTTATTGCTGTAATATCCATTCTCCATATGTGTACATAAGAATTGACACTTTATTCTTGTGCTGCATGCAGCTGCTTAGGGTTGGAATGGCTGTGTATTATGGTTTAAGAGTTTTAAATTTTAATAGATATTTTCTGATAGTCTTAAAGAGACTTTGACATGGAACATTTCTGTCAGTGATGTACAAAATTCATCTGCATTTTAAGCAACTCGTTGCATAGCTATTTAAAAATTTTGCCAGTCTGATAGACATAAATTGATAATTCACTTTTAATTTGTATGTCCCTGACTATTGATTGAGCATCTTCATACATTTTGACCATTTGAATTTGCTCTTTTATTCATAGTATTTTTTCATCTAGTGAAGGCTTTTTCTCCACAAACTATACAAATTACTTTTTCTCCTTTCTGTATTAAAAATATTTTTCCAATGCAGAAATTGTATATTTCCTACAACTAAACATTTTAAAAGAACATTTACAAACATTCATTTTGTAGTTTACAATTTTGTCATCTTGAAGTGAGGTATTCGTCCTTATATAATAAATTTAGTCTTTTAAATTTCCATGCTAGATTTTTATTCAATTATTGACATCTAAGTTGTTAATCATATTGGAATATATTTTTCTATGTGATCTAAGATTGAAATATTCAGTCGTGTTTTTTTTTTCCTGTAGTTATTGAGTAACATATCATCAAGAAGTGCCATCCTTTCCCTTGTGTTTAATTTACTATCCTTTTGCCATTATCAAGACATTAAAGTGGCTTCATAAGGTGACAAACTGACTCTCACTGTTGCATTTACTGTAATGTGTAAAGCTATATGGGGGCTAAACTCTTGAACTTAACATTCACTTTATCTAATTCTAAGAAACTATTGTAATTCAAATGAAATTTTTATTAAAACTGTGTAATAACCTGATGTCCTTAAATTTAGATTTTTCCCATCCAAAAACATATACTTTTCCATTTATTCAGATTCTCTGTTGTCTCTTAATGTCATTCTTCATATAGGTCCCCTGTATATTTGTAAAATTGATACCAGATCATTTTAACTTTGGTTACAATTTAAAGTAGAATATTTTCCATTGCCATTTTTGTGTATTTTTCCAGAATATTTTTTTAAACTTTGATCTTTTTTAAGCATTTATCTTGAAGCCAGATACTCTATAAAAATTTTGGTTAATGTTAAAGCTATCAGTGTTTTCTCATTTAAGATACTTGATTTTTATTACATTTACTGAATCAGTTTCTTTATTTGTATATTGCATGTAATTTTTCTTAGTATGGGTCTTGGGTTTTGTCAAGTGGCCTTTAATCATCTATTAATACTAAATACAGAAAAAAATATTTTTAAAAACTAAAAACTAACTGCTGGACAGCACCGCCTTTGAAAATGTGATGACTGCCGGGGCGCCTGGGTGGCTCAGTCGGTTAAGCGTCCGACTTCAGCTCAGGTCACGATCTCGCGGTCTGTGAGTTCGAGCCCCGCATCGGGCTCTGGGCTGATGGCTCGGAGCCTGGAGCGTGCTTCCGATTCTGTGTCTCCCTCTCTCTCTGCCCCTCCCCCGTTCATGCTCTGTCTCTCTCTGTCTCAAAAATAAATAAAACCTTAAAAAAAAAAATTTAAAAGAAAATGTGATGACTGCCAAACAACTAAATTGTGCCAAATAATTCCTTATAAAATGACTCGAATGAAAAGCAGTATGTGTTGCTGTGGAAGACACACACACACAGCTGCATGATTATGATGGAGTTTGAGGAGGAAACAACCATAACCGAAACCAGAGCAAAGTCGGTATTTCAGCTATAGCGGCAACCATGACCAATACGTACTTCAAAGTGTAAATCAGAGGTTGCAGTCATGAATACATTTAAGGTCTTTAAATCAAGTTACTTCTGGTTACAAAATGGGGGAAGAAAAGCAAGAGAAGCTTTGTGTCCAAGTTTTAAGACTTGTGTACTTGGTTTAAAATGCAAAGTTAGAGGCAGTGTTACAGAAAATTATATTTGCTGTGTGTATGTTAGTGAGAGCATTTGATAATATCTAGAGCTCTGTCTGGAAAACTCATTCAACACGAAGCAAAGAGCTCAGAGAATGAGATTCACCCTCCAGTGATGTTCAGAGTGAAGGTTGTTTTTCTCATATTAGAAAGCAGTTTACTCCATGCTGTTTTTGAGAAGGTGTCTTTTCAAATGCTCAGTAATACAGTCCTGAGCAGCAACAGCAGGAGGTAGAATTGGTTTTCAATCTTCAGTTTGGCAGACATGGCTATTGAAACTACATGAAACTACAGGGTCAAGGATCATATGATCCAAAGGACTAAGTGGGGTCTTTTTTTTTCAAGGCTGAATGTGAATTTTTCAGTTTAGTATTTGTATCCAAAAGTTTGGAAAAGGGAAACTCTACCATGGAAAGATAAATAAAACAGTATATTTATGACATAAACTAGAAATTATGCAGTTGTAATTTTGTATTATTAAAAAGGAAAAACCAGTTATAATATGAAATATGTGCAAAGTGTATTTATTGGAGTATAAAAAGTTAAACTTTTGAATTATCTGACAAGTATAATTGGTATATTTAAGATTAAAAGGACTATACTTGATTCAAATGTACTTTCTGAATAAAGTGAAGTTATCTGAAAACAATTCTTTATCCTACTTTTATTAAGACATTCTCTATTTCAGAGATGATTCCAATATGACGCTACATTGTTTTAGTATCCCACCTTTTAAAATTCATTCATCTGATACTGGTAGAACACCTAATTATGCCAGGCATGATCCAGATCCTGGGCTATGTCAAGGGAACAAACAAGAATCCTTGTCCTTAAGAAGCTTACATTCGAATTGATACATACAATAATTATAATAAGTAAATTATACATCTCATAGTACATAACCAAATGCTAAAGAGGTAGGAGAAATAGAATGGGAGAGTAAAGATTTGAAAGAGAGTTGGCATCGGTTATCAGTGAGAAAAGTAGTACAAGGCAGAACTAGAATGGGTACAAAGACCCCAATGTGGGAGGATGTTTGACTGGTCCCAGGAAATGTAAGAAAGCCATTATGGCTGCAACAGTGAACCATTGGGAGAGTGGTAGGAAATGCTATCAGAAGTAGTGGGAGGAAAGATCAGGGCCTTGATGTAGCTTTTATCTTGACTGAATTAGGGAGTTGAGTTTGGTTGTATGCAGAGGAATGTCCCAATCTCAGTAGATTTTTTTTTAAGGATCCCTGTTGTTGTGATATTGAGGATAAACTATGGTGGGGGACCAGGGTTGTGAGATGTGTTTAGATTGATACATTTTGAATATAGAGTCTCCACAATTTTCTGGTAGAAAGAATGCAAGGTATGTGATAAAGAGACAATCAAGGTTGACTCAAATTTTGGCCTAAGCAAGTGAAGGAATTGCCTAGTAACCAAGACAAGAAAAACTGGGTGGCTCATGTGTGGGGGAGAAAATGAATTCAGTTTTGTATAAGTTTTCACATTTATAGTTTTCAACTGGAAATGTTTAGATCTAAAATTTGTGTGTTTATAGTATATTACATGTATATCCAATATTTAATGTTAGATGGATATGGAATGTAATTCCTCAAGGAACAACTATTTAGGTACAGCTATATACTTGGGAATTGTAAACAAAATAAAGTGGGGAAAAAAACTAATATTAAGAGTGGTGGTAATGGTTCAATATAAATGCATAAATTACTCCAATTTTTATGTAACCTCGGTCATAGTACCCAATTCCTTAATCCACAATTACCTCATTTGTAAAGCTGCAGTGGTATCTCTTTTTTTTGGTTTAATTCCAAGAAATGCTCATTTCATGTTAAAGATATCAAGACAGATAATTGGCAAATCATTCTATATAACATCATTAAGGATAGAATGATTTTTAAGCGTTCAATTTATTGCAATTATAAACACTCAATGATTTATAAAATATTACTTAGGTTTTGTTTCAGGGAACTTATTACAATACAATTTTACTGTCTGTTAATGAATCCTTTTACTGTGGAGAGTACAGATGACACATACAAATGTGAACTGAATAGATTAAAGAAAAAGTTTTCCTATAAACTTCTTGCCCTCCTACTGCCCTGGGTTAGAACCATATTCTGAGATGCATTCTCAGTAACATGGATCACGGCAATCTGGACGGTGATTGTCAAGTATTCTGAATTTCCTGAAAGTGATAGTTATTTTATCTGAATAATTTTTGGACAGTCATTGGCTTTTGATCTGAGCTCCATAAATGTTTGTTGAATAAAATAGTCCTCATTCCTCCACCCTCTGAGCTCATATTTGAAATATAACAACACTTAAAATTGAAAATAAATTTCAAATATATAAATATTTTGCAGTAGGAATGAATGTCCATAAAGGAGTTTACATACAAGTGCTATAAATAACACCCTTGCTTTCATTATTAGTTTAAAAATACAAAACTTCAGCGCACTCAGGTGGCTCAAAGTGTCCGAATTTGGCTCAAGTCATGATCTTGCAGTTCATGGGTTCGAGCCTTGCATCAGGCTCTGTGCTGACAGCTCGGAGCCTGGAGTCTGCTTTGGATTCTCTCTCTCTCTCTCTCTCTCTCTCTCTCTCTCTCTCTCTTTCTCTCTCTCTCTCTCTCTCTCTCTCTCTCTGCCCCTCTCCCACTTGCACTGTGTCTGTCTCAAAAATGAATAAACATAAAAATAATAGTAAAACTCTGATGACCCAAACTTTCAAAAAATAAAAATTCTTCTAAAACAGTGATATAAAACATCAATAAGGCATATAAATTTTTAATGAAGTCAGACAGATCATTCTATTCTGTAAGTATAAGGGTATATCTAAAAAATGTGAAACTGTCAAAATAAGGGAATCTGGTAAAGTGGTTAAGTAAAAGCCAAACTACAGATGTCATAAGCTTTGCTTTTTACCTATAGTCTATTTGGAGTCTGTTTTATAATCTGCTTTGGGCCATAAATGATTTTACTTGAATAACTGTAACATATGTAGTTTAATGTAAAATGAAGGTTCAGGAAAATGTGACCCTACATTTGTAATTCAACAAATGACTAGTTCCTAAATAGTTCCTGTAGACTGGATATAATCTTTCATGGTGGAAAACTGAAATGGAAATATGATCACTTGGAGATTTCTTCTGTGCCAGAGAAACCCCAAGCAGAATACGACAGACTAGCACACAATAACATTGCCAAGGGCAACAAAAACTTTCTTAGTAATGAAAGAGCAAGAGACACTGTTGTAGTAATATACGTGGGAAAAGTTTACATGAGTTCATTTTTTATAGTCTCCCTAATTTAAAACAAAAGTCAAATCAGTGGAAACATTGGGAAGGCACCAAATGTACCTTGTAATTACAAAGCTTTATGATGGTCTTATTTGCCCTAATGATAAAACTTAGGGTCTATACAGAATCTTTGAAATGTTCCTCTCTAAATATTTTGTAGCGATCACCTCTTTGGAAAACATTTGAAATGGTACACGTTAGTAATACATCAGGATGAATAATATAAATTTGAAATAAAATTATAAAAGACCTCCTTCACAGGATCAATAAAAAACCCTATCAATTCATGCAATAGTTCTTGCCTCCAATGTGTAATTTACTAGGCATTGAAAATACAATAGGGAATGAAGAAGATCTTGCTTCAAAAGGCTTACCATTACCATAAAACAGACTTAACTACAGAGAACAAAATGAGGGTTACTGGAGGGGAGGTGGGCGGCTATAGCAGTGGGAGTGGGGGAGGGTGGATGAGTTAGACGGGTGATGGGTAGTAAGGAGGGCACTTGTTGAGATGGCACAGTGTGTTGGTTGTTTGTGAGTGATGAATCACTAAATTCTACTCCTGAAACTAATATTACACTATATGTTAACAAACCAGAATTTAAATAAAAACCTGAAACAATTAAAAAAAAAGCTTATTGCTTTTCTTGTGGTTGGGAGTTGGGTGCATTGAAAAGCAAATAGCAATTAACATTTGTTGTACTAATTGCCAATGACGGGAGAAGCATAGTGTGCCTTCAAAACACTTAGGCAGTACTGGTTAATGGAATGGAATTAGCAATGCAGAGTGTTAGTTTCATATTGTGGCTGTAAAAGAAATTTTCACAAATTTACTGACTTAAAATGAGGCAAACTTTTTCACAGTTCCAGAGTTAAGTCTAGAATGGATTAGCGAGGTGCATTCCTTCTGGAGGCTCTAGGAGAGCATCTTGATCTTGTCTCCTCTAGCTTCTAGAGGATGCTTATAATCCTTGACTCATGGCTCCTACTTCCATTTCAAATCCAATGTTGTAACCTCTTCCAACCCCACCTGCCACATTTATAGCTTTCTCTATGACTCACTTTCCTCTTATTTGGACTGTTGTGATTACATTAGGCCAACCTGAACAGTCCATGATGATCTTCTCTCTAAATTGTTAACTGAATCAGCAAAACCCCTTTTATCATGTAAAGTAACATATTCCTGGGTTCTAGTGATTAAAGGCACAGGCATCTTTGGGGATCATTTCTGCTTACTCATCCAGGAAAGATCCTATTTTTTTTTTCTATAAGTTAAGTAAAGAAAGAGACCAAGTTCTATTAGGCAAGAGAAATATTCAATAGATGATTCTATGACATTTGATTATCTATTTAGAAAGAAATCTTCAGTTTAGGTGTTCACTTCACAAATTGATCCGATAATTCTATGTGGGAATTTTCTGTCTCCAGGGGCATCCATTGATACAGACTGTGATGGGAATGACTCCACTAGAGTTTTGTAATGTCACATTACAAAGTGACCACAGCAGCACTTTGTTAGGGTGGCAGTGGAAATGACAAAATTCTTAGGAAGAAATTTGGCAATATATATCAAAATTCAATTATGCATGTCCTCCTGGTACCTTCACTTTGTATTTTTTTTAAACCTACAGTATGCTTTGTTTTATAAGAGAACTTTTATGTAAAAAAAAAAAAAACTTGTTCTGTATGATAGTCCTTTTAATGTCTAATTTAATGGAAGATTTTGGAAACAGTATAAAATTTCTAATATCAGTAGCTTAAGTAAAATATTTAAATCCATTTGTAATATTAAATCTTACAATGAGTTTTTATTCATAACAGAATATAGTTAATCAGGATAGAAGTTTCAAATATTAGAGAGTTTAATCATAGTTGATTTCCCATACATATTTATCTCCTTTGTCTACCAGTACCCCCACCAAAATGCAATGAAATATGTTAATCTATACAGAAGGATACAGCTGGTAGGAGTGCACTAAAATTTCATAAATAGAAGACAGGAAGTAGAAATGTGGTGACTAACTCAGAAGAGTAGAAGGAAATACAATTCAATCATACGGATTTTAAAATGATTCTTTGTTCCTTGCATGGTTTCATTCTGGATTCAAATTCTTCAAATGGGTCTCTGTTTCTAAGATTTAGGACATAAAACTTAGGAATCGCTGAAGGGGAGGAGGGAGGTCTAATATCTGACTTCCTATGAGTTCTGTAATAAGTGGTGTTGCCCCTGCCCCAGCTACCACCAGTCTTGGGCACTCAAAAATAAGAGAACTGTAGTCTACAGGTGGGGCAGTTTTCTGTTTTTCTCCACTTAGTTATTATCACTGGCAGAACTTCAAATCCACCTCTGCTTCTCAGAGTCCAATACTTCCTTTTAATCTAAAGAAATTTATCTGATGCATATTTTTTCTAAAGTTAAAATTCACTAGTTTTCTAAAACTTTCTAAAATTGAATTCACTAAGTTGATTTATCACATGGCTCTCTGTAAAACTTCTATGAGATTCTATATTCTTTGAAAATGTCATTTTGTTTAGCTCTGGTTTCAATACTTCTGGAAGTGAATATATGCTTTTTGTTTTTCCTCAGTATACCATGTTTGTTCTGGTTAAATCTAAAGCTAATCTATATATCTGCAATTTAAGAGTGTAGCTAAGTGAATTCATTGGGAATATATTTCCTCATTATTTCATTTGAATCAGCAAACAGTATTTCATATTTGACTATTCACAGCATATATTTATATAACAAATCATTGTTAAATGAATAAGATACTGTGTTCTGACGGAATGCAACTGCATGAGGCAAATACTGAAATCCAATGTTGAATAAATGACATATACTTTAACAGAAATATGTACAAATGATCTTCAGCGCAAAAAATGAATAATTCACCTTGAAAGTGTCTTCACAAAGTATAGGTCATTGAGTCAATCTAGAAAATTTGAATAAATGCCAGCAGATCAGAGAAGCTTAACATCAGTACCAGAAGAATTAGGATGTGCAAAATCAGACATCAATGAAAAGACCGTCTCCGGAAACCTAATAACTAAAGGAAACTTGATTAGTGTTTTAGGGACCTTAGTGTAATAGTGGTTATAAAAATATTTTGAAAAACTGCTGGGCTCAGTTTCACTTTCATGCCAGTCATTTAACCTCCCTGTTGTTCATTGACTACTATTTTTTTTTTTTTTCTGGTTTCTATCGCTGCATGCGACTCTGATAGCCATATCCAAGCCCACATGGGTGAGTGCACTAATAAAGAGAATGACTAAGTTTATGAGCATCTGACAAATCTCTTCACAGAAGTTCACTCCTATAATTCAGTGGACAGGTGGTTATTTGAGTTAAAGAAAATGAAGAGGCTATGTCTAAAATAAATGTATTGAATTAAAACGCATTCTTTAGCAAGTACTGTTTCAGAATAAAAGGTGATCTCCCTGCTCTGCAAATGTGAGTAAAATGTCTTTGCTCACATAATTGAAAAATGACTTGTTTCCAAGTGTTCTCCCTATGCTCCAACATGATAGTTAACAGGGTATAATTATTTTATTAATAAAACGAGTCAGCTGATTTTATTTACCATTGTCTATCAAATTCTGTTGCCTTTCTTCCTCCATTGTAAATTCCTTCCTTTCACCTGAATCTTTTCCTTCAGCGAACTTTGTGTAATAATTCCCATATTAAAACACATATATAGTTTCCTAATAAGTAGTAAAAGATATCCAAATGAAAGTATTTTGTATGTTGCCCAAAGTTGGTAGATCACAGTAATCAGTTTCCCTTGTTGTCCATTTTCCATGTTCCACGGAAGGTCAGTCTTGCGTCTTTGGTCCAACTGTACAAGTCATTTGTGTCAGTAGTGGTATGTAACTTTGGTATGGGTGCATGTGTGTTCAGTAGAAAAGCTTGTGGATGCGTACATTTTGGGCTATATCTCTCTACAGAAGATAACTTTATACAGAATGATGCTACTGTGACAAGCAGGTAAAATAATCGGGTAATACTCCAGCTCATAAATTGCCTATGTTACCTGAAAAAATTACTTCTGATAAACTGTAAGCCTATGTACATTTAACTTAATTGATCAAAAGCCAGTGCAATGAGAATATCCTAAATATGTAAAACTAAAGTGCGTATTCATTAGAATTATTAGCAGAGATTTAAAGAATACCTTTTAATGTGCTACTTATTATTCTAGACTATAACATATCGGAAAGTGCTTAGCACAGGAAGGCAGATACTTATTGTATTCTCAGAGCCAGAGTTTCTTGAGACATTACAATATGGATGTAAAAAAACCTGTGCAATTTCTAAATAATGGACAACAATGTAATGTCTATAAAAAGGTATGAACATGATTCTTGTCATTTACAAAAATAAAGGTCAGATAATGAAACACTTTTCATTCTCCCTAGATTCTCCCACTAAGGCTACCATGACAGAATACCCCAGACTAGGTGAGTTAAATGATAGAAATTAATTTTCTCCCTCTTTAGAGGGTAGAAGTCCAAGATTAAGGTGTCTTCAGGTTTGTTTTCTCCACAGGTCTCTTTCCTTACTTTGTAGAAGATCACAATCTTGCTGTGCCCTCACATGAACTTTGCTCTGTTCACAACTCTCCTAGTGCCTCTTTATATGGGGTCACTAGTCATATTGGGTTAGGACCCACCCTTATGACCTCATTTAACTTTACCTCTTTAAAAGGCCCCATCTCCAGATATAGTCACATGAGTTTCATTAATTTGGGGGATATAATTCAATCATAACACTGCCCTTTTAGGGTAATTTATTTTCACCCTGTACCTATTTTCATAGCTTTAGATCTGGTTACTCTACAAGATGTGATCAACTTCAATGCAATAATAGATTCTTTGTTGAAGGCCTTAAATATCTTGTGGAAATAGCAACTTCTGTGATTTCAGGTTGAAGGCTGGTGTGATATTCCTTTCTAATGCTGAAAAGATTGTTTCAGATAGTAAGAAATTAGGCTGGCAAATCAATTATTATGTCATTAGTCTATACCTACATTTCTATTTTAGGGATGGTGTTTAAGAAAATAAGCATTTCTGATTTTGGACTGAATATTCAAACTGGATAAATCATGTAGTTTTGTATACTATTACAGCTTATCTAGTGCTGAAAAGAAAAATATTTAAAACACATAGATAATATCCCTTTTACTTTTTTTTTCCTAATGTTTTTAAGTGTTCAATACTTTAATGCTTTCAAAAAACAAAATATGTATATCAGGGACAAATGTTACAACAAATTTACATGAAGAAAATCCATTAAAGTTCAAGGAATATATTTCAAATAAACCAATTTAGTTTCTTGCTAATAAATCTAATCTTTTATTTAACAAATATTTACCAAGTGCCTACTGATCTGCCAGATACAGTTCTAAGTTCTAAAGTCCTATCAGTAATTGGCATAATAGGATCATGGACCATGGTGAGTTTACAATCTGGCAGGATGAGACAGATAAATAACAATAAACACAATGAATAAGTAAACACACGAGAAGTTAAAATGTGAGGAGTACTAAGGTAAATCAACATGGTAGAATGAAAAATGTAGCATTGGGAAAAGTTGAAATTTTAAATATGGAGGTCAGAGTTGGTCTTATTGAGGGGAGGTATATTAGAGCAAAGTTTGAAGTAAATGTTAAATTAGACATGCTGTATTCTGGCATAGGGAATAACCAATGCAAATGTCTGGCATATTTGAGAAAAAGGGAGTAGGTTTGACAGAATTACGTGAAGAGATGGAAAACTAGTAAAAGATGAAATTAGAAAATTCTGGTATATACCAGCTAGTAAATGCTATATTTTTAGAAATGTTATTGATCAATTCCATTGAGTGAACAGGAGATTTGCAGATCAGGAGTGAACAGAAAATTTGAATTTTTCATTTTTTTGCATTTTGTTAAGTTACATAGGCTACATAGCAAGCAGAATAATGTATTTGCAAATAAGGTCTAAGTACATTAAGAATAAGCATCTTAATAAACATATACTGTCAAAATATTGGACTTTCGGGTTTTTTGTATGTTTGCAGGTTTGCATGTTTCTCACCAAGTCATTCTTTTACTTAGACCCAAAAAAGTATGACACTGATAATATAGTAGACATGTGGTATATTCAGCTAACGTTGAGAACAATATCATTAGCCTTTGGACTACAGGCTCTATAGTAGGCCGTATTTTGCCTCATTCCACATAATTTAGATACTAGCAACACTAAGCTCCATGTCCTATGTCTCAATATGGCTGAGTATTTTTGTTCCCCCCCCCCTTTTGTTTTGATTGGACCTCAGGTGCAGAGGATTGGCTTAATTATTCTTTTCATGGCACATTATCCTCATGGTTCTGTGCAAGGCCCCACTTTTTTTTTAACACTATTTGTTTCTGTATTAGGTGTTATGTCCTCAACATTATGCATTTTTCATTTAATACAAAGTGAAGAGCAATTATAAAATGATAACTCGGTTGTGTACCTATTCAAATTGAGTAATTAAAGGATCTGATTTCCAAAGATCCGTATTTTTCTCTGAAATATGTGGTGAATTAAAATCAGTTCAATAGTTTAATGAAAGGGAGCTGAAAAGTATTGCAAATGTATTATGCCCTCTGTCCAAATAAGCAAAATGATTAGGCCAATTCTATCTAGTACTATGCCAGACAGGTATCGAAACTGTAATTGTACAGGGAAGAAAAGATACTGGTATTTGAGTAACTCGCCAGTTGATTTTACTAATGTATGCATATAAAATTATTGAGTTACTTTCCATTCTCCACATCAATGCTATGTTATCTGCTTTTGAATTTTCCAGATGACTGATGAAATAATCGTATCATTTAAACTTTATTTAGATCGTTCCTTTCTTAACACCAAAAACAAAACAAGACAAAAATGAATAGAACTTTGCTTATTTATGCATGGTTTATAAAGTACAAAATTCAGGTTATGTACTGTTCTATTAAAAATCATTCTTTTAGAAAGTAGATTTCAATACAGACAATGAAGCAATTGCTTGCTTAAACAAGTATTGGTAATTATCTGAGGACTGTTCCTTTGTACAACATGAAGAAATGCATAAATCATAATGCCATCTAGTTACATAACATTTAGTGAACTGAATTAAAACAAGCATTTATTTATCTGGCAAAGAGGATTTGCCACGTAAGGAGGTTGAGTTACACTATTTCACACACATAGTCCTACACAACACACACACACACACACACACACACACACACACACGTTTTTCTAAAGTGCAATCAGCTTCATACTTAAGGATTAATCTTTATATGAAAGGTGAGAACGGTATTAGGAACAGCAGATGATTTGTAAATCATTTAGTTGTGTTTTTAAAGGAGGAAAAAATTCAGATATCAGCTGGCTCAACCTTCTCCCTGTACAATTGTGAGAATGGGTTAAATGATTTGTTCAATGACATTATTTTCAAAAATGCAGAATCATTTACTTGTAAGACTCATAACACCAGTTTGGATCCCTGGGTTTTGGACTGTTTATTTTTTTTTATCATTGATCTTAAATATATAATAGAATTATTGAAATTCCATAGGAAAACTAGTGTGACAGGGTATACAGGATGGTTTGGAAAAACATAAAGAGATAAACACATAGATGACAGTAGATGGGGAAATGAAAAGAAATGAATGGAAATAGAAGATGCTAAAACCCAGGACTCGTTAGCATGTTGGAATTAAGAATATAGAAAGTCAAAAACATGATTTTAAAAAAATAAGTCAAAAAAGACTGGCTATGCTTGCAAAAGGAAAATTTTAATAGGACTGACAACTACTCTCAAAACAAGAGCATGAATAATGAGATCCATTTGTTGACAGGAAACTGTGTGCTTATATGCCTTGCATATGTAAGAGGTAATATGCTAGAACTGAATTAAAATTAGTGCTTCCCGATAATTTCAAAACTTTACTGCCTTCAGTAAATGCCCAGATTCTCCAAAACTTTTGTTTTTATTTTTTTTAACATTTATTCATTTTTTGATAGAGACAGGGCGTGAGTTTGGGAGGGGCAGAGAGAGAGGGAGACACAATCCAAAGCAAGCTCCAGGTTCTGAACTGTCAGCACAGAGCCCTACGCGGGGCTCAAACTCATGGACCATGAGATCATGACCTGAGCTGAAGTTGGACGCTCAACCGACTGAGCCACCCAGGTGCCCCTCTCCAAAACTTTTAAGATAAAAACTGTGAAATCTATTTCGTGATTTCAACAAGAGTAAGGTTGTGCAAGGTGTGGAATCCCAAGGATTTTCAAGCTTTTGAAAATCCAAAGAAATTGAGGCCAATACTAGTAATTTTCCAAACTATAGTGAATGCAAGCCAATCCTGTACAAATAACTTAGTTTACCATAGTAAAATTTATGATTATATCATTCTAAACAATATACATAGAACTCTTCAATTTTTAAATAGCTTTAGAAAGCTGAACAGGAATTGTTCTTTGGTAAGAAGAACAAAGACTTTTTCTTATGTTTGGAATTAGGGTCATAAGTATTTTTGAATTAACATTTTATTTTAAAATATGTTTTGATTCATAGATAAGTTGCAAAGATAATGCAGGGAGTATTATAAAGTATTGCCCCTCACATAGCTTCTTCTTTTTAACATTTTACACTTTATAGTATATTTGTCTAAACTAAGAAACTGCTACTAGTATGTTACCTATTGGATTTTAACTTCAGATTTTACTTGGAATTTGGCAATGTCTTCATCAATTTCCTCTTTCTGTTCAAGGATCCAATCCACTGTGACAGTTTCTCTGCCTTTATTTTTCATGACCTTGGTAGTCTTGAAGAGTAATGGCCAAATATTCTGTGGCATGTCCTGTAATCTGCGCTCCTGTGATATTTTTCTCATGATTAGATTTAAGTTGCAGATTTTGGGGGGAGGAGAGACTATTGGAATTGAAATACCATGTTGCTCACTTTATATCAGAAATTGCATGGTATCCACATACTGTGGTTGGTGATGTTAAGCTTCATCACTTGGATAATATAGTGTTGCCAGCTCTCTACACTAACAAGTACAATAATGTTCCTTATAGCTACTGTATTCTTAGAAATAGAGCCTAGCTTACCCTCAAAGGATGAAAGGGGCTTAAACTCCACTTTCACTTTTACAGGGGGAACTACAACATGTTTTTGGAATTCTTCTGTAAAACAGATTATATAAATAATTTTTAGAACAACTCAGAAATACGAATTTTATTCCAACAACTCATGTATTACAAATAATGAATATTAACATATTTTCACAATTACATTGTATCTCTTGTCAAAATATAAAACAATACAGATAAGGTTGAATTTCCCTTATATTCATTCATATTTTCAAAATTTCTCCATTCTACTGTTTCTGAATCAACTACGTTAAAGAAATGGTGGTATGTACAATATTCCATGATTTAATTCCTATATGTAGTCATGAAAGAAACATATTTTGTGTATCTAACTTTTCATGCAAACTTTAAAATTTTTCTTTAATCTTGTAATCTTTTTATTCTTTAACATTATTTTGAGATTTATCTGTATTTATTTGAATAGATTAGCTTATTAATTTTGCCTGTTTTATGTTTTGAATATAACATCCCCCCCTTTAATTATAAGGGACTTTCAGTTGTCTTCCATTTTGAGGCCATTAATTACAAACATTACCTAGTGAATAGGCTTGTAAATCTCTCCTTGGGCACTTGGAAAAATTTATTATAGATAAGGTTTTTAACTATAGTTGTATGTTAGAATTACCTAAAGAGTTTAAAAAAAAAAAATCATTGCCAAGGCTGGGTCAAGGATTCTTCCCCAAGTGGCAGATCCTATGTATATGTGTATGTATCTCCTTACAACTCCTAAGATGTCCAATGTACAGTGAGCAGTGGAAACCATTATTTGTAGATATATGTGTGGAAATAGAATGCTGTAGTATTTGTTTTGTCTACATCAGAGGTTTCTATTGAAAATGATTGTATCATAACTATATGTGAGTTTAATCTTCCCCAGATCCCTAACACTTGAAAGTGACTGATGTCTTCAAGAGTTTATTCCATTGTTATAGTATGTTGTGATTCCTAGCTGTGTGATGAATGGCCACTGATTCAATGTAATTTTGTCTCCAGTTTATGATAGAAATACTATCAGTATGAACCCAACACTGGTTTTACTGTCTTCAAAGGACACAAAATGGCAACTCGGCACTTAGCCAGATAGCAGTTGTATCCAGACATGTTGCAACATCTCCAGTATAGTTGTAAGGCATTTCTACACTATTACAGGATGCCTTAGTTATAAAAAATATTCCTGATATAGGCACTTAGCCTTCTGGGGTGCTTACTCATTGTTGCTAGTACAGAGGCAAATTTTATCAAGAATTTCACGGTAAGCCATCTTAATAAACAGAATGATTATTCTGAAGAGTTAACATTGCACATCTACTTTAAATTGCTGTATTTTGAAGGACAGTATTTGGGAAAGGTGAAGGGTTATATTCTAGACCCCATGAGTCTGGGGTAAGAGTTCATAACAGTTGTTAACATCTCACCCAAATTAATGAAATTGCATTTTCTGTTTTGTTTTGTTTTGTTTTTTTTTTGGATATATTTAGTCCTTCACATTTATCTTCTGTAAATTACTTATTCACAGGCTTTTCCTGTGTAATCTGTCTTCATCTTACTAGTTGGTGGAGGTTCAAAAAATTCTGAATGCTAACTTCTGTTACAGATGTTAAAATTATTTTTCCCTCTTTTTTTGTTAACATATTTATTTTATTTTTTAATGGTTATTTGTTTTTGAGAGAGAGAGAGAGAGAGAGAGAGAGAGAGAGCGAGCAGGAGAGGGGCAGAGAGAGAGGGAGACACAGAATCTGAAGCAGGCTCCAGGCTCTGAGCTGTCAGCACACAGCCCAATGCAGGGCTTGAACTCACCAACCATGAGATCATGACCTGAACTGAAGTCACTTAACCAACTGAGCCACCTAGGAACCCCTTAGTTAACATATTTTAAACCTAGGAGGTGTGGAATATACTTAAACATAAGCGTGAAACATACATATGTATGTGCATGCACAAAAACATATGTAGATATGTACATGGCATGTTTATGTACCCTGAAATGGGTTCTTCTACAGTTAAGCAAACTTAGGAATCTGTAATGTCTAGAGATCCACAATAGCTAAAAGGATGGTATTAACAAAATTAAATTTATCCTCAACAAAATCAGCTTAGGGAATGAATTGTAAATGGTAGTCACTGCAGACAAACATTTAATACGTTTACTGAAAGGTTTTAAAAAATCTGATATCCCACGTTTCCTATATTTATTTCCATTAGTTTATTCCTTTTACTATCCCATCATAAAATATATAAAGCCAGAGACCACAATGTAATGGCAAGCATGATTTTTAGGTATCTAGAGAAGAACAGGGCTCACTTTTTGTCTCTCTCTCTCTCTTTTTTTTTTTTTTTGACTTTATGTATTAATTGCACAACGTAGAGTTTTCAATCTTCATCAGATTACCTGATTTGAAAATGGGCTATAACTTTTCTTTGTATGTTTTGCATGATTTTACTGAGGTATAACGTTTAGACAGCCAACTGGTCCCTGTCACCAAACGATAGGGATTAATGGTGTCTTCAAAACTCTCCAGTGCAATCTCTACCTCTTCCTTAGTCTCTTTAAAGATGAGAAAAATGAGACCAAGCTGTGTGCATTGCTGAACATCACACATAAGTTTTAAAATAGTACTAAGGACAACACTTTTAAATACAAAATTGTTGAAGAGACTTGCAGATACATTTTACTTAGACTTTGGTATCTCTGTGCTTTTCACGGTGGTTAAAAACTACCTTTATGTTGCGTTGCAGCTATTTGGGGTTTAAAGTTAATTTTTTAGTCACTTCGAAATCTGTGGCAAATTTAAAACAGATTGCCAAGGCATTTACCACCTGTTTTGATTCACTACATTAATCAAAGCCCCATGAATACACGATCTCTCTTTTTTTCTAATTTTCTAAATTTATCTCTTAATTTACTCATGCTAAGTGTAAGCTGTTCCAAACTATTTGAAATTCTGATTTTGAGTAAAATTATAACAATTTTGATATTTTAAATAGTTAATTACACTATCACTTGTATTGTGTGTGTGTGTGTGTGTGTGTGTGTGTATATAATGTTATATAGAAATTAAAGGTCATTAATGGGTAGATAATTACATTTAGATGACAAACCATAAAATTTTAAAAAATCTACATGGGTTTACATGAAGAATGCAAAAGTATAATGAGTACAAAGGTAAATTTTTAAAATGTATATCATTTACATAAGTGAACAAAAATGTTTTATGGCATGTCTAGTATACACATATAAATATGGACTTATAATAATGTAATACATAGAAAAAATAGGTTTCTAAACTTATAATGATGTCTCTATACTTGGTAGAGTGTGAGGCTCAGGTCAGGAGGGAAAATGGAAGTTGAAGGATAATCTGGATTTATATATAATGCCCATATTCTTAAGAAAGAAAGCAAAATCTTGTACTAATTAGGTATATTAAATGCATACTACATGTTTGTAAAATCAATTATGCCATATGTTAACAACGCTTATCTGTGATCTATGTTCTATGCATTGCATTTTGTTACCATATGAATTTTTTGTATTTAAACTTGTGAAATTTTAAAATTTAAGGCCTATAAGTCTTCACAGAATTTGTTAGAAATAATGAAAATCTGAATACTGGTAAGCACATAGGCCAACTACAAATGAAACTACCCTCTGAATGTTTACCTGTAAAACAGACACTTGACTGTATGTTTATTCCCGTGGATATAAACATGTTAGAAGGTTATTATTGTCGTATAATATTTTAGGAATACTCCCAATTCTATTGATGTTATCACAGAAATGTAATTATTTGTTTATTCAATAAATTATTCTAAACCTACTATGAATCAAAAGCTAGAAAAGCCCTTTGATATTAAATAAAAGTGGTGACAGTGGGTATCTCTTAATCCTGATCTTAGGAGAAGCTTTCAGTTTTTTACTATTAAGAGGTTAGCTGTGGGTTTGTCAGATATGGCCTCAATCATTATAAAAGGATGTTTAATTGGTCAAATGCTTTTGCTGCATCTACTGAAATATTTTAATTCTTCATTTTGTTAATGTGTTGTAATTTCTATGGATATTAAAACATGCTTTCATCCCTGGAATAAATCGTATCTCAGTTTATGATCCTTTTAATATATTGTTGAATTTGGTTTGTTAGTATTTTGTTGATGATTTCTGCATCTATGTTCAATAGGGATATTGGCCTGTAATTCTCTTTTGTGACATTCTTGAACTAGTATCAGGGCCATGCTAGCTTGCATTATTTCTAACAAATTCTGAACTATTCTGTCTTCTAGCCTTTGGAAAATGTCTGACAAGGATTGATATTAATTTTTAAATGTTAGAATTCCAGTGAAGGCCTCTGGTTCTGTACTTTTGCTGTTGGCAGTTCTTACTGCTTACCTTATATTCTTACCAGTTATCTTCAGTAACTCCCAAATGATGTGATAATCCTATCAGTCCAGAAACAATGCTGAGTGCAGCTTAATAGCACAGGCCAAGAGCATACAGATGGCTGTGTGAGATCGACACAGTTAGGAAAGAGGCTGAAGTAAAATCAGAGTATATTTTTAAAAATAAGGCAAAACTAAACAAAATGTATGGACCAATTTGCAAGAGAGTAATCAGACAATAGATCACAGCATTTGGGAGGTTTCTTTATCCTTTCTTTAGTGGCACTTTGGAACGTTTTATTTCAACTAGCATTTTTTTAGTATTTTAATTTTTACAATATCATTTGATTATTATTTTATTTTCTTGAATAGAGGAAGAGGTGGCCAAGAGGCCAAGATAAAAGCCAAAGTCTTTATAACCTAATTTCAAAAGCAAATATATATCACTTCTGTTATATACAGTTGATCATGCAGGTTAATCCTGGCACAGTATGAAGAAACTACAAAAGAGTATGAATAGGAAGGGGAGAAATTGGGGGGTCATTCTGCATACACACACACACACACACATGTACACGTACATACACATACACCATACGTACATTATATATAATATACAGTATATAATATGCAACATATAATATGCAGTATATAATATACAATACATAATATACAGTATATAATATATAATATGATATATATTACTGCAGATTCACTGTAAATTTGAATAAACATAATTCATTGTTGTTACTATATACAGAAACCCATGGTTTCATTAGATTCTTCTGTCAGATCAGTTAAGTTTTTAAGGACTAGAGTTTTTAAGTTTCATTTGCAGTCACCAAGTTAGTGTTAATTAATTATAGTCGAGCTGTTCTGATGTCAAAGCCCATGATTTTTCTTCTGAATGGAAAAAGAAAACAAAAACCACACTTTTCTCTCTTGTATATGTCTGCATGTGTTTTTTTGCATGTACATGTAATGTGGCTAATATTAGGCTCATAATCTTCTCCTTGCTCCAACTACCTATCCTAAGTTAATGGCAACTTCACATTCACTTAAGTCAAAATTTGGGGTCAGTCTTACTCTCCTACCCACATACAATCTGTCAGCCAATCTTGGCTAGACTTTCCAATCACTTCTTTTTAACTCTGTTTATCTAAACTCCTTCTGGTCCAAGATATCCTCAGCACTCAGATGATTACAGTATCCTGCTTCAGCATATTCTCCATTCAACACTGAAAACTCTATTAAGAGTTTAATCATCTCATCCCATTTCCCTACTGAAATATTTCCAGTGACTTCTCCTGTCATTGTCACTTAAACACAAAGGCTTTTCCAGGCCCCACACTGATGAATCCCATCTCTGATGAATCTCTGATGTATCTTCTCACTATCTTCTATGTTCTGTCCCTTCATTCATTCCAGGCTCACTTAACTTGTTGGGACTCCTATTAATTTATCAAACACTCAGGGTCTTTTTATCTGCTTTTCCCTCTAAGTGTTCCCTTATCTGAAGTTTTCATTCCTTCATTAAAATCTTTACTTCAAATACAATTTCTCAGTGATGCCTTTTCTAGCAACATTGTTTAAATTGCATATGCTTTCCTCTCCAGAATTCTTCCCTTCTTTCTCACCGTACCTTTTGCCTTAGTAACTAGCAGCATCCAATATACTTTTTTTTTAGTCTCTTAAGCATATCATAGTTATACTTTAAAACTCTGTGAGGCTAGAACTTTTACTGTTTATATAAAATTGTAGGAACGCTATTAATAAGGAGAAAGATCTACATGATGAAAGAAATCCACCACAAATAATCACAATCATAAACTTTAATGCATCAAATGATATAGTCTATGAATATATCAAGCAAAATCATAGAACTATGAAACAAATTTTAATTGACACTTATGACAAGAGATTAATACCAAACAATAACAAATGTAAAGATTTGGAACAACATAATTTATAAGTTTGATTTGCTTCTCATAGAGCCCTGTAAACTTCCCCACTCAGTGGAGAGAGGATACATGCTTTGCAAACTCATATTTAGAAAGCTCACATTTGTAAACTTTATAAACTATTTATAAAGCTTAACAGATACCTACCACTGGACCTAGCAATGCTGCTTTTAAGGTATTTACTCAAGAGAAATGAAACCATATTTCCACACAAACACCTTGTGCTCAAATACCTGGAACATCTGTTCATGATCATTGCACACTGAAAACAACCCAGTGTTCATCAGTAGGTTATTGCATTGGCAAACTGTGGTACAGCCACGAAATCCAATTCAGCAATGAAAAGGAACAGATTATTGCTATACTTAATCACATCACTGGATCCCAAAAGCCTGCTATGCTAAATGAAAGAAGGTAGGTGTAAAAATGCAGTATGATTCCATTGATAGGAAATACTAGACAAGTCAAAACTACAATGACAGGAAGTAGATTACTGGTTGTCAAGAGCCAAGAGAGGAAATTGACAGAGTGTCAAAGGAAATTTGAAAGTTATGGGAATGTTCAATGTCATGATTATTGTGATGGTTTCTCCACTCTACTGGCAAAACTGAAATGGGCACTTAACATTGTTGAATCTTTATGTAAAGTGTACCTCATATATTTGTTTAAAAATCAATTCGAAGAAAAGTCAAAAGGTCAAACCAACAATAAAAAAATTTACCCAACTAAATTGTTAATCATAGAAATATTTAACCATTTATGAAACATCTTAAAAGTTGAATAAATTCTGTATTCAGAAAGATCATGTAATGAGAAACAACATGCTGTTTTCAAATGTTCCCATATCTAGAAAAGTTCAAAATGTTTTGCATTTCCATTTCAGGTGATAAACGATTTTTGGCTTGAACTTAAGATTGTGTATACCTCATCTAATAACACTCACATTACTCAGCTGCTTTCATTTGATCATCAGCTTCCAAATGTAACTTTGAGTTTCCTCACTGCCAAAAGCAGTTGAGAAGTACTTGGTATTCTTGTTAGGAATAAGGCTAATGTAACTTGCCCTTACTGTTAGTTTAATAGGCAGTACAAAAGGGAGGGGTGAAGCAAAATTCACACAGACACACACACACACACACACACACACACACACACACACACACACCCCACACTGGACTCCACTTTTTGCACTGGTCACAGCAGGCTCTGATTTGAGGGTGCTTAATTCTATACCATGTGCTTTCTTACATGTAGCAGTGAACAGAGGGCAGTGCAGTTTTATCACTTTTACTTTTATAGGCAAATAAAACACTCTATTTTGAAGTTGGAAAAATATGGCAGAAAAAGGATCAGATAACATGAAACATGTGCTTTGGCAACATTTGAAAAGTTGATATATTACCACCTACAGAAGAAATCCTAAAACTATTTCCACTGGACATCAGTTACTGACTCAACAAAATTAATGTACTGTCTGTAATCATGTGTACAGTGGTTTTAAAAAAGAGTAAAGGTAAATCAAACAAGAATGGAGTGTAGTGTCATCTGTCAAGAGGAATTTAAGGTCAGATTGGATTCCTGGGATGATAGGAAAAGGAACCAATGATTCTATGGATTGCGGGCGACGAGAGGAAGAATGAAAGAAGGAACATGATCATTAAATAGTTTTTCTTCAATGTATTATTGATCTGTTTTAATTATGCTTCTAAAATTCAATATCTGATACTAAAATTCAAGACACTGATAAATCATAAACAAAATAGATACCCATATTGCTTAATACTATGGTTATTGACTGTTTAAAAAAAATCAAATTAGACAATCGTTGATGAATTTACATTCCTCTTGTAATCCCTTATGGTTGAATTCATGTTCTTCATCCCTTGCTAGAATGTTGCACGGAAAGAGAAGGGAGGAAATATCATAGGAGGGTAATGTTTTGAATAACTGCTGTGTCTTATGTTATTATACATAATAAACTTAATATCCTCAAAAAAAAAAAACCTCTCAAAAATGTCTACTATTTTAATGATTGAGACATGGAGGTTTAAACCATTTATATAATTTGCCTAAGGCTTGTAAGCAGTCAGAATTTGATAAACTTTGTTGAATTCCAAAAACATTCTACTCATACTATATCATCTTCCATTTGAGTTAAAATAACAGGAACTGTATATTATTTGACCTAATCTATTGTTTGTATCCATATCTGTAATCTGTAGATTGGGTGAAATGCATGAAAACCAAATTCCTAATTTGTCTAAGAACTATAAAGTAGGAATCCATCTTTTTATACATCTTTTTCCCCCCAAGTTAATTATGGAGTCTAATGCACACTATATATTTAATATCTAAATAAATAGATGTAAACCATAAATAATTATATGCTTAATGAATCCATAATCATTAAAAAGTAATATAATCCTTTAAAATTGAAAGAAAAAAATGCATGTACATAAAAAGCCTTTCTTGTTTACGCTAAACCCCAAATCTTAATATGTATGGCTTCTGTGAATTAACACTTTACTACCAAGTAGATATGAGTTGAGAAAATCCAAAATTCAAATTTAAATAAGGTATAGATTTTGTTCTTCGCATTTTATTAAAACTAATGGAAATAACCTCAAAATTCATCCTTATAAATATTAAAAAATATAAAAAAAGAATAAATGGGTTATAGTGATATAACAAAGCACTCATTCAAGTAAATAGAAAAACCGGAAAAAAATAAGATAATTGGGAAAATTGAGTAAATGTGAATAAGTTCAACATCAAATCAATACAGTTTAAAATACATATAATGTCAAAATACTGAACTAATGACTTTTTAAAATTCTAATCATTAAGGGAAAATAATGGTTAGAAAGAACTCCTGTGGGTTGTGTAACAGGAGGTTACTTCCAGGAAAAATATAGCTGTGTCTATGCCAAGCCTCAGTTGTGTTTAACTCTTTGTCTGGATAATTTGACTTCTAGGAATTCATCTTTAATCTTGAAGCTTAGTGTTGAATGTAAAGCTTTATGTACCAGATTCTCCTCACTGTTACTGTTAGAATGAGAACCTAGTTTATTGAGCAGGCATGGTTGCCAAGACTCATCGTGGCCATGCTTAAATAAGTAAATAAACATGATACATGTTGCTACAAGGCTTTGTATTTGAAAAGTTATATACTAATAGACTGATTAAACATGTTAACCAAAGTTACATACTAGAGAATAGCTGGATTGAATATGTTAGCCACTGTGACTTTTTTGGGGGGAGTCAGGTTATGATTCTTTTCCATTTTATATTATATATATTCAACATCAGACAAATGATTTTTATAATCAGAAGAAAACTATCCAAAAGCAATTCCATAATCTTGTCCTGACTTTTGGCAAGCAGGCCTTTATATTTTTTCTTCTGTTGACGGACTAAGTGGGAAACCTCAGATCTCTTTTAATCTTCCTTTGCTGCTCAACCCCATCATTCAGTCAGTTGCCAGGACACTCGATTTCAAGCTCTAAATACCTTTTAAAGCCTATGTTCCCTGCTTTCTACTCCCACTGCTATTGCTTTGGTTCAGAGTATTCTTGGTTTTCTGTGGGAATGCTAAAATAGCTGTCCAACTGGTTTCCTTTCTTCCAGTGCAGCCCTACCTTCTGCTTTCCCTCAATTCCTTCCTAGCTGCTGCCAGAAGGATCTTTCTACAACATAATTCTGGTCATGTAATTTCCCTGATTAAAAACAAAGCAAAACAATGCATAACTTCCCATTTCTTACCAGATTGGTTACTCTATCATGCCACTCAGACTTTCAAACGAGGGGCTTCATTTTGCTTCTACTGATTGCTTTTAACCATAACCCCAATACACACGTGCACAGGCCCATGTGCATGTACACATATACATCGTATGCCTCACAGAGGGTCTAGTTACACTGTTGGCCATTTTAAAACACTCAATGCATTTTTATTTGTGTACACTTTTTTTTCTTCTTAACATGTTCTAAGCCTGGCAAAAATCTTACACATTCTTCAAAGAACATTGTTACACATCTTCTGTTTTAACACATTTCTTAAAAGTGACTTTTTCGTACCACACACAAATATTAAGCACATTGTGCAGTGCTCCTGGAGTGTTCTCTGTGTGGCTATTATTTCACACTGTGTAACCTGCTCTTTGCTCATCTTTATCATTAATGGCTAGCTCTATGATTAGTACCCAGGAAGCAGAGCCTGTATCTCATTGACTTCTGTATCTTCATGTCCTGAACTGTATGTACATGAACATGTACATGAACAGCATGTAGTGGTTGCTCAACAATTTGGAAGTTAAATCTAAACAGGTACCATTAAGGGATGACTCATTGATGTGTAAAGATTTTATAAAAATTCTTTATTCTGGGGAACTGAATGATGCCATACATTGGTTATGTGAATTGATACTTTATGCTCTTAGCCTCTCATTCTGCTTTCAGCCTTTCAGTCTGCCTTTCAGTCCCACAACTTGACTGAAGACATTCTTCCTAGGGTCTCCAATAAGATGTTACTGGATTCAGTGATCCTGTTTACTTTGTTTTTGATGGGTTAATTTCTATTTCATAGCCATTTTTTCTTATTCAACATGCTTCAGGGTTTGAGTCTCTTCAACACTCATTTTTGAAACTTTACCTCCCCTTGGTGATTCCCTGCCCCTCTGGTGCTGGTATTTTTCTAATGCTCTGGCCATTACATCTCTGTCTTGAGGATTCTATTTTTCATTTCTGCTGTTCAATGTTGGCTATTATTTGCACTTCTCTTCTGTGTGCTCATTTCTCATATTCAATATAGCCCCTTTCTAACCCTTAGTTTTACAGATCTAACAATTTTTGTAAAATACAAATTTTATTTGTTCAGTTCCCTACTTATAAACCTTAATGGTGACCATAATTTTGCTTATGTAAACACTTCTCCTAAGAAATGTGTTAAAACAGAAGATGTGTAATAAGCGTCAGCACTTAAGAGTTAGACCAGTATTCAGTCAGAGAATTCATTCAATTCACAATCACATGAACCCCCAACATTCCTTCTCTTCCTTTTTTTTTTCTTTTTTACTTCACAGCATCTAATATGCTCTGGATTTTTACTCTTCTCCCCTTTTCTATCTCCAATCAGTATAATTTCCATGAAGGCAGGAGTCTTTATCTGTCCCCATCTGTTTTGTTCACTGCTGTGCTTAAGATTCTACAACAGTTCCTAAAACATAATACATGCTCAACTCACCTCTTGTGAATCAGTAAATATGAATGTTACACTTTTGACCTCAGTTCTTAAACCTATGAAGTTTTAAGGGTTCTTCTGTACCTGAATCTCTCTTGCCAATATTTCACAAAATCAAATGAACCCAAAGCAGTTTTATATTGCTATTAATGAATTTCCCTAGAGAGTGGATTCCCTAAAGCTCAGGCCATGCTCTCTAAATGACTCATGCTACCCATGATCCTCCCATAGGCTAGATTTGGTGTTCTCTCTGCCTGACTAATCTTTCTCTACTACCTGCTCTTGCCTGGTGCTGTATCTCTGCTTTTGTTGCTTTGATTACCCTGGGTTTGCAAGTCTACACTCCCTTCCCTTCTCTCTCTGGACAGCTGGGCTAAGCGACAGCAAAACTTTTGGGTTCCTGTTCTAACAGTATTGTTACTTATGAGCATGAAAGGGATACTGTATTTCATTTCTTAATGATAAGAACAACTGTTGAGGAAAGTTAAGGAGGTACTATAAACAATAAAGGAGATTAGGTTGTTGGGTGATGAATTAGCAGAGGGTGAGAAACATAAACTTCTCTCCCCCCCCCCTTTTTTTCTGTTTGACTTCTCTTCCTTCTTATGTGACTCAAGAATGATTGAGAGACTACTATAGTGATTTGTAACTTAGTTTTGATGTTGAACAAAAATGAATTAAAGAAACCTTCCAATATATTGGAAAGAGATCATATGTTCTGATATTATCTAAGTAGAAAATGACAATGTAAAAAGTTTGCAACAAGAGTAAACGAGACATAGAAACAGGGAGAAATCTTTAACATTTCTCAGAAAATACTGGACAGATACAAAAACCAGAATGGAGATAAAAAATCAACCACCACCGGTGGCTTTTCAAAGAAGAGTACAGATGACCGACTAGAGGACTACAAAATGAGCTATTTTAGTATTTATTTTGAGAGAGACCGAGAGCGAGTGGGAGAGGGGCAGAGAGAGAGAATCCCAAGCAGGCTCCACACTGTCAGTGCAAAGCCTAATGCAGGGCTGGAACTCACGAAACCATGAGATCATGACCTGAGCCAAAACCAAGTATTGGAAGCTCAACTGAATGAGTTGCCCAGGTGCCCCAAGATGAGCTATTTTAAATGCTCAATTATGATAGTAAAATTCAGATGCCAGTTGACACACCTTTCTTTAAAAGCAAATATTTTTTAATGTTTATTTTTATTTATTTATTTATTTATTTATTTATTTTTTTAAATAGTTTTATTTATTTTTGAGACAGAGAGAGACAGAGCATGAGCAGGGGAGGGGCAGAGAGAGAGGGAGACACAGAATCCAAAGCAGGCTCCAGGCTCTGAGCTATCAGCACAGAGCCCAACGTGGGGCTCGAACTCACAGACTGAGATCATGACCTGAGCTAAAGTCGGACGCTCAACCGACTGAGCCACCCAGGCACCCCTTTTAATGTTTATTTTTGAGAGAGAGACAGAGCGTGAGTGTGGGAGGGGCAGAGAGAGAGGGAGACACAGAATCCGAAGCAGGCTCCAGGCTCTGAGCAGTCAGCACAAAGCCTGACGTGGGGCTCAAACCCACGGACCATGAACTGTCAGCGCACAGCCCGATGCGGGCCTGGAACCCACAGACTGTCAGATCATGACCTGAGCTAAAGTCAGATGCCCAAGAGACTGAACCACTCAGGTGCCCCAAGACACCTTTCTTTCCTCAGAGTGTCAAGCTTCAATCCTACTTCATGTTAATGGGTGCCTGGAGATCTTCCACTCATGCTGCAGATTGGAGTTGGGGAAGGCAATGAAGAAAAGGTTTACCCTCTTGTAATTCTAAATATCTGCTTCTACAAAATGGAGTCAGTGAATACATCATCGAATCCCCCCCAACTGTGTACCCATTTCACTGCGGATGATTCCAGATGAGACCCAAATCCTCCCTCTGATTTCCCTTGGAAAACCTCAGTCATGCAAGGCACACATGCATGTGAGTGTATGGATAAAATTTTCTTGAGATTGGGGACCCTGCAGACCTATCCATTAATATATTGCTTGACTTATTTTCTCCCTGTTAATACTCCCTTTATGTATTTTCTTCCCAATTATCTGGAGCCTGGTCTTTCTGAAGATTTCTCAAACTCCACAGCCTTCATTTCACAGAGCAATTTAACTTTTCCACTCCTACACAGTATGGTTGCTCACTGTTATGTACCTCTGAACTCATCAATGTACTATACCGATGATGAATCATTGGCTACAGGACAAAAAATAAAGATTTTGAAATGTTCACTTTTTTCTTATTCACCACTATGCTAAAGGGAAAGTGAATAAATATATTTTATATCCTTAATCCTATTACAGCATCCCTTTAGATGAAAAAGTAGCTGTATTTAGCTTTTAACTTTTAATGTTTTATATAATAGTCCTCTTATTTGACAAAGATGCATTCCTGCTGGTAATTATGGCTAGAGAAATCATCAAGCACTGTACCAGTCACTGCTAAGTGCACTGTATCCATAAATTTAACTAATGGACATTAACAAATGTGGAAACTGAGAATTAAAGATGTTAAGTTTCAGGGTGCCAGGGTGGCTCATTTGGTTAAATATGTGGCTCTTGATTTCAGCTCAGATCATGAATTCACAGTTCATGGGCTCAAGTCCGTGTTGGGCTCTGTGCTAACAGTTTGGAGCCTGCTTGGGATTTTCTCTCTCCCTCTCTCTCTCTGTGCCCTTCCCCTGCTTGTGTTTTCTGTGTCACAAAATAAATAAACAAATTTAAAATATGTTCAGTTTCACCTAGATTTTCACTTCATTTCCCTTAGATTTTTTACTATTTTAGCCATGATCCAAACCCATGTAATCTGATCGTGAAATACAGATTATCATCACACTGTATCATACTTGCTGATTGAGAAGTAATGTGGGGATGATTACTTGAGATCACTGATCACAAAGGATTTTAAAACAAAACTCTTGATGTTTCCAGTCTTGTCCTTTTAGCCATGTTCCCTATACAGTGAGCATGCGATTGCTAAAATCCTAGCTTTGTGGACATTTCCCATTCAGTAAGGATGAAGTTTAATTCTGTCTCTGCTCAGTATGGTAAAATATGGAAGTGGAATTTAACTCATTTTCTTCCTTTCTTAAAATATCTCTGTCTCTGTTCTCTATACTGTTGTCTAATGGCATTACTGTGTCTTTAGTTCTTTAATTCAGTCTGTAAATTGTAGGTTTTAAGGTGGGAAGATCTATGAGAACAATGTTGTGAGAGAAAGAAATTAAAGGTAATCTGTCAGAATTGTCAAACCAAAAAAAGGTGTTGAAGACATTCAACCTTAGATAAAATAATACTTTATATTTTGATTTGTTTGAGCCACAAAGTCTCAATATTTGTGATCCCTAGGATATATTAGCCCTTGTTATGTGTTTACTTTTTCCTCCATTAATATTCATTTTACTTGTTATAGTCTCAGACCTGGAACACTTAAAGTTCTTGCAAACCACAACAAAAAACAAGCTTGTTAAACAGGCAAGTTTTGGCTAACTGACACATGCTTTTTTTTTTTTTTTTTTTTTTTTTTTTTTAATTTTACCCAGACTTCTCTAATCAAATTTTCTATGCTGTTGTGTACATTAAAGGACATTGATTTTATATTAATGGGCTTAAAAATGATTAGGTAAAGCCATAGTTCATTGACATTACACCCTTAATGATTTTCATTTTTAACAATAATTTACTTATCTGGGTAGACTAAAAAGAATGTGAGAATTTCAAGCACAAGAATGACACCCTGGGTCGGATTTACCATTTTCTAGCTGTGTGTCTGTGGGCAAGCCACTTCATGAGTCAGTCATTTTTCATTTCTAAAATGGGCTTAATTATGCCTCCCTCAAAAGTTTGTTCTGACCAATGAGACAAAAGAAGTGAGAGCGCTTCTTTATAAATAGCAAAGTGCCTGGTAAATGTTACATAATTACTTAAAAATGTTTTAGGTTTATAGAATGTAAAACATTTTATATTTTAGGTGTATTTTAAAATATGAGTATGTAAGTTCCACACAAGTTTAAGGTATAGATCACTCTGAAACCTTTATAGCCAATGCTTAACTTTATTAAATTAATACATAGTTTAAAAAGTTTAAGTCTGTAATTTTATTCTTGAGATAATTGTTTGAGTTGAATTGTTATTGCTCCCATTATGTGAGAAAATAACATAACTTACTATCTTAGACACTCGATTTGAAACTTAGATGTGGCTGATCTATTTTAATTTTGAGACACTTTACTGAGTGGAAGGCAAGGTATATTTTATATCTATTATTATATTCAATACTATTATTATTGAGTTGGAAACTTTCAAGATATTCAAAAGGCAGTGATACTGAAGATTTAAAAATCTATCCCTTATAGCAGCTTGTGATCCAAGGTGCTTAGATGTTTATAGCTTGATCTGTGTGTGTCTGACAAAGGGGCTGACTCCCCTTCAGGAGCTTTAAACATTATAACCATTCTGATTGTATCCAGAAATAGACCTCTATCCATTATCTGTCCTGCCTCCTCATCTACTGCCCGCTTCAAATTCCACTATTTCTCCTGATTCCTGAGCATCTAATTTTATCTCATAAGTTTTTATTGGACTTCATTTCAGTGATCCAGGACTTGAAATCTTACTGTCCTAGGCAACTAATGGCAACCCCTTTACATACTAATAGTAAGATGAAACTTAGCATTCAGTAAAAGTTCATTATTCAGTTTTTGCATTATCTAAAGTGCTTATAGTTTAAAGAAGAGGTATTTGAAAATGGCTCAGACACTAAATTGCCAGATAGGGCAAGGGGAATGAATCAGAAAAGGGCTAAAAGACAGATAACATGTTTCATTTCTGTATCTCCCTCTCTCTGAGGAAAGCAGTTATCAGACAGAAAGTAGTTTTGCAAGCATTTGTGGTTTAAAGCAGTTTTATTTTTCTATTTTAGCAACAAAGCCTTTCTTCATCATGTACCTTAAATGTTAACTCTTCCTTGAGACATTCTGTGGTCCGTGTAAGTGTCAAAGAAAAACCGTTTAAAAGTCAATTAGTTGGGAAAATACCCAGGAGTCAAGATGGAGAAGTATGCCTCACAGTACTGAAAATACTTAACGCCAAGGGATTAAATGTGAAAACAACCAAATGATATTCGTTAACCAATTAGACTGACATGGTGACTGGAGCGATGTCTGGCACTCAGGCAATTCTCTGTAAATGAGTGATTAGTGAATGTTAACTGCCAGGAATTGGCACACACTGGCATTCAATATCAGATGAAAAGAAGCACTTTGTTAATATTTGATGAAGAGATTTCTATGTCTTGATTATAGGATACTTAAAAGGAGTGTGTATTTCCATAGGTAGAGAAAATTATTCTTTTAAATTATTCTATTTATTTTGAAATGACTATAGATTGCCAGCAAGCTAACTGCAAAGACTATACAGAGAGGTTTCTTTTTTTAATACAGTTGTTGTTTTAATTCCAATATAGTTATGGCCATGCTAGTGTTATGTTAGTTTCAGGTATACAGTACAGTGATTCAACAGTTCTGTACATAGCTCAGGACTCATCATGATACGCGCACTCTTTAATCCCCATCACCTATTTCATCTCCTCCCCCCCCCCCCCCCCCCCCCCCC